>NC_041736.1:7943333-8299166 GCF_004115215.2 Ornithorhynchus anatinus | reverse complement strand
CCCAGCCCCGTGCTCTGAGCACCAGGCCATGTAGCTTAACAAGTATCATGATCGTTGTTACACTCAATACCTCCCCGGGAATTCTTCCCCTGGTTATCTGTCAGGCAGGGAAGCTCCATTCCCTGGTATCAGGGCCAGAAAGTAGGAAAGTTAAGCGCTGGGGTAGATACAAGGTAATCTTGTAGTCCCGTGTAGGGCTCCCAGTCTTAATCCCCATTTTCCAGATGAGGTAACTGAGGCATAGAGAATTTAAGTGACTTGCCCAGAGTCACACAGCTGACAGGCGGTGGAGCCGGGATTAGAAGCCATGACCTCTGACGCCCAAGCCCGGGCTCTTTCCGCTAATGGCATATACACTATACAGAAAAGTGGAAGGAATGATTCTGTTGTGGAGGGGCTTACGACAGGGAGACATATGAAAAAAATGCAATAGTTAAGAGTAGAAGAGTAGATTTGAGAAGTACACACAGGAAGATAAAAGCAAGTAAGCCACAGATCTATGGATAAACAACAAAGCTCATTATGGTCAGGGAATGTCTGTGCCAATTTTGTTGTATTGTGCTCTCCCAAGCTCTAAGTACAGTGCTCTGCACAAAGTTGCTAAATAAATGAAAGAAGTAGCATGGCCTAGTGGAAAGATCATGGGCCTGGGAGTAAGAGGACCTGCGTCCTAGTTGAGGATTTGCCACTTGGCTGCTGTGTGACCGTGGCCAATCACTTAACTTCTCTATACCTCAGTTACCTCTGTAAAAGGGGGATTAAGACTGTGAAGCCCATTTGGGGCAGGGACTGTGTCCACCAAGATTATCTTGTATACAACACGGGGCTTAGTACAGTGCCTGGCACATAGTAAGCACTTAATGTCATTCATTAATGAATCTCATTGACGATGCTGATGAGAGAGTATTTTATCCATGCATTTACCGTTTCAGTAGTGGTACATAACAGTACCAAAACTAGAGATGAACTTCTGGGCTTCTCAAGTGCTTAGTACAGTGCCTTGCAGTGAGTCAGTGCTCTATAAATACCATTAGTACTACTGACATTTCAGAAGAACTATGATCTAACCTTACAACATTCCCTTCCTTAGTTTAGTTTGGTGTAAAGAAATGCATAATTCTTGGAACTTCTGGAACTGAAATGTCCTCTGAAATTTCTGTACTCCTATTTTTATCTTGAAAACCGGATCTAGAAACTGCATCAATAGGACAAATGAATAAGGTGTTTCATGTCTCCACAGGTTGTTTTCACCAGGATGATCTCCCTGGGCATTGCATCATGTGGGCTCCACCCGCGCTGAAATGAAAATGAGTTAGTCTCCTTTTTCATTCCTGTGTCGTTTTTCTGCTCAATTGCGATTTTCCCCTTTCTGTTCCCCATCTTGTATGATATGGGATTCTGAACCCATCTTTTCTTCATGTCCCTTGACTGGCAACTGCATTCAGGCTTGGACCCAGAAGGCCCGGGGTTCGTGAGATTAAGCACCTATTGCAAGTCGCATCATTAATAGCTGGCAGCAGAAATTCAATTCAGGAATATGTCAGAATGTTGAGATGAGAGGCCTAGTCAGTGGCTTAAGTCCTGTCAATTTTTTTGCAAGTTGGGGAATGACCTCACCACTTTCCAAATGAGTTAGGCCAGCTTAAATCTGATCTCCGAGGTTTGGGCTTGGCTATTCTTTTTTCCTGTCCATGGCAGAGGGAGGCACATGGTGAAGATCGGTGTGGGTGTATGAATGGTTGGGACCGTTCATCCTCTGGGGTTTTCTATACAAAGGTATTCTACAGTAAACGCAAGGTGGGATTGCAAGTCAAGTTTTAATTCCCAGGAAATTAAACCAGTTTTGCCTTTACCTTTCCCATAAGGCCTGTTGCTAGGGTGACCAATTGCCTGGCTAAGTCAGATAGTTCAGCTTTGGGCCACCTTGTACCCTCTGTATGTAGACTGTACTGGATGCCTGTAGGTCCGCTTTTCATTTTGAGCATCGAGCCTCCCTTGGCCTCTCCCACCAAGTCCCATGGGTGGAAAGCAGGGTCTGTATTGATTTTTAGACTGTGAGCTCCATATGGGAGAGGGATTGTGTCTGATCTGATTGTCTTTTCTCTAAACCAACACTTAACACAGTCCTTGGCACATAATAGTGTTTAAGATACACCGTTATCATTATCTGGAATCGATCAATGCATGGTCTTTATTGAATGTTTGCAGTGTGCAGAACACTGTACTAAGTACTTGGAAGAGTACAATTTAACAGTATTGGTAGACATGTTCCCTGCCCACAAAATGCTTTCAGTTTAGAGGAGGGAGACTGGTGTAAATATCAATAAATGACAGATATATAAATGCTGTGGGATTGAGGGGGATAAAGAGTGCAAATGCAAGTGCAAGGGTGACACAGAAGGGAGTGGGAGAAGAGAAAAAGAGGGCTTAGTCGGGGAAGCCTTTTGGAGGGGATGTGGTTTTAATAAGGCTTTGAAGGTGGCGAGAGGTTGTCTAGTGGATATGAATAGAGAGGGTGTTTCTAACCCAGAGGCAGGAAATGGGCAAGGGGTCATGGCGAGATAGACGAGATCCAAATACAGTGAATAGGTTGGCAGTGAAGTGAAGTGTGCGGGCAAAGGGGCAGGGAGAATGAGTGGTTTAAAGCCGGTGGTAAGGGGCTTCTGTTTGATCTGGAAGTGGATGGGCAACCACTGGAGGTTCTTGAGGAGTGGAAAAACATGGAGTGCCAAGGCTTTGGCCCAAGGTCCCTCTAGCAACAAACTCTGGGGATTTTGCCAAATGTTCCATATCACGCCATTACGCGTGTAACCTATCATGCGTTTGTTCCTTCTGAGTTGGCAAAGGGGAGCCTAGTATTCGTAAGTGGCGTCAATGGCCATATTACCTTTGGGCCTCAAATAGAAGCGATTACTGCTGACCACTACTAGGGCAAGCATCAATTTAGTTCTCCCTTTAAGCCACAGAGGAAACGGCAGGGGTTTCACTTCCTGATGGTGAGATTTAAGGGCCTGTTGGAAATCCAGGGAAGGAAAAGAGGAAAGGTGGATCGGGAGATAAAAGAAAATCTGGGAGGGTAGAGAATAGGCAAGTTATGGGAATTGGGGACTTTAAAAGAATCTCAAGAGTCTTAAGTGCATAGATATCAGTGTGTTTTCCAAATTTATGCTTCGAACTGGCCAGATCAGACCTTTCTGAATTTGCCTGCCTGTGGAGACTTCTATCTGCATCCACAGCCTTGAGAGCCGCAATCTTTTCTTCACTTTTCCCAGAAATGGGACTGGGAACAGGTAATCCCTTAGAATTCTACTGTACTCTCCCAAGCACTTAGTGCAGTGGTTTGTACACAATAGGCCCTCAATAAATAGTATTGATTCTTTTAAACCAAAGTATCCTTGGGATGATTTTTCTCGGGTTATTGAAAAAAAGGCACATGGCTATTTTTCTCTGAGCAGAGAAAACGATTCTAACAGTGAATCACTCTCACGTATGGGAATGAGTATTTGAAAATGCATTTTGGCCACTGTTTCTTCAGCATTTTTACCTAGCAAACTGCTGAGATTGAGAATCTTCAAGTAATTAAGAGTACTGTTAATTTACTGCTAGAAAGGTAACTTTTAATGCAAAGCTGTCTTTCCTTTGTAAATAGAAAGGTAGGTCTCCCAACTTGACTCCAGTCTTTCCTGGAATTTGAATTCTGTTTAATGAGAATTCTGAGGAGAAGCTCACTTTGTTTAATAAGGTTAAAAGGAGAGTTACTGTCAGAGGAGTATGGACAAAGATTTTGCTCTTTGGAAGGGGGATGGAGAATGAACTTCTTATATATCTGTACTTGGGGAAGAAGGTCCCTGATTTGGCACTCTAGGAAATAATGAGTTTCCTCCAGGAACAATAGTTCCTCGAGGAAACTCACTTTAAGCTTAACCTGTTATGTGTGTAGGGCTCTCCGAGGAAGAAAGTAATTAGGGCTCAAGTGTACAGTCCTTTGCATGCTTAATAATACTCAACTAACTTCGATAGGAAAATGACTTTTCAGGGCATTAGAACAGAACCCTGGTTTCCTAAACCCTAAAGAAATAGAAAATCAAGGTCTGTCCTGATCAGGTGGCGGTGTTAGTGTGGTGCTTCTTTCTCTTTTCAACTCCTATAGGGACCACCCTCCCTTATTGGTTCTAATGAATCCAAATAGTCCCAGCCCAGCCATTGTAGAGCGTGGCCGGGTTTTGAGTGGTCCCTGGCGAAAGAAAGGTCTTTGGATTTCAGATTCTAGGGAGACAGAGTTTTCCACGACTTTATTTACTCCCAGGTGCACTGTGGTCATGTTATTGGACTCTGTAGTTTTCTTTCCTGGGAAAAAATCACTGAGCCAAATTAGGTTGCAATCACCCTAGAGATACAATGTGCATTGGTTAATGAAACTTATCCCACACATTTGTCTGACCTGTGGTGATGTTCCAGCCAGCATTACAGGTAACTAAATGCCTTCCTGCCTTCTCCTCACCTGGGCTTAGTTTAAGAAGTCAGTGGATGCTCTGCCCTAAGTTTGTGTCTGATTTTTCAGGCCGTGTCTGACCCGATTATTCTGAATCCACCCTAGTGCTTCATACCATGCTTGGAAAATAGTAGGAGCTTAAGAAATGCCACCATTCTTATCATTCCCATTACTCTATCCTCTCACACATTCCCAAACCTAAATGAAAGTCCTTTGGCATAAAGGCCTTTAGGTTGTTGTAGAGACCGCAATGCCTTTGGGCTTTCTCCTTGGTGTTGCATTATGGGATCCCATCACTTCATCTCCTTTGGGAAGGAGCCAGAAAAGAGACCCTATTAGTCCTGCCAGTAGTATTCATTGAGCGCTGAGTATGTGAAGAGCATTTTACTAAATCTTAGGGCAGTACAGTGGTGTGAGAAGACATAGTTCCTTCCCTCAAAAGAGTTTCCTGGATGTTTATGGAAGATGAGACCAATTTCTCGGTCCCGAGGTCAAGAAGGGATGGAATCTCACAGTCAGATGTGTCATTTCCCAACAGAAGAATCACAGAAAGTGTGTACATGGAGTAATTTTATCACAGCATAATGAAAATGGCCAACAGAGAATGAATCATTGCAATTTTCTGACCTGTTTTACTCTGTAAAAGCAGAAGGAAACAGCTTACAAAAATAAATAAAAATAAGAGTAATGTAATTGAATGTGATTTGAACTGCATCTGTTAAGGTCTCAGGAAATTTGTGGTGAGGATTAATAACTCCTGGAGAGGGGAGAAAAAATCATATGTCCAGCAACCTGCAGGACTGTGAAATGTTTCCAAGGGTAATTTTCTTGAAGTTAAAGTTGAGGTTATTAAGGTTCACGTAGCAGATAAAGTTTGCTACATTTTTCTCGGTGACTAAGATAACGGGACAAGATTTCTAATTTATAAAACCAGAATAGCTTGTGGTTGGGGGCTGTGAACCATGTGCAGGGGGGTCGTGGAAATTCATCCAGTGCTCCTGTTCACACGTGTCATTATTTACCAAGAAATTTGAAAGCCCTGTGCCTCATCCACAGACAACAACCTTTAGGAACACTTTCCGTTATTTTTTTTTGTTTCCAAATAGTTGGTTATATCTCGGTGACCTCTCAGAAAATCCCGGAAATGTGAACTCTTCACAGAACACATACAGTTTCTGTATCACCTCTATGTAGGCTTTAAACCAATTGACTAATTGCATTTATCTCAGTGTTTACTAGATGCAGAGCGCTAAATCAATAATTTATTGCATGGTGTGGAAGAATAATAATTATGGTGGCGTTTAAAATGTGCTGAGCGCTGAGGTGATTCAAGGTAATGAGATTATACAGTCTCTGTCCCATGGGGTGCTCTCAATTGATTTCATCCCCATTATATAGATAAGTAGACTGAGGCCCGAAGCAGTTAAGTGATTTTTCACAGGGAAGGCCAGTTACAAAGCTGAGATAAAAATCCTGGCTTCCTGACTCCCAGTCCTGTGTTCTTTCACGCTGCCTCCCCCATTTGTGATAATAATTGTGGAATCTGTTAAGTGCTTACTATGTGCCAAAAACTGTACTAAATTTTGGGGTAGATATAAGATAATCAAGCTGGATACAGTCCCTGCCCCACATGGAGCTTACAGTCTAAGGGGAAGAGAGAACAAGTTTTTAATTCTCAATTTGCAGGTGAGGAAATTGAGGCCCAGAGAAGTGAAGTGACTTGCCCAAGTCACAAAGCACATAAGTAGCAGAGCTGGGATTAGAACCCAGGTCCTCTAACTTTCATGCCTGGGCTCTTTCCAATAGGCCATGCGTTTTACTAATGCCACAGATGGCAAGACATGTTTAAAATGATTGTCTAAACAGAACATATTTTAATCTTGAAGAAAATCCCGAAAATACCATTTCAGGGAGAAATTTTTAGTTTTTAAAATTTGAAGAAACACAGGAAAGAGTCCTACAAAATAATACATTTGAAGAGCCAACACATCCTACAATGGAGAAATTCTTTAAATTTTCCCCCAAAGGGTGGACCTGACTGGTGTCATTTAGTCAGATAAATAAGAAACGTGTATCTTGTGCTAGTTACTCAAATTAAGCTTGAATCAAATCATGTTAAACAATTTGAAACAGGTTGATTAGAATCTTTTGTTGTTTTGTCGCTTCAGTTATTGGCCCTGGAATTAGCATCAGAGTACCAAAATATCCCCAGAACAATGCATTTAATTGCAATTTTTAGTTTCTCTCCCCTCTTTATCCCATTTGTACTGAACACGTTGCCTAATTCACCACCTAAATCTCGGCCCCAGCCACTTTTGAGTCAGACCAGGAGTCAATCCAGCCCAGGATTCTTGTATTTTTTTAATGATATTTGTTAAGCACTTACTATGTGCTAGGAACTGTACTAAACTCGGGGGTAGATACAAGCAAATCAAGCTGGACACAGTCCATGTCCCATCTGGGGTTCACAGTCTCAATCCCCATTTTACAGACAAGGTAACTGAGGCACAGAGGAGTTGAGTGTCTTGCCTAAGGTCACTGAGCAGACAAATGGCAGAGCAGCGATTAGAACCCAAGTGCCTGTGACTCCCAGCCAACCTTCAAAATAAGGAGATAAAGAGGAAAAGCTATACTGGTGGGGAACTGAAATGGACTACCTCAGTTATATGTTTATTTGATTTTTTTTTAACATACACACACACACACACACACACACACACACACATATAGATCATCTATTTATCTATATATCAAGTCTACTACCTATTTCTCCTAGTGCTTCACTTGGATTTTTATATAATTGTAGGAGCATACCTTTCTTTTGCCCATCTTTCCCAGAAGATTGTGAGCTTCTTAGGGTCAGAGACGGTCTTCTTTATTCCTCCTTGCAGAACTAGGTATATTATGACTGTAATGATTGATCATTCATATTTATTGAGCGCTTACTGTATGCATAGAGTACAATGTAAGAGAATTGGTAGTCTTGTTCCCTGACCACAAACATAGTAAGTGCTTAACAAATATTACTACTAATTATTATTATTGTTATTATTTTAAAGTTGTTGGAGTACTAAGGATGTCACTTGGTAACGCCCCAGGTTAGGATTCTTGCTCTTAGGTGGTACTGCCTGTGTGTTCCACAAAACTTTACCCTGTATGATGGATGAAGCATATTTCACACAGTACTTTTCAAACACACCACACACGGTGATGTGCACAAGTAATCTCTCTCTTAGATGGGGGCACTGAGAGTGGTTGAAAATACCAGGCACCCCCTTGCTGGCTGGAAATAACTAACACACGTTTCATTATGGGATGTGTAACAAAATGAGGTCATGAGGACAGGTGGAAATCCGTGTTGCTGGGGTTGGGAAACCCTTGCTTCAGTACCAGTGAGTTCCCTTCTCTGGTTCCTGTGAATACTGATGCTGTTTTTAATCAATCAATCAATCAGTGGTATTTATTGAGCAATTACTATGTGCAGAGCATTGTACTAAACCCTTGGAAAAGTACGATACAACATAATTAGCAGAATATTCCTGCTCACAATGAGCTCACAGTCTAGAGGGGGAGACAGACATTAATATGAATAAATGAGTAATTTATAATATATAATTTAAAGATAGGTGCTGTTCGGCTGGAGGTGGGGTGAATATCAAATGTCCAAGGTCACAAATTGAAGTGCATAGACAATTCAGAAGGGAGAGCAAGCTGAGGAAAAGAGGCTTAATCAGGGAAGGCTTTTTAGAGGAGATGTGACCTTAGTAATGCTTTGAAGGTGGAGAGAGTGGTGGTCTGACATATATATGGAGGAGGAGGAAGTTCATGCCTGGGGGTGGAGGATGTGGGAAGGGGGTTGGTGATGAGATAGATGAGATCCGGCAGTGAGGAAACTGGCACTAGAGGAGCAGAGTGTGCGGACTGTGCTGTAGTAGGAGATTAGTGAGGTAAGATAGGAAGGGGCAAACAGATTGAGAGCTTTAAAGCCAATGGTTAGGAGTTTTTGTTTGATGTGGAAGTGGATAGGCAGCTATTTAAGTCAAGAATCTAGGCAGTAGGAGCCAAGAAGGAGGAAGTTGGGGCTTTTAAAATGACTGCTCTGGTTATAACGATGCCCAGTGCCACATCAGTTCTGTGCCAGGTTCAGACAAGCTAAAAACCGGACTGTCAAGTATAAAACCAGCTGGAAGAACCTCTCTGACATGCAGTTTAATTTATGGGTGATAAACCCAAATGAACTGACTGACTCTAGCCAAATTTATTTGCTATTACAAGACCACTGCTGTCTCACCCTTGTCTTCACCCTTTTGTGATTGGTATTTGGTTAGACATTTTGAGCTCCTTTTTCCTTTATCATGGTACTGGTCGGTACCAATACCAACTACAACAGATATCAGACTAGCCTAACATAATCAAAGTTATCCTGGGTCAAACCAGTGGTCCTGTCCTTCCCAGAATTCTGTCGTGGACAGGGGCACAGAAGTCCAGCAAGACGAATGCCAACTTAACAACCAACTCTCAAGTTGTGGATGTCATCTAATGTCACTGTTTCCCCCTCTAATAATCTGTTATGGGTCTGTCACCCATGGACTGATTTAAAACCTTCTTGAACTTTCAAACATCCCTGACTATCCCCTTTTACATCCCTTAATGTAACAGCATTTCCTAGATTACGAATGACCTTATTCACAATTAATTTGTGGCAGGGCTTCTGGGGTAAACTATTTTAGCTCTACACAGTACTGCAGTACCTTAGTAAATGACAGTGCCGCTAACTAATAAATGATGACTTATTCTTACTGATCCTACTCCAAGTGGTGACCCAGGGTGACATTTCAAAAATCAGGTAGTCATTCAGAAGGACTTTGGGTTAAGGTTTTATTCTTGTTTTCTAGAAAATTTCAAACCCAACTATAATTCGATATAAATTCAATTCCCACATACTGGAATCATTCTTCCTTTTCTTTTTGAGAGTCGAGCGTGACCATTTACAGGGAAACATCTGGGGAAACTCTTGAGCTGAAGTCTACCCTACAATCATCTTAAGACTTTCAATGGAGTCTTTCAATACAATAAACACAGGGCCGATTTCCAATGAACAATTGAGAGTGACCAGGCCGGTGAAAATGAGTACCAAATCCACGTCCCTGTGTTAATATGTGTTGACTATTTTCTCCTCTTCAGAACTAAATACTAATGCTATCCATTCTTAAATTGGTAAGAGGCAATACATGGAACCTCTCACTGAACTCTAATCTTCCCTAGTTGTACATGCCCCAGAGAACACTGTGCTGCTTTTCAGAAGATAATAATTAAAGCCAAAATGATGTTCTGCAAGCTTCCCTTATCTTAAATTAGGATAAGATTAAGGTCTAGCCTTCTGTTTGTGTTAGGTTTTGGGAAATAATGGATGTCTACTTCAGATTTCTTCAGCAGGCTGGCATATTTATTTCATGTTGAATTTGTGGCTTTCACCAGCCACTCAACCTTTTATCTTTAAGTTAAAGGTACTAAAAGAGGAGGGGGGCAGTGGAGGGAGAAATCTTGGCAAATGGATATTTTTTGCTTTCTTGAAGCCCTTCTTGGTTTGGTTGTGGAGCTTGTGGTTTTAACTCTTGAAGTGCAAGTTGTAAATAAAAAAAAGTTTGCTGATATATACATTTATAATACTATATATACATATACTTATATACTTTTAAGCTATTATGTAGGGTTGGCTTTTATATAGAAAAGCTTTTGTGAAAGCAAATCTATCAGTGGATTTACAAATAACTACCAAGAACGATTACGTGAATGCTGTCCTGGGTTCCGGATCATGGAAAACAGTTTAGAGCCCACATCATTCCAAGTTTCTACAAATCTGTTAATTATGTGACTCCCTTCTTTTTCAAGTTTTGGATACCTATATGCAAACAGTGATTTATGGACTGATAGTCATTTGAATTCCATATATTCACAGCTATAATGCCTATATTCTTTGCCTGTAATTGTGCTCCTTGAGGTATACAAGCCTAAAAGGTGACAGAGTTGGTCACACTAAAAAAGAGATTGATGATATGGTATTTGTTAATACAATGCAAAAGGCATTAAGAGATTATGAAGCTCATAGCTGCCTATTCTAGGAGCACTGTCTAAATTGTGTTTTCAGCCTGAATTCTGCACTGATCTCTCTCATTTAGAGCAACTGTCTTTTCTATAAAGAATGAACTAACCCACCATAAAAATGAAAATGGGAAAGAAAACCAATATTTCCAACATCTCTTCAGAGTTCCTTGATAAAGGATTCTGGAGAGTAATTTTTCACCTTTGAATAAGAGGGGTGCTTATTCATCAAAGCATCCTTGCAGTCCTCGTTGTGAGCAAATAGTATTTGAGACAAAGGGATAAAAAGGGTGGAGGTAAAGTTGGTTTAATCAAAATATAAAGCTGGGGTTCAGGCCATACTGTTTGAAATTTAAGGATCATTTAGAAAAATTAATAATGAATTTCAATGTGGTGCTTGGTAGCCTGTTGATAAAGAAGCAGAGATGTTTTAGGTCAACTTGGGTTTTCCATAGGTTGGGTGCACTCTTTTTTTAAAGTGTTCATGACCTTTAAGCAGCTCCACACATCTATAAGTAGTATGATTTAAATTGATTATGCAGATTCCTATTGCTTAATATTATATTAAATCATACTGTCTTAATTGTAGACTTACAGTGTTTGCAAATTTAGAGTGAAGACTTTCAAGTCACCAATTTCCTGGCTTGGACACCCTCATCTCTCTGCTTTCACAAAGCACATCCTTTTCCTCCTTCTAAACATTACTGAAAGTTCACCAATAATCATAATGATAATTTTATTAATTGGGGTATTGAAGTGCTTTCTATGTGCCTTACACTCTCCTAAGGGCTGAGGCAGATACAAGATAAACAGGTTGGGTGCACTCCCTGCCTCACATAGGGTCAGTCTAAGTAGGAAGGAAAACACAGCCCTATTTTACAGACCAGGAAACTGAGGAACAGAGGAGTTAAGTATGTTGCCCAAGATCCCACAGCTGGCAAGTAGAGGACCTGGGTTGTGAACCCAAATTCTCTGACTCTCAGACCCCTGCTTTTTCCACTAGGCCACAGTGCTTTTAACCCTTCTCTCAGTCTTGGTCACACTATTTCTTTAGGACTTATGTATAGGCTGCGTATGTACTGGGACTTCAGCTCTTGCACTTATTTGTAGGGGGGAATGTGTTACATTTTCATATATTCATCAATAGACAGTAAGCTCTTCAAGGGCAGGGAAGATTTTTATTAAATTTGTCATAAATTTTCTTCAGGTTCTAGTGGAATAATGGGAGAAAGTACTTGATAGCCACCTGTATCTACAATGTAGGTGGTATATGTGACTGATGTATAGCTATATAGATTTTAATTAATTGAGATTTTTCTTACTGCAAATGAGTGTAGCTGGAAAGATCAATGCATCCCTTCCAGATTGAGTGCCCATAAACATCACTCGTTGTTGCACTGTTGCATTAAGTGTCTTCCTCTTTGTGTCAGAAGCTTCCCATTGCCTGAGTTCTAAGATGGTCACCTGATTTCTAATTACAGTAGAAGCAGCATGTCCTAGTGGCTACAGCACGGGCCTGGGAGTCAGAAGGTCATGGGTTCTAATCCCATCTCCACCACTTGTCTGCTGTGTGACCTTGGACAAGTCATTTAACTTCTGTGGGCCTCAGTTCCCTCATCTGTAAATGGGGATTAAGACTGTGAGCCCTAAGTGGGACGGGACTGTTTTCAAACCCAATTATCTTATATCTTCCCCAGTGCTTAGAACAGTGCCTGGCTTAACAAGTACCATAATTATTATTATTACAGTACTGTTGACTGTGTTGGTGCGATTATTTCTTCATTATATCTTCAAACCACTTGTACAATTTACAAATCATCCTCTTGGAATCACACTGAACCCAAGGCCTCTTTTCTAAAAGAGTCTCAGACTTTCACATAGTTGGTTACCTGTTTTTTCTCTGCTGTGTCAATCCGAGGTTTGACTTCACTGTGGCTGTAATAGATTTTTTCTGCTTCCTTACCATTATCAGTCAGTCAGTAGTATTTATTGAGTGTGTTCTCTGTGCAGAGTGCTGTATTAAGTGCTGGGGAGAGTACAGTACAACAGAAAAGCAGATATATCCCCTCCCCGCACTCCCTCCTCCCTCATCAGCTCACCATTCAGTAACTGATCATCCAATTATCGACCATTTTTTCCACGTGTCCTCTCCAGCGAAAGTGGTATGCAGTGACCAACACTTCCGACAGGGGTTATCAGACTGACCCCATTAAGGTTGCCATTGAGGTTGGTTCAAACATTGTGTGCTGGAACCGCTATAGGATGTGGATGTGATGTCTGTGGTAGGTCCAGGCTTTTCCAGCCAGCCACAAGTTTGGCCTTTACAGCTGCTTGGTCGACCTTTTATTTGGAACGAAGCATAATGCCTCTGGATTTTCTCCTCTATCACTCAAAGCCACGTTGGTCTATTTTAATTTAATTTTCGACTACTTTTAAGTGACTTCATTTGACTGTACTGTCTAGGCATCAGAATTCAGTGATGGCATCTAACTCTACCAATGGAAATCTTTGGTTGTGGGTAGGTCTTACCTGGAAAAGGATGCTACATCCATTCATTGAGTGCTTACTGTGTGCAGAGCATATCTTGCTGCTTGGGCTAATTGACAGACGGTAGTGCTTTGCAAAGTCATCTATAATTATTTGCATGAGGTAACCCTGCTTTTTCCATGGTCTTCTTTTGGTTATTTCAAATCCAGTTTCCCATGGAGTAAATGCATTCTCTGTATTTTAGGAAAATGGGATTTCATAAATTAGTAGAGGAAAATGGATAAAACTGATGGAATGGACAAGTTTAGAAGAATTTGTAGTTTGGTTCACTTTAGCAAGCAGGATGATGTATTCAGTCCTTTAAATCTGAATTTTGATGGGATTTGTGAGATTATATGAGACTCATTCTTGACCTTGCTGTTTTTGAGGGCAAATTATACCAAGGTCTCATTTAGACTCATCTTTCAGTTAAGCCCCCGTAAATACCTAGAATTTCCCCAAACTCTTTATGAAAATTGTCAAAATATTTTAGTAACACACATACCTCACCTCATGCCCAAAGTGAAGTTTTTCTTACAGTGGAAAAATGAGATATTTCAGTGCCATAGGATGGATTTGAATTTGAAATTTACCCTAAAATGACAGAAATTTGCTCATATGGATTGCATAAATTGGAACATTTAGTGTTTGCTGTTTTGCCTACCTGGACACTATTTTTCTTGGTATAAGCACTTCTGTTTTGTTCACTGCTTAGAACAGTTGCCTTTAACCATACGAAATGACTCCATGAGTTGTGGACTGAAATTTTAAGGATTCCCTGACACTTTAAAATTATATGAAAGACTTTAAGCAGAGAAGGGATTTAATGACAACATCTTTTTAAAAAAAGTCTTATAAGGGATTAATGACAACATCTTTAAAAACAGTTTTATCACTACAGAAGAGTTGTAAAATAGTTTCTTGTCTTCTAAAAATTTTTAGGATAAATCTCTGAATTTTTTAGAAGCTAAGAATAATTATGTTTCCTATCACCCTCGTAGAGTGCTTGAAAAAAAAAAGCCAAAAATCCCCTTACCTGCAAGTCATTTTGTCTCACCGACCCTCCTTCCCTGCAGATTTCCTGGCCTATGCTATACTGTTAATAAAATAAATAAAATGTACATTCTTTACTACATGTCCAACTTAAATTGTTGAAAGCCTTACATATGTGGACAGGTAGTTATCTGCAATCCTGCTGTATATTTATGTTACACTTTTCATATGCAGATTTCAAGGGGGTTTTCAAAGTTATTCATAATAATAATAATATTGGTATTTGTTAAGCGCTTACTATGTGCAGAGCACTGTTCTGTACTGTACAGGAGATATAGGGTAATCAAGTTGTCCCACGTGAGGCTCACAGTTAATCCCAATTTTACAGATGAGGTAACCGAGGCACAGAGAAGTTAAGTGACTTGCCCTCAGTCACAGCTGACAAATGGCAGAACCGGGATTCGAACCCATGACCTCTGACTCCCAAGCCTGGGCTCTTTCCACTGAGCCGCACAGGACTTCAATGAGGAAAAAAATGTAAGCATTTTTGCTTTAAAGACAGTCAGAAAAAAGGGCTGAAGCCCCAAATGATCTCATGTCTTGCCCAAAGCCTAAGTCCTGTGTAGGGCTCTCACTTCTCTTCTAGTTCTTTAGGCATCATAGGCCGGGACATCATAACATCACCAGTTTTGCCTTTGTGCAGATACGGAATTTTCTGTTAGAAAGTCCCGCAGTATTTCCATGATCATCTTGGATAAAATCTAACTAGGATCAGAGGGGTGTACTCTTTTTTAGCCTTTAGTAACCATTTTTCTACATTGGGTAGCAATAATAAACATGAAAGAGTGAGAAAGCCTTGCAATCTTGAAGGAAGAAAGGGAAAGGATAGGCTTCCCTCTCCCCAGCACTACCACTCCCGCCTGGCACTTGACTGTTTTTGTTTGTATCAACTTTTCTGTTTCCTTGTACAATGTTTTGGTCAGAGTTTCCTGATTATTGGTCAGTGGATTTTTTTTAAAATCCATTTTTTGGCCGGATTTTTTTTTTACCCTTGGACATCTCTTCAGAAGAGCACGTGAGCAATTAGAAATGGCCACCTTGCCACAATACATTTCCTTTTTTTGTTCTCTAAGGGTCAGGGGTGTTACGTGCTTTTCCTAAATGAAATCCTTTGCTTGTGTAGGCATCACAGCAGAGTAAATCTTGCCCCTTTCCTTTGGAAAAATAGATTATTCTTAGACTCAGAAATCTTCTGAGAAATAGCGGCTGGTACCGATTCAGAACTGGACACTTGTGTTCTGTTTTTCCCATTCTTCCCTTAAAATGGCCTGCATGACATCATTACATTACGCCGAGTGGCCAGTGAAATGTTTGTAATATCATATAGATCTCCTTGGCCAGTATTTGCGAGGATGGCCGGTGCCACCCTAGGCACGAATTAGCAGCCAGCCCTTGGCTGTGAATCAGTAGCAAAGGGATTACTGAGTCCTCAGTGCTGAGCAGTTGGCAACTCTTTCACCTGCACAAATTTAAGAGAATTTTGTCTTCCGCCTGCATAGGTTTCATGTGCACACTTGAAGAACAGGGATTGACGTTCATTTTCTTCCTGATTACAGACCGTGTGATCTCATTTGACAAGCCACAGTGTATAGCTAGTCATTGTCTTGTTATGAGATTTACATTCCAAGATTTTCCCTTAATAAAATATTTTCCTGTTTTTATTCACAGCTGGTTGTGATTTATAGATTTTTTTTTCCTCTCCCCTCCCCTCCTCCAACCTCTGATTTCCTGCCTCTTCCTCTAACCTTCCCTCTGGTTTTCTGATTCCTCTGCAGTGATGCGTCTTCACAGTGTGGACCAAGCAGATCTCTGCTATTACTGATCTGGCAGAACATGGTTGAGCATTTAGCTCCAGAGTGAAAAGCGCCTCCCTTTCCTCTCATAGTCAAAGTGCTCCGAGCAGTATTTCCCCAGTTAAAGGACCGAAATGCCGGGCAACACTTCACAGTGAAATAGGCAATCACTATTAATTTCCTGGCCTTAAAACAGATGCATGGACTTGAAAAGCCATAACAACCCACATCGTTGAGCATTGTGAATTCAACTTACTCTACCCTGACACAGTGATTTTCCACATCTTTGGTGGCCGTAAGTTTCAGTTACAAACAACTCACTATTTTGGCCCTGTAGTTTGGGCTGTCGGCTAGCTGGATGTTAAATGGTGGATGCTCTATTTCCATTATGTGATTTGTGTTTTGTCGAGCATTTTCCATCACCAGGAATTGGGGATTAGAGAATTTGCGGGAAAAAAAAGTCTGACCTAGGGAAATATCTCTGAGCCGAGGTGACATTAATCATTCATTCAGAGTCAGTTTGTATGCCACCAACCAATTTAGAAAGCATTTCAAAAGGAAAAAAAAAACTACTGAGGGTTGAGGGCTGAGTCTGGATCTCAATTCCAGTCCTAGAGCCTTCGTTGTCCTGCTGTGTGACCTTTGACAGGCGAATGAGCTTCTCTGAGCCTTTCTTCCTTCACGCCTGAAATGTGGCCATCCTTTCCACCAGATTATTCTTGTGCAGGGCTGAAGAGTGTGAGGGGAAAGGGGCCTTAACAAAAAAAATTACTATTTAAAAACTATTAATATATTTTACTGTTGCACCTGGGGCAGGCAGAAGAAGTGAACGTTTGAAACTTTGGTTGGGATGAATGTGTAACTCTATCCACCAGTGCCTAGACTTGCTGCCTTGTCTCTGACCCAGCCAAGCATCTTGCAAATGCACTGGTTCAATTTTGACTAGAATCTCCTTTTACCAATCCCATTTGCTCGACTGGCAGTCAGTCTGGGAGCTGCAGCATGCGGAAAGATGTGCAAATCACTCCCCAAATTTCCATGCAGGGTGCCTGAGGCAGAAATGTCAGCAGTTTGATTTTCTTTTGCAGCTTTCCACAGAATGCATCAACAACATCAGTCAGTCAGTGGTATTTATTGAGCATTTACTCTGTGCAGAGCACTCTACTAAGCGCTTGAGAGAGTACAGTATAACAGAGTTGATGGACATGTTCCCTGCCCACAAAGAGCTTGCAGTCCAGAGGAGATACAGACATGAATATAAATGAATAAATTACGGATTCGTAAAGAAGGGCTATGGGGCTGAGGGAGGGGTGAATAAAGGATGTAAACCCCAAGTGGAAAGGTGGTACAGAAGGGGGGGGATAAGAGGAAATGAGGGCCTGGTTGGGGAAAGACTTTTGGAGGAGAAGTGCATTTAATAAGGCTTAGAAGGTGGGGAGAGTGATTATCTGACATATATAAAGACACTGTACTATGTGCTTGGGTGGCTACAAGCAAATAGGGTTGGGCACAGACCCTGTTCCACATGGAGATCAGTCCCGATCCTTATTTTGCAGATGAGGAAACTGAGGCCCAGAGAAGTGAAATGACTTTCCCAAGGTCACACAGCAGACAAATGGCAGAGCCAGGATTAGAACCTATGACCTTCTGACTCTCAGACCCATGCTCTATCCACTAGGTCTTGCTGCTTCTCAAATCTCCCAGTGCCAATCATAATAACTGTGATATTTACCGAGCACTTGCTATATGCCATGCACTGTATTAAGTGCTGGGGGAGGTACATAATAATAATGGTACTTGTTAAGCACTTACTATGTGCCAAGAACTGTTCTAAGCACTGGGGTAGATACAAGGTAATGAGGTTGTCACACATAGGGTTTACAGTCTTAATCCCCATTTTACAGATGAGATAATTGAGGCACAGAGAAGTTAAATGACTTGCCCAAAGTCACCGAGCTGATCAGTGGCAGAGCTGGGATTAGAACTCATGACCTCTGACTCCCAAGCCCGTGCTTTTTCTAGTAAGTCACGCTGCTTCAAGATACGAGATAATCATGTTGGACAATCTCTATTCCCCATGGAGCTCACAATCTATATAGGAAGGAGAATAGGTATTGGATCTCCATTTTCAGAGGAAGAAAGTGAGGTCCAAAGAAGTGAAGTGAGCTGCTCGAGGTCCTACATCAGGTAAGTGTTGGAGCCGCGATGAGAGCCTAGATCCTTTGATTCCCAGGCCCGTGTTCTTTCCAGTAAGCCATGATGCTTCTCCATAATTGCATATTAGTAACTGGTAACCATTAGATTATATGTTCCTCAAGGACAGGAATTTTTGCTTTGCTTATGTATCTTTGCCTGATCCCAAGTCACATGAACAAACCAGTCATCTCTACCACTTATGAATTTATTCCCCGTCTCAGCGTTTATGTATAAGTGTTGGTTCAATTTGACATGCAGTTATAGGTGAGTGTTCTGTTTTGCAAGTATGTTCACGTCCTCCTCTTTCATTAGAATGCAAGCCTCTAGACTCTAAGCTAACTGTGGGCAGGGAATGTGTCTACCAACTCTGTCATATTGTTATACTCTCCCAAGCGCTAGTACAGTGCTCTGCACACAGTATGCTATCAATAAATACGATTGATTTTTGTGGGCGGGGAACACGTCTCTTATTTGGGTTAGATTTTTCCAAGTGCTCAGTGCAGGGAACTGCCCCCAGTGGAGGTTAAACTACGATTACTATACTCCTCTTACTACTAGCAATCAATCAACGGTACTTGCTGTTGTATTCTCTCTCCAACTCAGTCGAATACTTTGCATTCAGGAGAGACTCGGTAAATAACACTGATTGACATCTAGTGGCACTCTGGGAAAAGTCTCATCTTTCAAATCACTACTGGACTGTTTTAATAATCCAGTAGTCCACATTGATCATACATGGCTGCAATTCCCTAATCGGTCCCCAAAGGGTCTGAAAGAGTTAAGGCTCCCCTCAAAGTGCCTGACTTATTAAATTAGAATTTATGCGTTCAAAGTGGTAGAACTACTGTGATCCCATCTTATCACCTTAACCCATAGTGCTTCCCTTGAAGAATCTGTTCTCCCACAGATTTCTCAGACATTCTGAGGTGTCATTCAGGGTCTCCGTGCCTCTGTTTCTACCTCTCTAAGAAGTGTTGGCCCCTCCAAACTTAGCCATCTTGCCACCAAAACCCTGGCTTTCCCCAGAATTTTCCATCACTGTAGGCAGCACTGCCATCCTCCTTGGGCTGCAAACCTGAAACCTTGGTGATATCCTTGCGCAACTCACCTCTCTCATTCAACCTGTATATTCAGTCTGTCACCAAATCCTGCCAGTTCTCCCTTCATGACATCTCCAGAATACTCCCCTTCCTCTCTATCCAAACCACCACCATGCAGATACAAGCACATACATCCTGCCTTATCCTCTTTCTCATCATAATTTTTATTATTACTATTGTATTTAAGTGCTTACCATGTATGAAGCACCATCCTAAGTGCTAGGGTAAATACAAGATAATCAGATTCTAAGATGGGGGAGGAACAGGCAATGAATTACCGTGTTACAGATGAGGAAACTGCGGCACAGAAAGGTTAGGTGGCTTGTCCAAGGTCACACAACAGGCAAGTGGCACAGCTATCCAGTCCATTTTTTTAAAAAAAGTTCAGTCCACATCTCCTCACTCCCAAAACCCATGGTACACATTCTTATATTCTGCCATCTCCCCTCTCTGTAACTTATTTTAATGTCTGTCTCCCTCTCTGTAGATTTTCAACTTCTATAGGCAGGGATCATGTTTACCAACTCTATTGTACCGTACTCCCCCAAGGACCTGGTTCAGTCCTCTGTACCCAGGAGGCACTCAACCATCAAAACACTATCGATCGATTGATGGAGGATGTCCATGTACCACTTTAATATTTTGGATCAATCACATTTTGAGTGCTTCCTGTTTGCAGAGCACTATACTGAGAGATTGGGAGAGTACAAACAACAATATAACCTACACATTACCTGCCCACAAGAAGTTTTCAGTCTAGAGGGGAGAGAGACATTAATATAAAGAAATAAATTACAGATATGTACATAAAGACTGGGGAACTGGGGGGCTGGGATGGTGAATAAAGGGAGTAAGTCAGGGTGACACAGAATGGAGTGGGAAAAGAGGAAATGAGGGCTTCGTCATGGAAGTCCTCTTGGAGATGTGCCTTCAATAAGGCTTTGAAGGTGGGGAGATGGTCTGTCAGAAATGAAAAGGGAGGATATTCCAGGCCGGAGTGGGGATGTGAGTGAGAGGTTGGCGGTGAGATAGGCAAAGTTGAGGTACAGTTAGTAGTTTCGCATTAGAGGAGTGAAGTGTGTGGGCTGGGTTGTAGTAGGAGAGTAGCAAGGTGAAATAGGAAGGGGCAAGGTGATGAAGTGCTTTAAAGCCAGTGGTGAAGAGTTTCTGTTTGATGCAGAGGTGGATGGGCAACCATCAGAGGTTTTTGTGGAGTGGGGAAACATGGCCTGAACGTTTTTGTAGAAAAATGATCCGGGCAGTAGAGTGAAGTGTGGGCTGGAGGCAGGGAGGTCAGCAGAGAGGCTGATAGAATAATCAAGGTGGGATAGGGTAAGTGCTTGGATTAATGTGGTAGCGGTTTGGATAGAGAGGAAAGGATGGATTTTAGCGATGTTGTGAAGGTGGAACCGACAGGATTTAGTGATAGATTGAATTTGTGGGTTGAATTAGAGGAGTCAAGGATAACACCAAGGTTGTAGGTGAGACAGGAAGGATCGTGGTGCTGGCTACCGTGATGGGAAAGTCGCGGGGAGGACTGGGTTTGGGTGGAAGGATAAGGAGATCTATTTTGGTCATGTTAATTTTGAGATGACGGCAAGACATCCAAGTATCTGGATGGTCTTACTATAATATGCGGTGTGTATTTTCATTAAATTACTAGTGAGCACATGCAAGAAAAGTTAAGCAAAAATCTGGTCCCTGGGAAATTTGCTTTAAGTGATACAAATGTTAGATTCATCTGTCTTCAAAGACTGGGAACTGTTGTTGTTTCTATTCATCCTCCTTTTTTAGGTATCCTTATTGGCAAAGGCTTCAATTTATTTAGGTTTCATATTTTATTATGAAAGGATAATGCAAAACCAATTCTCCTAATGGTATTACAAACATGTTGCATTTACTAGTGTCACTAATCACTCTTCTAATAATTGTTTCATTTCTTTTCTTATGTTAGCATCTATGAATATCACCCATTATTCATCAGGTGGGCAAGAATGCTCTCTCTCACTCACCCTTTTTCTTTCTTAAATACTAGATCGTGGAAAACAAAATATTTGACAAAATTCATGGCTTTCACTGAAAAATTCTGTTAACGCAGTAATGCTTTGTAATATTACAACAACAATAATAGTAGTGGTATTTAAGTGCTAAGCACTATGCTAGGCAGTGGAGTAGTGACATACAATGGGATCATACACAGTCCCTGTTCCATGGGCCTTACTATATTTCTCTTAAATAAGTACTATGAATGTAGGTTGTGTTTACAGAAAGCCAAGTGAATGACTTCAATGTTAATCATTCCTTGAGTCCAGTTTCTTCATTATAAAGTAAAATTCACATGAATTCATAAACTAATTTTTCATGTGGATCTGTGCTGAAAATGAAAATTCTCTAGTCTAGGAAAACTGATGGCCAAATGGAGAAATCATTTGCCTATTGTTAAGTGATTTGGGTGAAATGAAAGATCTTGGGCTTTTATTTCTTTACATCTTCACTTATTCTCATCATAGAAAAAAATTCTAAAAATATGGTAAACTTAAGTGGGAAATTGTGTGCTAGC
The DNA here is from genome assembly GCF_004115215.2 of Ornithorhynchus anatinus. NCBI lineage: Eukaryota > Metazoa > Chordata > Mammalia > Monotremata > Ornithorhynchidae > Ornithorhynchus > Ornithorhynchus anatinus. Next base: position 8,277,344 of record NC_041736.1, on the reverse strand, counting down.
CCTTAGATGTTGGAAACACAGCTGCATGTGATTTGGATATCTCTTAGCATCAGAAGAACTATTAAAGAGGAACTGATGAGATTTTTCTTTACAAAATAATGAAGCAGTGTAATTCTGACAGGCTATTTGTGACTGTCCACCCTTTTTTACATAAGCACTTCTTTAATGCAATGTAGAACTGCTTTATTATTTCACCAAGTAAAATAATTTCCTATATATTGGTGGTGTCATGAGCCAAGTGATATTTAATTTGTTACTGGATTAAACTCCAACATTAATGATCAAATTGAACTTTTCAGGATCTGCTATCAGCTATCTAGATTCAGATTTCAAAAAGGAGAGATTCGCTCCCAGACCAGTAGCTCACCTATGCCCGTACCTCTGAACAATCCAAAATTCATCCTTAATTTTTCAGCAAACCCGAAAGGTTTTAGTTCCTATTTCCGTCTCCTATCAGGAGCTGGGGTTCGTTATGACAGATTCAGTTGTGCTCAAATTCTTCACATTTTACCATCAAACTCCCCCCTCCCACGTCCCAGCCCACCACCCACTCCCAGCCCCAACCCCGAAATGAGAACTCATCCTCCCAGCACTGAATTCTGCACACTTCATAAAGAAAAGCTTGCTGCCACCTGCATGGAACTCAAACTATCTGATTTTTTTTATTATTTGCTACTGCCATTAGATTGAAATGATTTTTCTTCGGTTTGCTCAAAGCCAGATTTAAAGTCAGGTCCCAGAGGTAACGGGAAAGTCGATCCCCTAAGCCACTCAGTCGTTGTTTGCTTTTTTTACATGTAATATCCCATTTCTAAGCCAGAGTGTAATTTAAAATACAAAACCCACTCTACATAAATATGTCCTTTGGAAATCTTGTAATCTGACATTTAATGGAAGTTAACTAACTGCTTTTATAGCAGGCTTGTTGCAAAAATGGGAAAAAAATTATAAATGTGCTTTAATAGCTTTTTTTTTAAGGTTTCTATTTTCCACTACTTAAAATCAATAGCAAGCTTATTTTAAATACAGATCCACCGGGTACCTTATTTATAATAAATCTACCTAGTTGGGAACTAATTTCACATCTCTCTCCCAAATCACCATGCCCTACCATGAATCCCAAGAATACCCATTTGCAGACACATTCAGGTTTCTGTTTGCTGTTGGATTGGAAACAGCAAAGGGTTACTTCAACCCAGGCTTTGTAAGTATAAGCAACAGGGCTCCATTGGCTTTAATTTGTCCATGTCTTTCATTTGATACCACCAGTATTAATAGCTTTGCAAGGAAATTCTGCAGTCATTAATCATAATAATTAATCAGATCCAATTATATTGCATATAAATGCGAACAAATTGCTGAAAAAATAATGATCTATCACCAACATGTCACAAGGAAAAAGAGACTAAAATAGTAATTAGAAGCAGGGATTTAGTTGTGTACAGGAGCCTCTGCAACTGATTTTAACAGTATGATGATCTGATGATGTAATTAGTAGAAAATCTAGCAGGCTTTTTCCAGCAGACTGTCTAATGACTGTGCAAGTGGAGAAAATAAGGAATTGTTTCATTAGTGATCTCTTGTACACTAGCTTCTGACTTCATGCTGGTGGACAAAATAGATGGGATGGAGATACTGCAATTTAGTGTTGGAGCATTGGCAAAGAAGTGGAACTCTCAGGTACCTTCAGGATCTTTAATATATATTTTGAAACCTTGGGTTTTTACTCACTGAATATTGCTCAGAAGTCAGATTTCCAGATCTCTCTACAGTGAATTTTTTTTTTTTACTCACAAACCACACCAATGGATAATGCAATTCAAAATGGAATGCTTTAAATTTAGGAAGTGAAATTTAATTCATCCCACATGGTGCATTTCCCCAAAACTTTATTCCTTGAATTGTAGAGATTTCAAGGGAATGCCTGTAATCCTTTCCTGTAGTTACTTCCTGAAGCAGCAGGTTTTTATCTGAAATCACCTTTTTAAAAATGTGCCAGGAGTTGTGTTTTGCTAATTCCTAAAAATTGATTTAAACTAAAAATTAAAAGAAAACCTTGTAAGCACATTTATCTCAGAGCTTATTTTCTCCTTTATTGTTGTCACCACTGGCCCTACATAAAGATTCTTTTTCAATTTGCCTCTAGATAGAGCTACCTCTTCAAATTAAAGCTCTTGTTCTAAAGACTGATAATTATTGCCAATTTCAACCTGGGGCCACACTCATATTTTTAAACCTTTCAAAACATTTCCCTCCTGCACCAATGGATTACATGTGAAATAGTTAACCGAAGAGATTGATGAGCACTTTTGGGGTAGATTTGCTACTGGAAAATAAATGTTAGGTTCATCATAGTTTTCAATACTAAGCACTGCACTTTACTGTCTTTGATCTCAGTGTTGTGACTACTACAAAGAAATAAAACCTTATCTTACCTTTTCCAGCATCCACTGCAGAAGACCTCAATAATGCATAAGAACATCTGGAAGTGCGGTAATTTCAGCTATCAGAGATAAGAATTGACACAGAACAGGTAAACCCTACAAAGTCATCATGTTGAAATGAACTGATTATGGTTGGGGAACATAAAACATTGTGCATAGTGTTTTCATGCTTGCTGCTATTTGCTATTTTAGATTTTTAAAAAGGAATGCCAATTATATATATTTAGTAGGTTGATTAGCTGGTAGCTATATTGTATTTTTCCTAAAAGAGACAGAATGCTCATAGATCTATTGCCGTGTACATCTATTTAGAGTTAACTGTGAGTTCATAGAAAATACATGGGCATAGTAAACAAGATTTTGAAATGACAATTTTTTACTGGTTGCAAGTGCTAATTGCTAGTTTCTCAAGGGTATAGAATTAATCACCTGCTAGATTTACAGTCTCTAGGTTGAGACCTGAGGAAAGAGGCAATAAGAAAGGCTCTTGAGGGACATATCATATGGTGAGTCTAAATATCAGTCTCTATGCATATGTAAATTGGCAACAAAGTTTTTTCAAAGCTCAAGTATGCTAATTTCAAACAGGCAAGACTAAAGCTAGCTTTTAGCAGCTGTTTAACGTCTGCCTGTGGGTGGTAGAGAGAGCTTAAAATACAAGCAAACAGTGGTGCATAAGTAATTAAGCAACATTTTGCTGGGCATAAATAATTCTGTTTATATTGCTCTTTTGAAGAGTATAGAATACAAAATAACAGATCAAGTGGTGCTCTGGTCACCAGAGGTTAACTGTTCATCCTCTTCACCTTTTTCTCTGGTTTCCAATTTGAGGAAAAATAAAATAAATGGAAGTTGCAGTTTGGTTATCGATAATTTGAGGGGAGGGTGGATCCTTTCATCTCTTTAGAAAAATGGACACTTTCTGTTGTGTTGAATTGGTAGTTCAGCATGGTGTTTGTGGCTCAAACTCTTGATTTCAGTTTTAGGCTATTATGTGTGTCTTTTGCCTTATGATTAGATCATTTGTTTTGGGATTTCTTTTTTTATTAAAATGGAAGACCAAGCAGGTCTTTTAAGGTATAAAGACAGTTGGTAGTCCGTGAAGCACAATGGTCAGAATTTTGAAATTCATTCAAAATTGTTATAGATGCAGAAATAAGAAGAAAGCGGTACATTATGATGGCACCCTCATCAGTGGGGCGAATTACTGTCGCGATGGGCAGGATTTAGCATGCTCACCTTATTTGATTGCCACGTAGAGTGCCAGAAAGCATAAGGAAAAACTGATGTTAAAGAAAACTCGTATTTGATGCAATAAAAGCCTTGAAATTGACCAGAAGGAAGATGAAAGATTTAACATGATTTGGAAGTTCCTAGTCTGGAAAAAAGGATTAGAGATACTAACTGTGAAAAGAATCAGGGGTTTAAACTTTGTTTGCATTAAATATTAATGGTTTAAGGAGTTAATGGTGAAAGGAGGTGCTCAGTTGGGTATCAGACGCTACAAAGGGCTTTACTGCAAATGAGGAAGCCGGTGAGTCAGGTGGAGCGGTGTTTGAGCTCTGTCGTTTGTCCGGGTGCGGAGGGATAGGTGGGTGGAGGACGTCGTGGAAGAATAACTGAAATAGGATTTACGGAATTCCTTTTCATTTGACTTCACCAGAGAATTCTTAAGATGCTTAAATTAAGGAAAGTCTTCCTCTTCTCGCCTCTCTCATTCCTTCAGCTCCTTTAAGCTTCCGATTAGTTTTTAAACCTTTTCACGGGGTTGTCGGGACATGAACAAAGCCCGTCGGGAGAAGAGATTGGGAGGAAAGAGCGGTGGACCCTAAGGTTCCGGCTACCTTGCGGTTTGCCCACAGTCAAGTCACTAAATCTACTCCCCTTTCACTTCTCATCATCTATACATGCTTTGGAAGAAGAAGGGTAAATTAGTCATCCTCTTGTACACCCCATGGGAAATTGATGAGCCTATTAAAATGGCGGGCCTGTTCCCAATAGTAATAATAATAATAATAATGTTGGTATTTGTTAAGCGCTTACTATGTGCCGAGCACTGTTCTAAGCGCTGGGGTAGACATAGGGGAATCAGGTTGTCCCACGTGGGGCTCACAGTCTTAATCCCCATTTTACAGATGAGGGAACTGAGGCCCAGAGAAGTTAAGTGACTTGCCCACAGTCACACAGCCGACAAGTGGCAGAGCTGGGATTCGAACTCATGAGCCCTGACTCCAAAGCCCGTGCTCTTTCCACTGAGCCACGCTGCTTCTCCTAATTAGGGTGTAGAGTGCTTTTCGTGGAAAATTGTGCCCACTGAGGCATCATGGGTTCCATGGTAGTTAGCTAAATGATATGAGTATGGTATGCGTAGCAGGAAGGAGGCTCGTTCTGGTGAAGAGCAGCCGACCGATTAAGCACTCGTTCTGTGTAGAGCAGTGTTCTAAGTGCTTGGGAGAACTTGCAGTCTAGCAGTGGTGACAATAAAATATTTGGCAGATAAAGAGGGAAAATGGGTTTCAAGTATAAGTTAATACCTCAGAAATAGGGTAAAAGAATTACAGAAGGGCTATGGATGGTGACGAATACACAAGTCCATAGCTGGTGTGAAAATGCTTTCTATATAGAGGAATGTCGACGTGAACAAGTTTGCTATTGATGATCGGTTTCAGACGTGATCCAGAAGAAAATCCAGGACATCAGAAAAAAGGGATGTATCATCCTAATACATATCCTCATCACGTTATCTATCAATCAATGGTATTTATTGAGTGTTTACTGTATACTAAGCGCTTGGGAGATCACAGTGCAACAGAGTTGATAGACGTTTTGCTTGACCACAGTGAGTATCCGATTAAAGTCCATTGGGCTCATCCTGGTGAAATGAAATGGGACCTTGGAGGGAGAAATCTGTTAAAATGGCTCACGTGGATTTCAATAATAATGTTGGTATTTGTTAAGCGCTTACTATGTGCAGAGCACTGTTCTAAGCGCTGGGGTAGACAGAGGGGCATCAGGTTGTCCCACGTGGGGCTCAGAGTCTTAATCCCCATTTTCCAGATGAGGTAACTGAGGCACAGAGAAGTTAAGTGATTTGCCCACAGTCACACAGCTGACAACTGGCAGAGCTGGGATTCGAACTCATGACCTCTGACTCCAAAGCCCCTGCTCTTTCCGCTGAGCCACGCTGCTTCTCTAGCCATGCTAAGTAGAATGAGCGGTGGCATGGGGTTAGAGGGTGTGTCTTCTTCAGGAGGAATGAAAGGGTTTAGGATCCTGAGAGATCCTGTGTTGTGCTTGACAAAAATTGGGTTATTCTTCCATGCCTTTTGGGTGACTGGGGACTTAATGAAAACACACATGCACACAAATAACTGTAGTCAATAGGCTTTCAGATACTATTATTCTGTCCTTTCTCCTCTTCTTCACCTCTTATTAGGGACGATCTCCCAATTGCTCATCTGCCAATCCTTCCCTATTAGGAAAAATCTCTTGGAGAAGCAGCGTGGCTCAGTGGAAAGAGGACGGGCTTTGGAGTCAGGGCTCATGAGTTCGAATCCCAGCTCTGCCACTTGTCAGCTGTGTGACTGTGGGCAAGTCACTTAACTTCTCTGTGCCTCAGTTCCCTCATCTGTAAAATGGGGGTTAATACTGTGAGCCCCACGTGGGACAACCTGATTCCCCTATGTCTACCCCAGCGCTTAGAACAGTGCTCGGCACATAGTAAGCGCTTAACAAATACCAACATATATATATATATATAGGTATTCACTTCAGTCCTGGCAAAATTCTGAGGGTTAATAGTATTTCTTCTATCCCTTGTATTCCCCGACTTACTATGTTGCTTTTAATTTTATCTTCAAAGCTATGTAAATGGAGTTCCTAGGTAACTCCTAGACTATTGGGGAGATGCATCATGATGAGAGACGAAACAGCTGAAGGCCTCACCATCTTGCCAAGGGTTAGGGAACAATTTCAGCAGGAGGGAGTTGAATGTGCTGTTTTCATTGATTTTGCTCGGTCCTATCGATGTCATGTTCTGAACAGAGTGAGCAGTCAAAAAACGTAAGTGGTTGCGTGGTCAGTAGATAGTTTTTATTGAACTCCTACTGTGTGTAGAGCGTGGGAGAGTAGACTACAAATTAATACAGTGATCCATGTCTTCAAGGTGTTTGCTATCTAGGGAGGGGAGATAGTAAATAAAGTTCAGGTAGCTGGGAGAAGGAAAGAGTGTTGTGAGTACTAAAGTGCTTTGGGGTAGAAGTTGGACCATTAACGTGTTCTAAGATAATCTTGGTACTTATCTGTAAGGCAACCTCAATGCCTGCTTGTCCAAATGTCAGTCACCAGATAGCACAGGAGGTCCGATGAAATTATCCAACGCCTGCAGGATCCAGTCCAAGAGAAACTGGGGAGTTGGGTGTCAGATGTTTGGAAACTGTTGGATCCTGGGTCCCAGTGTTTGCTAAGGGAAGTGGTTTGGCATACTGAAAAAGTGTGGGCCTAGAGGTTGGACTTGGGTTGTAATCCCAGTTCTGGGACTTGCCCGGTGTGTGACTTTGGGCAAGTCACTTCTTTATGCCTGAACGTCCTCATTTTCAATTCCTGTTCTCCCACCTAAAGCTGTGAGACCTCTTTGGAACGAGGGTTGTGTCTCACCTGATGATTTTTATCTATTCCAGCACTTAGTAAAATGCTTGGCACATAGTATTTAATACCACATTATTGTTATTTTAATTACTGCATTGCTCCTGACCTTGTCCCTAAGAAGTGCATGGGCTCAGTGAGGGATGAACCCAAGTGTCTTGATGAGGATGGAGCCAAGGTGTGGCCCAGAGAAATAATAATAATTATAATCATGGTAATTAGGTGATTACTGTATGCCAAGCACTGTTCTAAGCACTGGGGTAGTTACAGGGTAATCAGGTTGGACACAGAGCCTGTCCCACATGGGGCTCACAGTCTTAATCCCCATTTTACAGATGAGGTAACTGAAGGATAGAGCCAGTGACGTGACTTGTTCAGGTCACACAGCAGGCATGTGGCCGAACCAGGATTAGAACCCACGTCCTCCACCTCCCAGGCCCATGCTCTTTCCACTAGGAATGGCCTGACGAGAGTCTCAAGGGGATAAACTCTTCTGGGCCCCCTTAAGTTTGCAAAGGAAAGGTCTGTGATTTGCAGCCACCTTGTCAGTCATCTTTTGTCCCCACGGGGCTGGTCAAAGGTGCTCAGGAGAGAGCAGGAGACGGCAGACGTCGCGATTCCTGTGCCTTCTCATGGGCCTCATCACCTCTGTTGGCCATCCTTCCTGCTAATGGAAAATCTAGATGGAACCATTTCTGCATTTGGATTCTGTGCTCTATTTGTTTCTCTTCATAGCCTTTTCATAGAGATGATTGTGTAGTTTTGAGATGAGCAGCAGCTGAACAACTTCTTTCATCTAACGGAGAATCATCCACATACCAATCCAAAGGGAGATGAGAAAGACAACAAGTATTTGGCAGGAACCCAAAATGTGGAACTACCCCTATAAAACCCCTCCCTTTCCCCTTTCCTCCCTTTCATCTCCTACTGTGTATCATTGCTGGGTTTGAAAACAGCCCCTATAATCCTAAAAGTACGGAATCTATATGCTCTTATTTCGACAAGTACTTTACATTTTCTTGAATCAATATTTTCCTATGAAAAGAATCTGATTAAAAAGGAGAAATGATCCCCCCCCCCCAAAAAAAAACTATTAACTTCTCAAGAACATTAAAACCTTGAAACTGCTTAGGTGAGTCAGTGGATGAAGAATCCAGTTAATTTTGCCCAATCCCAGAAATATTTTTTTAGCTCCCAGCAACCCCCTGACACAAGGATGAAGACAAAAAAAACCACCCCTCTTCAGTGTGTCACGAGAGTGTGACAGAATTTAGCTCTTTTCTGAAGAGCTTCCTGTCCCAGGAGTCTAAAGACAATAGGACCCTGTATAGAGAGCCAATAAATCAATTAGCTTGAACAGCCGGAGTTCAGGAAATGCATTTATGCTCTTTGATGAAAACACAGTTTTTACTTGTAGTCATACTTCATACTGTTATGGTCAATTTTTCATGTAGAAATTATATCCAGTGGCTAAAAAAAATCCCTGGTAAATTTCATAAAGCCCCAAAATGGTTCTTACTAATGTAAGAGCCCAAGTTTGTTTTCTTTGTAATTATCCATCTTTAGAGTAATTGAGATTCTAAACAGCAGCTAATAGCCTGGCTGCCTCAAATTACCACTGCCTCTAACTTTACCTGGCCAAATATCAGTGAGCTTTTCAATTGCAACACCACTACTGAGGCTGGGGTCATTTTAGAGCAATTAATTGGAAGAGGTGATTAATAGCTTAATAATGGGTTGCTCTCTCTGTATAAAAAGTGCAGGGAACGTGCATGGGAAAGAGATATGCAATTTTGTATCCCTAAAACATAACCTAATTGAAAACTCAGCAGTTGGTCTTATTTACTTTAGGGTTGCATTTCCAAACCCTCTTTTGAGCTACTCTGAGAAAATGTGTAAATCTTGAGCTTTTTTTTTTTTTTTGGTAATTAACTCCTTGAGCCTGGAACACCATATGAATTTAAGGAGCACAAGCTTTTTCCCTGGCACCTGCTGGGCCCCAGCCAGTCAGTCGTGTTTATTGAGCACTTACTGTGTGCAGAAAACTGTACTAAGTGCTTGGGAGACTACAGTATAACAATAAACAGACCCATTCCCTGCCCACAATGAGCTTACAGTCTAGAGGGGGAAGCGAGAAACATTAATGCCTGTTTACTTGTTTTGATGTGTGTATATCTGCAATTCTATTTATTTATACTGATGCCTGTTTACTTGTTTTGGTGTCTGTCTCCCCCCTTCTAGACTGTAAGCCAGGCGTGGGCAGGGATTGTCTCTATTGCTGAATTGTACTTTCCAAGCGCTTAGTTCAGTGCTCTGCACACAGTAAGGTCTCAATAAATATGATTGAATGAATGATTATACATAAATGAATTAGTTCCATGGGGCTGGGAGGGGGAGATGAATAAAGGGAGCAAGTCAGGGTGCCGCAGAAGGGAGTAGAAGAAGAGGAAAGGAGGGCAGGTAATTTGAGAGGAATTGGAGGGCAGTGGTTGGCGGGCATCCATCGATCGGGACAGGATGATGGCACTGTCCATCCAGGAAGCCATGCGGTATCACATGGGGAGTGGATTAATAGAGCCTAATTGCTTGTGTCGTGACCCTGAAGCTGATATTCCGGGAGTCCAGCCGCCCTCCCTCCCCCCCCCCCCCCAATCTCTCTCCTCTACTATCTGGCTGCTAGCCTCATCCTGGGTATGGTGCTGGCATAGGTGCAGCTATGCTCTCGTCTGCTAGGTGACCTTGGGCAAGTCACTTCACATCTCTGGGCCTTAGTTACCTCAGCTGTAAAATGGGGATTAAGACTATGAGCCCCATGTGGGACAGGGTCTATGTCCAAATTGATTAGCTTGGATCTACCCCAGTGCTTAGAATAGTGTTTGGCACATAATAAGTGCTTAATAAATATCATTATTATTATTACTATTCTTCCAGGGCCAAGGTAGGGTAGGCTAATCCTCTGCTCCTAGAGAGCGTGCCAACATTTACGCAGATTAGAGTATGCCTGAAGCCTAGATGGATTCAGATTGTTTTGCCACCCAAAGAAAAGAACATGGGACCCTAGTTAGACTGTAGACTAAACTCCTTGCGGCCAGGGAATGTGTCTGTTCCTTATTGTATCGTACTCTCCTAAGTGCTTAGTACAGTGCTGTGCACAAAATTGGTGCTCAATAAATATGATTGATTGGGAGGCAGTCTCTGGCCTGTTGTGCAACCTTGGGCAAGTCACTTAACTTCTCTGGCCCTCAGTTTCCTCATCGGCAAAATAGGGACAAAACATCAATTCTCTGACTGTAAGCCCCATGGGAGAAAGGGACTATATCCGATCTGAATATTTTCTCTCCACTGCGGCTCGTCTCACAGGAAGCACTTTCTTAATGCTACTACTGCGATTATTACTGTTGTTGTTATTCTTGAGGAAATTAGATGGCGGGCCAAATGGAAATAAAACTCCATTCCTTTCTCTGGCTTGAAAGGGATGTACGTATGAGCCCAAGTGTGTTGCAATCTGGGATAGTAGGTGGAAAAATTAGAGATTAATCGAGGAAGACCTCCAGCAGGCCTCATTGAAGTCCTGGATGCAAGAGACTCCTGACCACAGATACTTTCCGACCACGGAACGTGAAACCTCCTTGTATTACTACCGTTCAGGGGGCCAGGGATTTGATGTCAAGTGTATAGTAATCTTATATGGGGCTAACAATGTCTTAGGGGTCCTTTGGTCAGCAGTTAAGAAAAAAAAGGACAAGTTTATGTGAAGGAAAGGGTCAAGGGGGGTTGAGGTAATATTAAGACAAAGGTTTACTCATGTTCAGTGTCAGAAAAATTTAGTCACCGGAATACAGTGAAACGTCCCAGTGTTGTTTGTGCATTTAAAGGTTTCTCTCAGAGAATCGGATTTTCTCCGCTCAGCCAGGAAGGTAACTGGCACACATCCTACTGGCTAGTGGGGAAGTCGGTCCGTGTGTACAACAATGTTCAGACCACTTGCCCGGCTCCGCCACTTGTCTTGCTATGTGACCTTGGGTAAGACACTTCACTTCTCTGTGCCTCAGTTACCTAGTCTGTAAAATGGGGATGAACACTGTAAGCCTCACATGGCACAATCTGATGACCTTATATCTACCCCAGAGCTTAGAACAGGGCTAGGCAGATAGTAAGTGCTTAACAATTACCATCACTATCATTATTATCATTATTAAGAAATAACAGTAACCATTCCTACTCTCAAGGAGTTTGCAATTGAATGGCGCTTACTGGACCACAGAGGATAGTTAGAAATAGAAATAGCAAGAAGGATGACAGGGATAGATGAGAAGCGGCGTGGCCTTGTGGATAGAGCACGGGCCTCGTAGTCAGGAGGACCTGAGTTCTTATTCCAGGTCTGCCACTTGCCTGATGTGTGACCTTGGGCAAGTCATTCACCTCATCTGTACAATGTGGATTAAGACCATGAGCCCCACATGGGACATAGATTGTGTCCTGGCTGTTTAGCTTTTATCTAGCCCAGCTCTTAGAACAGTGCCTGGCACATAGCAAGTGCTTAACAAATAACATAAAAAGTATATAACTACTAGTATCAGGAGGATGGAAGGATGGGATTGATCAATGAATAGACATTTATATGTATGTGCTACCAATTCTACTGCATACTTCCCCAAGTTCTTAGTACACAAGTGCTCTGCCTGTTTATTGCTGGCCTGGTAGTCAAAAGGACGTGGGTCCTTATCCCAGCTTTACTATTTGTCTTTTGTGTGACCTTAGGCAAGTCACGTAACTTCTCTGTACCTGTTACCTCCCCTGTAAAATGGGGATTGAGACCGTGAGCCCCACATGGGACAAGTACTGTGTCCAAACGGATTTGCTTGTATCCACCCCAGTGCTTAGTATAGTACCTGAAACATAGTAAGTGCTTAACAAATACCATAATAATAATTATTATTATTTGGCCAGTTGGGCACAGAAGTGTAATGGTTAGACTCATAATTGGAAGTCAAAAGTCTTAAGTCTTTTTTTGTGTATTCATTCCCTTCCCTGATCGACTCTCTGCCTTATTTTTCCTATTTATAAAATGGGGAGAATGTAATTTACTGTTTTGTAATACTAGAGATTCTGAAATGAGATTCTCAGGTAAATTCAATGATGCCAAATTTGTATGTGCCAATTCTCTGTGGGCAACCTTTGACTCATGGACTTTTAGGAGCATGGTATTGCTGAGAGACACTTTCTCACCTGTGGATTAAGTTTGCAAGATGATGGGATGATGATTCATATTTCAGATATTTTTTCTACATGAGTATTTGAAACATCTGAATTTTCACATTCAAGGAAGAGTGGTAGAAGTAAAGGGTTTTATTGAGAAATGCACTATACTTAATGCTTGAGAGTAAAACAGAAGCGTGAGATACATTTCTTGCTAACGTGCTAACAGGGGAGACAGACATGAACATAATTATTAATAGGGAATAAATTAACTGTGCAGGTAGTCATGGATAGTTTCTGAAGTTTGCAGGAGATGGGATTTTAGAAGGACTTTGAATGGAGGGAGTGCTGTGTCGGATGGAATAGAGTTGGGAGGAAGTTCTCGGCTGATGGAACTGCATGGTTGATGGAACAGAAGTGGGAGAGTTGGGAACGAGGTACCGCTAGAAGTCTGGGAGCTCTGAAGAGAGCAAACTGGAGAGGAGTGGGTAAAGAGTGTTCTTATACATGATGAAGAGAGATTGAAGCTAATCATGAGGCATCTTTTCACCACTGGAGAGTTTGGGGAGATGTGAGATGAGCAGCACTTCAAGAAATAAAAGCCATGCTGGTGACGCCAAGCCATAATGGGGATTCCAGGGAAGGAGAAGCTGCTGGAAACTAATACAAAATAAAGTTTTCAGTTACACAAACCAGCAAGGAAATTGCAACTTCATAGGGAATGCGTCATCTCTGATTATCTCATATGTGTCTTTCTTTATGCCACTAATCTATGTGCCTGGGATGGGAGAAAAACTCATACCCTTCCCTGAGACGGTTTGAGGGGTGGATGAAGTAGATAGTTACCCAGTTCACAAGCGGCCGAGCCCACACAGGTGGAGGTGCTGTGATAATGATTCTCCCTCCCTCCCCGACCCAACTGGCAGCAGCTTGGTGGCAGTGAATCAATCAACCATAATTTTTAATGAGCGCTTACCGTGTTCAGGGCCTCGGACTAAGCCCCTGGGAGAGTGCAATGCAACAGAGTTGATAGACAGTGTCCCCTGCCCACAAGGAGCTCACAGGCTGGAGATGGATGAGATGGCTCTCGCCTTTGGGAAGTAGCAGAGGGAGGAATTAGAGTTTTAAGAGTAGAACTACTTGCCGCTTCAGTAGTTCTCTTGTGTGCCCCTCCCCAGTCAAGCTTACATTCAATGTGTCATGACACACTCCACACTTGAATGTTCAGATGCTACACAGACATATACTATTCACTGAGAGGTCCAGCATTTTATTATTGTTTTCCATTTTTCCTTTATGTCGTTAGGTCCAGATTTTCAAAGTCTGGACCAAGATTGTGGTCAGTGACCCCGGCTGGAGAGGAAAGAGTGATTAGTCGAGAATTCTCCCAACCTGCACTAACTCTGTCTTCTCCCGTGAGTCTGGGAATGTGGCAAAGATCAGGAGTGTGCAGCTGAAACAGCTTCTAAAGAGCTTGAATTTGCATATCTGGTGCTTACTCAGCACATCGCTGAGTGGGGGTCTCACGTGGTACGAGAGAAATGGTTCTTGAAAAACTGAAAGTGCATACGCGCTTCAGCCTTTCAGCGGTTTGGCCATTTCTTCCTCGATAAATGGTTGCAGGGCAGTATTGGGTGTGGAATCCAAAAGGGTTATATTTCCTCAGTCAGTTTCGGAGGACCCGTCCAGGACCCCTGAGTCAGGCAGGGAATGTATCTGTTCATTGTTGTATTGTACTTACCCAGGTGCTTAGCACAGAGCTCTGCACGTGGTAAGCACTCAAATATGATTGAATGAATAAATGAAGGTCTCCTACTTTGTAATATGTATTAGAGTGCTCTAACTCGTGGGTGATTTTCTTTTAATGGGGAAGGTTGAGATGTGTGTCTTGATCTTTTCTTGGCCTAATAGTGTCAGAGAATTGTCGAGCTGCTGGCGCGTGCCAAAGATCATCTAGTCTAGCTCCCTGCCTCCAGGCCAACACAGGAACCATTAATCCTTTCTCCAAGAGCCTGTTGGCTACCCACATTTTCTTCTGAGGATGGGGAAGATGGGCATATTGGGAAGCACTCTGGTCTAAGCGAAAGATTGCTTTCCTATTTAAGGGGCATGAAATGCTTAAAGACAACTGTAACATTACATATGGATGCAGTTCAATTCTATCGATACATGATTATTATTTGAATTAGTTATAAAATTTTTCAGATGAAATTAAAAATGGTTATTTGAACTGGTCGATTAGTGAGATTTAATGTTTTTCTCCCATTCTTTATTCTGTTGTAAATATTTTCATCTGCTATGCATAAGCATAAAGCACATTAATCTGTCAGAAGATAAATGATTTTCTTTTGTCCACCATGACTTGAGGGATTTATTTCAAGTCTGTTGTGTTGCTGTTTGCCCCCAGGATGTGTAATCTATATTTTAGGGGGAATATGGCTTACTGTAAGACACCTATATTATTTATGTGTGATTAATATTTGTGTTATGGTGAATGAGGTCTTGTGGTCTTACTTTGCTCTTACGGTGACTTAATCATTTCTCACAACAGTGTAGCCATCTTAATAAAACATTTCACCTGCTACTTTGGTTTTCAGTGAATGACAAATGCAATTGTTATAAAAAGTGAATTTTGTGTTATTAAATGTGGCATCATGAATATAATTTACCAGGCTATATGTGCACAATGTCATTCTACGGCAGAGCTGAATTAGAAACCTCACCAATTGATCCTTGTTGGGGTGGATTTAAATATAAAGAAAGTGAACAGCATCTTTAAACACAATCCTTAAATCTCTGGCCCTAATTTTGTTCTTCTTAGGATCATTTAAAAACAAAACCAAACAGTACATTGAGCTCTTAGTATGTGCTAGGCACTGGAGTAGAGACTCAGCAGCTCAGCTACGGTCCCCATCCCCCATGTTGGGGATGGGGGGGGCGCCCAAGTAAGGGGGAGATGGAATGGGTATTTTATCCCCATTTTAATGATGAAGAAACTGAAGTTTAGAGAGGTTCCATGACTTGCCCAAAGTCACACAGTTTGCCGGTGGAAGACCTGAGACGACAACCTGGGTTTCCTGATTCCCATTCCCGTGCTTTTCCCATTTGGCTGAAGGGCCTGTTAATAAATCTGTAAAGTATCCAGCTGGTTGGTTGTGTGGAAACTTACTAAAATGGTTTAAGTATAATATGCAAATTTTAAAAAGACACATTTTTTGATCGTTGGATAATATGCACCCATCATATGTTTGAGTACTTTTTATGAATTATGAGATGATAATTTCCACAGAACTTTGTTATAGAGAAAACACTCTTGTCAGAAACAAGGGGGAATGGAAATAATAATTTTTAAAATGTGGTATTTGTTAAGTGTTCGCTGTGTGAAGCGCTGCGGTAGATACAGTTCAGTCGGATTAGACACGGTCCCTGCATGGGGCTCACAATCCGAGCGGGTAGGTGGAAACGTATTTCATCCCTATTTTACAGATGAGAAAACTGAGGCACAAGAAGAAAAGTGACCTGTGCAAAGTCCTGCAACAGGCGAATGGGGTAGCCAAAATTTGAACACAGGTCTCCTAACTCCCATTCCCGTGCTCTTTCCGAAGTCAATTCAACATTAATCAATTTAATACACATCAGAAAAGCATTTCTTCATGTGGGGACAGCAGTTGAGATGAGTTTTACTGATTATTAAAAATTTAATTTTGCATATGTCATTGAATTCAAAGGGAACATTTTAAAGATTGACCCAAATTTAATACCGTGGTTTTGGTAAATTAGGTCATAGATCAGAAGGGTAATACGAATGTTGTCAATGCATATTCATAGATAACTACATATTTTTATATGCATATATGCATTCTCCTTTATAGTCTAAGACCGAGGGTGAAGTTCAGTCACGAGTGTACATTTGGCTGACAAGGCCACTGTGGAATCCACAGTTCCGACAACACTGTGTCCCCGAAAAGGCTGTCCCTCATTTGGTCTCGTAAATGTTTGCTGTGCCTGAGTCTGTTTTCTCTTTTGCCCGCTTATGATTAAAGACCCACTTTAAATACTTAGGAGGAGGAGGGCTTGCCTTTCCTGAATACCTCATTAGTCAAAATCTAAAACTATAAATGTGACTGTTGAACTCGTATTCGTAATTTCTCCTGGTGTGGTAGCCTGCCCCCTCGTTAAAATTGTGCTGGCCTTTGTTGGGCAATCTGACAGTGGTTAATTAACTTGTAGATCTACCCCAGCACTTCTAGCAGTGTTGGACTCATAGTAAACGCCTAACGAATACCATGATTAAATGGTAGAAAGTGCAGAAAGAGAGCCCCTTTATGAGGATCTTCAGAGACGAGGTCAGGTTGTGTTTGAGAGAAGACCCTCCGGTAAGATACTGGCGTTTAAAATATTACATGGGATTCACGTCCATATTCAAATTTGCAAAGTGCTCCAAGTTATCCAGCTCCCCGGGTAAGTCGTCTCCAGTGTGAAAGAATGATGCTGGTAATTACACTAAATTCAGCGAGGATACGGTGGACAAGAGCTTTAAAAACTTCAGAAACATCAATTAAAGCCCAAGTTGTGTGCAATAAGCATCAAAAATTGATAAAAACTCAAATTTAGGTTTTTAGATTTAGTGTTTAAATCAATCAACTGCAAACAAGATTTAATTAAAGAATATTATTTCAAAGTGTAATTACCTACTGGGATTAGAATGAACCTCTATTGCCCATAATGTTCTCCTACTGTGATCCCACACTGAAAAATGTTGAGTTTTAGATTAATATGCATCTTGTAAGTACAAGTCCTAATCTCAATCTTAAAGGACATTTAAAACACACTTGGAACCTTCTATGCAATCAAGCACAGTGTGACTGCTATGTCCACCATGCTAAATTTGTGATTACATTTTTTATGTGCATGATTTAAATCGCTTTAGCAGCAGTCCAGGGAGCATTTTACCCTGCATATTAATTACACAAAGGCTTTGTCATGTGAGGGTCTCGGTGGTCATGGTCTATAATCCAGCTCATTTGAACTGTGAGTACAGTTTTTGAGCATGCTGTGCACATCAAGCCCAGCTTTAAAGCTAGAATAGGCAGAGACGGTTAACAGGTATGGTTCCTGCTTAAAGAATGAATGCCATTTATTTGGGTGACATCTGCAAACTAATTGCTTAGAAATCTGAAAGGGGAATATATGTATCAGGAGGCCCGTCTTTGCACGTCAGAAAACATACCCCACAAAATGATATTACCATATTGAACGCCTGGAATCCCATACTATCCTTAAATGATAATTCTATTCCTTACCCAACGCAACATGAACGGAGTCGTTGCCTCGCCGCGGAGTCAGTCAATGGTGTTTATTGAGCGATGTTTGTGTTGGGAGCACCGTACTAAGCACTTGGGAGAGTACAATACTGTGGAGTTAGTGGTGCTAGTAATAATAGCATTTATTAGGCACCCACTGTTTACAGAGCACTGTACTAAGTGTGGAGGGAAAATACACAAGTAGGAATTGAACGCAGTCTCTAATCCTTTGTGGAGCAACCTAACCTGTGCCCTCAAGGAGTTTCCCATCCTACTTCCATAGTTGATTGCTTGTATAAACTGTGAGGAGGAGTTTTTTGAGTTTTTTTAGCATCCTCATAAAAACAAATTAATGATCTCCAGAGTGAGTTTAATGCATCGCATCTGTACGTTTTCCCATCTCTTTGAACATCTCTGGCAATGTACAGTTTGCAAAAGGATTAAAATCTTAAACAACTTAAACCAAGGCATACGTTGGTCTTGGATAGGCCGGTACAGGGTTATGATGAACTATAAACTCTACATGGGCAGGGATTATGTTTTCTACCGTTATTGTACTCTCTCAAACCTGCAGCATGGTGCTTTGCACCCAGTAGGTGCTCAATAAATTCATGATCCATGAAACCCGATGGTGATTTTCAGCAATGCCCTTAATGAGAGCCTTGTGAGGTAAAGATGATCGTCTCATTAGGCCATTTTTCCTAGAAAGCTGGACTGTATAAAAATAGTTTCTACAGATAACTCCCAATTGGCCTCAACATCTGCCATAGAATAAACTGAAATATTGTTGCAGATGAAAAACTCAAATACGGATGTTGAATACCTGCTTTATTTTGGAGACTGGAAGGTAGTAGAAATAATGGTATTTATTGAGTCCCCACTGGGTGCAAAGCACTGTATGAAATGCTTGGGAAGTACAAAGCGGAAATGTGACGTATTTCCTGCTCTCACATACAGCTTACCCTCTAGTAATCAATCGGTGGGATTTATGGAGGGCTTTCTCTGTGCAGAACGAGGTACTAAACACTACAGAATATTAGAATCTACCGCTAACCACGCCGATCCATATTTCCTGCCTTGACTATTGCATCAGCCTTGAT
This sequence comes from Ornithorhynchus anatinus, assembly GCF_004115215.2. NCBI lineage: Eukaryota > Metazoa > Chordata > Mammalia > Monotremata > Ornithorhynchidae > Ornithorhynchus > Ornithorhynchus anatinus. The sequence goes on along the minus strand of NC_041736.1, from coordinate 8,258,654 downwards.
AACCTCCCTGCCTCTTCCCACTCCAGCCCTTACTACCCTCTGCTGCCAGGATCATTTCTCTAAAAAGGCATTCAGTCCACATCTCCCTACTCCTCAAAGACTTCCAGCATCTGCCCATTTACCTCGGCATCAGACAAAAACTTCTTACCGTTGGCTTTAAAATACTCAGTCAGCCCTCCACCTCCTACCTTACCTTACTACAATTCAGCCCGCACACTCGACTCTTCTAACGCCAATCTACTCTGTTTCTCGATCTCGTCTGTCTTGCCGCCAACCCTTGACCACATCCTCCCTCTGGCCTGGAACTCTCGCTCCCTTTTCGTACGAGACACACCACCATTCTCCCCATCTTCAAACCTTTATTAAAATCACATTTCCTCCCTAACTCCTATTTAGTCCTAGTTATTCTTACCTTCTCTTCTGTACTGCCTATGCCCTTGGATCTGTACCTTTTAAGCACTTGTGCTTAGTGCAGTGCTCTGCACACAGTAAGTGCTCAATAGGGTTAGTAGATGCAATCCCTGACTCTATAATCTAGCTGGGGAGATAGTCTCTAAAATAAATTATAGGGAGAGGGAGGCAATAGAATGCAAAGATAAATACATGCGTGTAAAGGATAGGGGCAATGTCTCTGGGGTGGAAAATCAGCCGGAAAGCACTGAATTTTCACTGGTGGCGCTGACTCCCAGCTCTGTGCTCTAATCTTTAATCCCCTGGCTTCAGTACATGGACAACAGGGCTAAAGTCTTGTGCCAGAGAGACTCCAGCTACACTGCACACAAAAGGAAGTTTCATTTGAACAATAGCCTTTGCCACCCTCATCCTTAGCTCAGTTGTCAAACCCGTTTTGCGCAATTTATACCGCTTGCGATTCATTGAGTTTCAGGAAGGAAAAATTACTTTAGGACCAGTCGAATTCTTTCTTTCTGGGATTGGGGAAAGAGAAAATGTTACTCTTTAGAAGACTGAATTGACTGTAGTCTTAATCTGGTTAGAAGTCTAAGCAATCCTCAGTGGTATTAATAAGGTAAAGATCCTGAATTCCCATCATAGGTAAAATACAGTTTTGTTTAGGCTGTAGATTTAAGAGGAAATTATGTGATTCCAAGTGGATGCAAAGTTACAGACTTTTTTATGGGTGGATTTGGCCCAATTGTGGACCTTAGATGTTTCTGTGAATTCTGAACTGCATTTAGAGGGGATTTCATTTGGCATTTGAAGAGTCAAATGTTGAAATGTTTTTGACTTATGCATTACTGGAAAAAAATAGAAAGAGAACTCAGAAATTTGGCTCTGCCATTTAGCAGGTCTGTCAGCCTCAGTGGGAGTGTGAATACTCAAGAGGCCATGGTAAAATGTTCGAAAATTTGTGTTATCCTATAGTTGGTTTGGGTTAAAAAAGATCATGATGTAATTTTTTTTTCTTTTAAATGAACAACTTAAGCGGTATTAATTCTGAATCTATTCCATTGTGATTTGGTAACTCTAGTCTAATAGAGATAAGTTCATTCATTCACTTTATTCATTCAGTCGTATTGATTGAGCACTTACTGTGTGCAGAACCTTGTATTAAGAGCTTGGAATGTACAGTTCGGCAACAGATAGAGACAATCCCTGCCCAATAACGGGCTCACAGTCTAAAAGGGGGAGACAGACCACAAAACAAAAGAATTCTTCTTCTTAGATCATTTTAAACCCCATGGTTTTGATGTCATTCCTCACAAACGTTAGTAGAAGTTTTGCTTGAAAGAAGGATACAGGAGCTAACTCTTGGGAAAAATGATTTCTCCCACTTTCACTTTTTCAAGATCATTAACCTGAACTCTTTAAAAACTTTATTTCTCATCCTTGCCCCTAAAATTGTTCAGGTGTCTTAAAATATGCATGGTCTTGTCTTTGATGAAATGCCATATGATCATAGAAATTCACTGGTGTTGTACTGTATTTATAGTGATTTTTCTCAAAGTTATTTCTCATTCCCCAGTTGTTAAACCGTGTCTTTCCTTCTTTAGAGCTCCCGGTCAAAATGTCTGGCAATTTGGAGTTAAAATGCCATTTCAGAGTTGATGACTTTTCTTTAATGTACTTTCTACTGCTCCCTAATAGAGTTGCACATTAATAAAATCTATAGATTAAAGCCATGTAGCTGTTTTTCTAACAAAAACCACCTGAATCTATGGCATTTTGTATCAAATTTTAATGTCCTCAATTTTGAAATCTCAGCATAAAACTGTTGATATGGGTCTACTTTGATAAATTATAAAGGTAAACTTTAATGAACAACAAACGAGATCACCTTTGCTTCTTGGGGTAATAGAATAAAAAAAGCAAACAAACACATTTTTCTTACTGCCATATGCCTCTCCTTAATAATAAGTTTTGTCTCTTCTGCAGAAATAGATGCAGTATAAAGTCTCATTAAATTAGCTGACTGATGGAATAAATACACAGCCCATAGCTCTCCACACCATAGTAAACTAAGCAAGGGTCTTGATATCTTAGAGTTCCGCTTATTTACACATGCCTTGGACTCTTCTCACAGATATGTAAATTATTCTGGTTAAAACTAAATGCTAAAGTCTACACCATTAGTCTTCCACTTCATGATCTCCACATGGGGCTGTTAGAGGGATAATGTACCATACAATACACGGTTTACTTTTAATTAATAGAAAAAAAATGTGAAATGAATATTAAATGTAGCTTAATGTGAAAGAAAGCTCAAAGCAGTATGGTTGTGGGTTTTTTTTTTTAAATAATCAGCTCTGCTTCATCATTAGAAAATAAGAAATGCTGAAGCAGATTAGGTCTACTGTTGGAATATTTGAATTGAAAGAGAGCAGGTGGGGAAAGAACCAGTTAGTTGTACTAGATTTGATCCAAAGGAGAATACATTCAGCGTGTGCCTGAGGAGAGCTCTCTGAGCCCTCCGCATGCTCACAGAGGTGATTCTTAGACATGTCTCTCCTCCTGGATGAAATTGTACTCTACTCTTTACTGTCTGGTGTAGGATCTGGTATTAAGTCTTAGGATAAAAAAAAATCTAGTCAAATAGAAGCATTTAATTAAAACACAAGATCTGTTTGTTATAATTCAACGTGTCAAAATTAATGCTTCTGTTTTTAATAAATAGAATTACCGATTTGCAAACAGTTTGTCACACTGTTTTCTGTGGCAGAATGGAATTTTAATTATATAACATTATTTATGGCAATGAAATGATCGTGTTTCATAATATTTGCCAGCAGCCCAAGTTAGGATTTAAAAAGAAAAGCTCTATTAAATAATAACTTCCTTCAGTGCATTCCCTTTGGTCTCATTTGGCTCACCTAGGATAAGGTAAGAACCTTGGGATAAGAGAAAGAATATGAAAATTCTGGAGAGGCTTTATGAGCTAACAAAGTCCCTACTGAAGGCACTTATTTGTAAGATTAAAGGGTTTGAACTAAAGCCTGAAATTAGTAACTTTTCATCTCCTCTTACCCAGACAACCAGTGTTTTGTAATAAAATAAAGACCTTGCACTTTCAAACCTCCATGGCAGACAGGCTAAGGATCTGTGTTACTCAAATTTCAATAGTTCATACAGTCTTAATTGTGATGTTATCCTTATAAATGATAGTAATGGTACCGTTTAAAACCTAAAAATCAGCAGGCACCTGCCAGTGAGGCTGACTCTTTTCAAGCGCAGCCGCTGAATCTCGAATGTGGGGCCAAGGGGGTGGAGGGGGTTCTACAAGAAGACTCTGCCAGGAGAAAGACGCTTGGCTTTACATCTGGAAGTTAGAATCGATGGGATTAGCGGAAAGGAAGGGCAAGGCTCCCACTCAATCCTCAGAGATTTTCAGTCTCTGGGGAAAATCATCCACCCAAATTTTGGTAACATAACTTCAGAAGACTCCACAGATTTCCTTCATTTGATCCATTGCTCTGATTTAATGAACGTGCACTGTAATGATAGTTTTTATATTTATTAAGAGATTGTGTGCCAGGCACCGTACTAAACTCTGGGGTGAATAGAAGCAAATCAGGTTGGACACAGTCCCTGACCCACATAAAATAATAATAATAATTATGGTATTTATTAAGTACTTATTATGTGCCAGGCACTATTCTAAGCGCTGGGGTAAATACAAGGTAACCAGGTTGTCCCACAAGGGGCTACAGTCTTAATCCCCATTTTACAGATGAGGGAACTGAGGCACAGAGAAGTTAAGTAACTTGCCCAAGGCCACACAGCAGACAAGTGGCAGAGCCAGGATTAGAACCCACAGCCTCTGACTCCCAAGCCTGAGCTCTTTCCACTAAGCCAAGCTGCTTCCCTTAGGGCTCCCAGTCTCAATCTCCATTTTACAGATGACGTAACTGAGGCCCAGAGAAGTGAAGTGACTTGCCCAAGTTCAGAAAGCAGAGAAGTGGCCGGAATCAGGATTAGAGCCCACGGCCTTCTGACTCCCAGGCCTGTGCTCTACCCACTCTGCCCTGTGTGCAGAGCACTATGCTAAGCACTTGGAGCAGTAAAGTCTCCGCAGAGCAGTAAAGTCTTCAAGTTTAAATTCTAGTGGGAAAGGCAAATACAAAATAATTATAGGGAGGACAGAGGGAGCTGAAAGATGAAAGAAAGCACTTTAACGTGTAAATTGGAGCAGTAATGTGGAAGACTGGGGTGGTGCACAAGTCCTGGGAGGCAATTGGGAAGATATGACCTGAGGAGTTGAAAAAATAATCAAAGAGGGCCTCCCAGAGGTGGTGAGATTTCTGAACGGATTTGATGATGGAGAGAACTGGGGTCTGTCTGGGGGATTTGAAGTGGAAGGGAGCGTACCTCTTCTCTTCCAAATTGTCAAGGCAGAAAAGATGAGTGTAAGATGGCTAGAAATGTGAAATATTTCTTGTCTCACATTTTCAGAGTTAAAAAGGGAACGGAAGAGTTAATTTGAGAGACGATTTTTGAGGAATATTTCTTTAACCTAGAAAGTCCACAGTTTGGGGTTGAGACTTTTGTGCCTAAATTCTTTATATTCCATATCAATCATCCTACTTTCTCGCCATTTTAGAATTGATTTTACTCTGAATTCATTCTCAGTATCAACACTTGTCATGGTGTTAGGAGAGGACGTGTCAGTTCTGGAAAGACTCCATCGTTTCTCGGTTAGCATTCCCGCTTTAAAAAGGTTTCGGAGGCTGCTGTTCTGCCTCCCTGGAATTCTCATATTCCAGACATTTGGCTTCCTTCTAAGCAACTGAGGTCCGCTTGGGGACGGTTTTTCTGGTTCTGTAATTATTTGTGATCCATCTTCTGTAATTATTTCAGATTTGAAATGTGAGGTCTGGAATAGAAGAAGTACTTGAAGAGACTAGTTCAACTGTTCCCATCTTTAAAAATACAAAAGCCATAAAAGATCCCCGAAGTGTATATCTGAGTCTGACTGTGAGTCTCGGTAGAAGGGAGTAAGAGTCCTCAGTGGTATTGGTGCCACAGGTTAGCCTGGGAGGTTTTTCTTGTTTTTTTTTTTTTTTAAATTTAAATTTATGGTACCGGTTAAGCACTCACTATGTGCCAAACACTGCTGTAAGATCTGGGTTAGATACAAGTTAATCAGGTCCCTGTCCCACATGGGGCTCACAATCTAAGTAGGAGGGCGTAGAATTTAATCCCTATTTTCCAGATGAGGTAATTGAGGCACGAAGAAGTTAAGTGACTTGCCCAAGGTCATGCAGCAGACACGAGTCGGGAGATTAGAACCCAGGTCCTCTGCTTCCTAAATCCCCAGTCTTTTCACTGGGCCAAGCTGCTTCCTATCAAAGTTCTGTTTGATATGTTGGGGAAGGAGGCTCGTTAAAACACTTCTTCCTTCCACTGATCTTTTCTGAGTCCAGGTTTTTGCTCTCCTGTTATGGTCTCTCTTCGATGCTGAACGTTTGCCGAGCCTCTTCCCTCTGCCACACCCCTCTTCCTTGTGACAGGGGTCCCTGGGAGTACCTCCAGTGTGTTGCTAAAGAGTGAAGCCCCTTATAATCAGTCATTGGTATTTATTGAGCACTTAGTATGTGCAGAGCACTGTACTATGTGCCTGGGAGAACTCAATACAACATAATTAGCAGACATATTCCCTACCCTTATCGAGTTCAGAAAATTACTACCAGAGCTTCAAGACTTCTAGTGTGATCTTTTCAGCCACAGTAGCTCTTATGGATTGGACTTCACCATCAGTAGCATCTGTTATAAGTGTATATTTTTATAGTATTTCTTCTGAATGTATCTATTTTATATAAATGCACCTTACATATTTTATGTACTATATGTATAATACATTTCACACATACAATAGAGAGAACCATTCATGTGGAAATCAAGAGCTCCTCCAGAATAAATTGCAATTAACTTATTGAACTTAATATATTAGAGAACAGCATGGTAATTATGTTGAACAAATCACAACCGCTTGTTCTTACCTCCAGGAAGGTTATAAACTTAGCCAGTCCTCTTCCATGACCACCCGTTTTAATGTTTGTCATGAATCTTTACTATTTAACTACATATTAAGTGATCTTTCCCTCTTCATGTGAATCAGAAATACTGGTTGGAGCGTTTTTTTCTGTACTTGGTGGGAAAACCATTTTTGGCATTAACTTGAACCCATCACTCCAAACAGCTTCTTTGTCATGTTAATTTCTGGAAACATATCATTTCTAAGTACCTAAGAGACACTTTCTGTGTATCAAATTTATTCCTGAAGTCCACTTTTGAAAGAAGCTGGGGTAAAAGTTCTCCCAAATTTTAAGGCAATTTTGTAGAATTATTCTTGGACCAGACCTGATGGACCAGTCCATTTCAGCAAGGGAAGTGTGCCTTTTTTTTCATTCAATAAAACACAAGGCAACCAAAGAGTTGAAGACTGTAAAAGTTTCATTCATTTTCCACCATGCAATTGAAATACTCTAAATATAAATACAAATATTAAAATTGCCACACTGCTGTGAGGGAAGTGAACTGTGAAATATTTAATGAAGAAGTAATGATGATTGTGGTACTTGTTAAACGCTTATTCAGTGCCAAGCACTGTACTGAGTGCAGGGACATATACAAGGTGATAATGTTGGCCATAGTCCCTGTCCCTCATTGGGTTCAGAGCCTAAGAAAGCCCCTGTGAAATAACAATTGTGGACAATCACACTCTCTCAACAGGAGAGATCACTGAAGCCTTTTCTCTTGTGTTTGATTCAAAGCCCAATTCACAGATAATTTCTCATATAAGTTAGGCCTTGGGGCATTGACATTAAAAAAAAAAAGAAATAGTTGATTAATTTAGCCCACTATCCTTATTTTTCCCTTAATATTTATATTCTTGGTAGGCTTCCAAGTTCAAAATGGGCCTTTCAGTTTTACGACAATAGTACCTGAAACTCTCTAGCCTTTGATCATTCTAGTAAGTTTACATTACAAGGATTTACTTGATGAAATGACTGAATGAAGAAAAAATGCTATCTCATCAGGTAGTGGCAGAAAGGAATGAGGTGAATGTAATCCTCACTAATACACACTGTAAAAGGAAACACACATAATAATTGAATCTTTTAGGGAAGGGAAAATCACTATCGACTGCTAATAGAGTGTCTACATGGTATTTGTAATTTTTGCTTCGTGCAAATGAGCTAAGTACTTGAGAGAGTACAGTACAATAGAGTTGATAGACATGATCCCTACCCACATGGAGTTAGTCTAGAGAGGGAGAGAGACATTTAAATAAATTACAGTTAGGGGAAATGGTGGATTGTAAGGATATGTCAATCAGTCATATTTATTGAGAGCTTACTGTAATAATAATAATAATGTTGGTATTTGTTAAGCGCTTACTATGTGCCGAGCACTGTTCTAAGCGCTGGGGTAGACACAGGGTCATCAGGTTGTCCCACGTGGGGCTCACAGTCTTAATCCCCATTTTACAGATGAGGTAACTGAGGCACCGAGAAGTCAAGTGACTTGCCCAAAGTCACACAGCTGACAAGTGGCCGAGCCGGGATTCGAACCCATGACCTCTGACTCCAAAGCCCGTGCTCTTTCCACTGAGCCACGTGTACAGAGCACTGTACTGAGTGCTTGGGGGAGTATTGGTATAACAGTATAACAGACACATTCCCTGCCCACAATGAGTTTACAGTCTAGAGGGGGTAGCAGACATTAATATAAATAAATTAATTACAGATGAGTACATAAGTACTGTGGGGATGCAAGGGGGGATGAATAATGCTGAGGATAATAATGCTATATGGGGAGCATAAATGCTGAGGGAAAGGTGAATTTCAAGTCCTTGAGGGGTATAAGCGAAAGAAGAGAGAGACTCACAAATATTACTGGGAACATACGAGTGTGCATGATTAGCCTATGCATGCAATAATAATAGTTATTATGGTATTAAGAACTTCCAAGATGCCAACTTCCAACTCTCTTACTTAAACTGTGAGCCCCAGGTGGAACAGACTTTGGGTCAGAGTTGATTTTGCTTGACATCTCTCTCCAGCTGGTCCCTATTATGACCTTACCTCGCTGAACTCCTTCTATAACCCATCCTGCACTCTTTGATCCACTAATTCCAACCTATTCTCTGTACCTACGTCTTGTCTGTCCCACTGCCAACCCCTTGCTCCCATTCTCCTTTGGCCCTGTCACTCCCTCCCCTTTCATAGCCGACCACCCACCACCACTCTCCACGTGTTGAAAACCCTCCTAAAATCTCCTCCAAGAGGCCTTCCTTGACTAAGCCTCATTTCTGCCTCCACTCTCTCCTGTGTGTATCCCTTAAGTACTTTGAGATTTACTCCAGTCCTTCAGCACTTACATAAATCTCCTTATGTTCTACTATTTCCCTTATCTGTAAATTTTTTTTTATTGTCTATCTCCCCTCTAGACTGTAAGCTAATTTCTGTGGTCAGAAATTACACCTGCCAACTCTATCGCATTTTACTTTCCTAAGCACTTAGTACAGTGTCTGCACACAGTAAGCACTCAATAAATACCATTGATTAATTGAGTGCCTGCTAAGCACCGGACCAGTTACAAGATAATCACATCCAACACAGTTTCTATCCCCAGCGTGAGAGGTAGGGTGAACCGGTGTCTTTGCTCGATGTTACAAATGACGAATCAGAGTCCCAGAGAGGTCAGGCTACTTGCTGAACATCACATTGCAGGCCAGTGGCAGAGCTGAGACAGAAACCTGGGGCTTTTGATTCTCAGTCCCATGCTTTTTCCATTACACTCCACCAACTAATTTTCATCCCCAGGAGAGGTGTGTTCATTGCTTTCATTAGGATCAAGTGCTAGAATATGGGCCAAATCTCTACGTGGTATTCAATCTGTTGCCATGAGCTGGTTTGGAAGATAGAGCAAGGTCCTTGTCCCTTTACAGTGGAATTAGTTTAAACTAACCGTCAAAAGAAATAGGAAACGTATCGAAAGGCCAGAGGCCAGGATCAGGACATTTTAGCTCCTTTAAAATAGTTCTCCACGTCTTCCTTGATTTCTGGGCAACTGTAATCTAAGAGAAGATGGTGCTCTCTGGGTAATATTCTCCCTGCCCCTCTCTGTTCTTAATTTGGCTTCTCGTAAGATAGAAGCAGGAAGTTCTTCTCCGAGTTCAGCGGTTCAGTGATACCTTAAAAAATTGCAGATGATCTTAACTCTGTAGTTTTGGCAAATAAATTGTGTGTGTGTGTTTTTAAATTGCTAATCTGGGTGACTCTCCAATTAAGCAGACAAACTGTGAACTAATAGTTTTGGGATTTTTTTGCCTAGTTCAGATGACAAAGAATTGATAGATTTCTCTCAGTAATTTGCTATTATTCTAAAACTCAAAGCAAAATGCCATTCTTGGTTTTAAGCTATGATGTGTTTGAAAATGGAAATTTGACCACTCCAAAGAGCAAAATCTTCATTTCCATTAGGATTTTATGAACTGTCTGTAGATCAGAGGAAATGAGCACTATTCTCTAGTTGGCTAGGATGCATTGGGCAGAATGATGAAAACAGAAGCAATTATTTGTACTGGAAATGGCATTTTTCATTAAGCATTTTTATCAGAGGACAGAGTCATATTGGCATATACTACTTTTTCCAATAAATTTTGTATTGAGGTGCCCAGTGACCTCTAATCTCAGGGACAGGGATCAAGGGCAAGAATGTTTGGTTTAGTTGCTAGACGGAATTCAGGGGTTTGTTTTTGGACAGTGTATTGGGTATGTATCTTCACTGCATGCCTCCTTCTAGTTTTATCTGCCCCAGGTTTTCCTCTCGGTGTCCAAGATCTGCCCAGTTATTTTTCATGGCATTTAAGTGCTTACTATGTGCTAGCCTTTCTACCAAACACTTCAGCACATATAAGTTAATAATATTGGACACAGTCCATGTCCCACATGGGGCTCACAGTCATAATCCCAATTTTAAAGTTGAGGAAACTGAGGCACAGAAAAATTAAGTGACTTTCCCAAGATCACATAGCAGACAAGTGGCAGAGCTGGAATTAGAATGCAGGTCCTCAGACTCCCAGGACCCGGGCTGTTTCCACTAGGACACACTGCCTCCCTTGAACTCAGACATCTCCCATTGGGTACTTGTTTGCCCAGGGGAAATTTGAGAAATCACCTCAAGATTTTGATGATTGCAAATTGTGAATTTGCATAACCTTAAATCCCCCAATCTCTTCCTAATTTTGTGGGGTTTTTTTTAATTTAGTTGCTTTGTCCACATAATTGTGTCGACTCTTTCCTTCTAGCCGAGGAGACTAGTGTCCTTAATATAGCGGTACTGGTGGTGTGAGCTGCGTTGAGTAATCTCTTCCTGGGGCTATTACGTTCTTCGTAAGGTGTAGATGGCTGCTATTTCTGCTTTTGAGGTTGGAGGCAGGATTTTTTGGTTGTCGTCATTGGTAAGGACACTCGTAGCAGAGGAAAGGTGTGGTTTTCCTAAGCAGCAGTAAGTATTGTGATTTTCATGGAGCCAAACTCCCCCTGCAATAAGATGTTAAACAGGCGTCATTCATTTGGGCTTTGCAGCTGTCAGCAACTGTGTTTAGGAGAGATTGATATGCTGCCTGTTTGGCGATGATGAGCAACAAGCTTGCCACCAGCTCATTTAGCTGATGTCTGAAGCTAAGTGTCTGAAATATTTTCTTTCCGCAAGTTTTCCTAAATATCGTTGTCTGTCATCACCTCAGAACTTACATATAAGGCTGTAAATCTGTTGACCATTGATTTCACTGCTCTCCTTTTTGCGGTCTCTATCTCTGTTATCTTACTCATTGTGTATTGGGAAGTGAATTCTTCTCTTCTCCTTAAGACTTTACGTCCTGGAGGGCAAGGGAGCATTTCTCTTTCTTCTGATTTACTTCTGGGTTCCCAAGTGTGGGAAGCTGTGTGGCCAAGTGGATAGAGCCCAGACCTGGGGGTCAGAAAGGCCTGGGTTCGAATCCTGTTCTGCCACTTACCTGCTGCGTGACCTTGGGCAATTCACTTAACTTCTCTGTACTTCAGTCACCTCATCGTTAAAATGGGGATTGAGACTGTGAGCCCAATGTGGGACAGGGATTGTGTCCAATATAATTAACTTTTAGCTACCTCAGCCCTTTTTACAGTACCTGGCACATAATAAGTGCTTAACAAATACCATAAGAAAAAAAAGTTCCCTGTACTTTGCTTTCTAGGGCACAGCTCAACAACTGCTGTTGATGATTCATTCATTCATTCATTCAATAGTATTTATTGAGCACTTACTATGTGCAGAGCACTATGCTAAGCGCTTGGAATGTACAAATCGGTAACAGATACAGTCCCTGCCCTTTGACGGGCTTACAGTCTAATTGGAGGAGGATGATGATGATGATGATGGTATACTGGTCCCTTAGGATGTGATTTTTGTGTTTCATTTTGTTTAACAATTTTGGAGCTTATAGCCCAACATTGTATTTTTATATATTGCTGCTGTTTGCCTGACTACTTTGGGATAAAAATGGTACCTTTAAGGAGTGTTTTCCTCCAGCATGTATTCAATTCTGCTGGAGATTTCCTCAGTTTCCCAAAATCACACTTTTTGTCTAGAGCAGAGGTGAATCAGCCTTGTGTTTTTTTATCTTAAAATGACTTGAAAAGTTCAACGGATGAAGTGCTGTATTTGTGTCGGGGGCCAAAGTTTTTAGAGTCTGGCGATTTCTTTTCCGCTTCTTTTCGGAGAGTTACTGATTGGACATTTGGTCCACAGGAGACAGCCCTCAGATTTTGACTGTCGGTCTGCCCCGTGTCTCAGTGATGTTCTGAAGTATTTATTATAGTCCCCAGTTATAGCACAGAATTGGTAAGGTGAAAGCACATTTTGTGTTAGCACAGGCATTCAAAAATACTTGGAGCAGTGAAATGCACATATGTTACCCTTGAAACTCTGCCAAATCATAAGGAAATGCAAAGGAGAATGAAAAATACCATATCCAGACAAGATGCTATCATTAATGTGATCTTGCCTCTGATAAGGCGCCATGCCCATGCCTTGCCAGTGTGGATTTCCTGCTGGGTTAATTAGCCCTCAAGGAAGCCAGTGTGCGTCGTCTTCCTTGTCGTATCACCCTTGCGGCTCCCCTGCAGCGTGATTCCACCCTCCCAGCTACGTCAACCCGGGAACTGAGATAGACGTTTTCACCGGCACATCCTAATTGTCATTCTAATGGGTCATTTTGGTGCCCTTCTGATGGCAAATCTTGAAACTGCATTAATTGATCTCTCCCCTCCTCTGGCCCAGCTTACCACTGTGAACATCTTTCCCGCTTCACTCGCTCAGAGGAGGAGGGGCTGCTAGAAATGTCGGAGACACAGCCATTCATTTTTCCATGGGAAACCTACAGGGCTGGAGATAATGGGACCTTGCACCGAAGGCAAGGAGCATTTTCAATCTGAGAACTGTTGGACAAGAAGGACATCTTGTGTGCCAGGTTCCAGTCAATGGTGCTGCAGTTGGAGCTTATTCTCCCACTGTACTGTGCTATATCACAGCAGATTACATTTATCAGTTAGGTTATTTAATCAAGGCCAGCATAATAGGGTCTTGTCATTTCTTTCTCATTTTGGGCAGAGCCCGATGCGATGTTCAGGATGATAATGATGGCATTTGTTAAGCGCTTACTATGTGTCAAGCACCGTTCTAAGCCCTAGGGTAGATCCAAGGTAGTCGTGTTGTCCCACGTGGGGCTCACAGTCTTAATCCCCATTTTACAGATGACGTATCTGAGGCACAGAGATCTGCCAACATAATAATAATAATTGTGCTATTAAAGTGCTTACTTTGTGCCAGACACTGTATTAAGTGCTGGGGTGGATACAAATTGCATTGAGCGCGGTCCATGTCCCACATGGGGCTCACAGTCTTATTTTCTATTTTACAACTGAGGCAACTGAAGCACAGTGAACTCAAGTGACTTGCCCAAGGTCACTTAAATGATGGAGGTGGGATTAGAACCCAGGTCCTCTGACTCCCAGGCCCAGTCTCTTCCCACTGGGCCATGCGGCTTGCCATGTAGTTTGTATTGGACTTGCTTATCTACCTCTTTTACCAATTTAGCAAAATCTAATGCGGTAGAATTTCAGAAATAGTGATTAAATCGCCACTCCTATGGGCATTTCTAGTCTGGGAGAGCAAAGTGCAAATTCTCTCCCAATTATCTCTTTGCAGTTTCACACTTGATTATTTGATTGAGAGGGGACAGGAGATTCAGGAGTAGACACTACGGGAACTCAGGAGAAGTAGGCATTAATAATAATAATAAAAATAATAATGATGGTAACAAAGAGGCCTTCCCGGATTAAGCCCTTTTCCCTGGCTCGCTCTCCTTTCTACATCGCCCATTCAGTTCAATGTGGGACATTTGTATATTTGATAATCGCCCCACACCCAGTCCCACAACATTTATGTACATATCTTTAAATTATATTATAAATTATTTATTCATATTAATGTCTGTTTCCCCCTCTAGACTGCGAGCTCGTTATGGGCAGGGAAAGTGTCTGTTAGTTCTGTCGTACTGCACTCTCCCGGGGAAACCCAGGGCAACACAAACCCTCCCACACTCCTCCAGCAAAAATATCCCTAAACGACAATGTATTAGTAAATGAACCCCAAGCCTTCTCTCCCCAATCCGGCTGGCAGGCTCGGATGCCAACCTACTGTCTCTCTCTACACTGTAAACTTGTCGTGGGCCAGGAACATATCAACCCACTCTTTAATTTTGTACTCTCCCAAGCACTTAATACAGTGCTCTGCACATAGTAAGCTCTCAATAAATATGATTGATTGAGCTCCCCGCTCCTCAAGCACCTCAAACAGTTGCCCTTCTATCTCCACATCAAGCAGAAACTCCTCGCTATCAGATTCAAGGCACTCAATCAGCTTTCTTCCCCCTTACTTACCCTTCTTCCTCTATCACTACAACCCAGCCCCACCTACTTTTACTCCTCTAGTAACCTGTTTAGCGCCCCTGTTGTCACCACACCAGCCATCGGCCCCTTGGCTCCCACCCTCCCTCTCGCTTGGAACTCCCTCCCCCTTGCCCTTGTATGAATCCAACAGCCTGAGTGATCTCCAAAGCCCTAGTGAAATATTTCCTTCAGGTCTTCCCAGACTAAACTCTCTTTCCTCCACCCTATTTTCCCTCCTTACTGCCTCTCCCATGCACTTAGTCCCACCTCAGAGCAGTCAGTCAATTGTATTTATTGAGCACTTATTGTGAACAGAACACTGTACTGAGCGCTTGGGAGAATATGGTATAACAATAGAACAGACACATTTCCTGTCCACAATGAGATTACAATCTAGAGTACAAGTTTACAGTCTAGGTATCCCCTCTCCTCTCGCCACCACTCGAAGAACAACCCCGGCAGCCCAGGTGCTTATAAATTACCATGAGGAACTAACTCATAATATGAAAGGACGCATATGACGTATACGACGCTTAATCCCAGTACTCTGGAACTGTCAGGTGTGCAGCGGTGCCAAAGATAAAGGATAAATTAATCGTTTTGATTGAGCACAGAGCACTGTACTAAGCACTTGGGAGACTAGAGTATAGTAGAGTTGGTATAGTATAGTAGAGTTGGTAGTAGCAGGTTGGGGAAGCAGCGTGGCTCAGAGGAAAGAGCCTGGGCTTCGGAGTCAGAGGTCATGAGTTCGACTCCCGGCTCTGCCGCTTGTCAGCTGTGTGACTGTGGGCAAGTCACTTAACCTTCTCTGTGCCTCAGTTACCTCATCTGTAAAATGGGGATTAACTATGAGCCTCACGTGGGACAACCCGATTACCCTGTATCTACCCCAGCGCTTAGAACAGTGCTCTGCACATAGTAAGCGCTTAACAAATACCAACATTATTATTATTATTAGATACGTTCCCGGCCCACAAAGCGCTTACGGTCTAAAGAGAGACGGTAGGTTGGTGTCTGAGCCTTCCAGCTGGATTACGGAGGGAAGGTTTAGGGTTCATTTGCTAAGATATTTTAGCTTCAGGATATTTTTTCTGTCTTGTGGCTCTGGAGGAGTGTGGTAGGGCTTTTGTTGCCCTGGGCTTCCCTGGGGCCTCACCATTAGATATCTAATTAGCACAGCACATCGTTGTCTACATTCTATTTGCACTGCAGACGTTTTCATTTCATACATCATTCACAACCTGCAGCAATTACAAAATGGTAAATGACCTTCTCCCACAATTACACTAATAGATCTGTCTTGTTTCCCTTTTGGAGTGCCGTTTGGGGAAACGAGGGGCACGAAGTTGGGAAAGAGATGATGTGCTTGCTCGTTGGGTTTGGAAAGTGGGAGAGGGGGATTGGTTACTCTTTGGGGGCCCCGTTCAGTGCACTGGGCTCGCAACCCCAATTAGGCTGGTGCCCTGAGAAACTAGGGTGGGAAACCCTTCCCAGGTTCAACAGATAGCATAAACCAAAGTCCTGATGCCAGTTGGATGAATCCAGAATAAAAATGGTTTCTATTATGGTATTTGTTAAGCTCTCATTTTATGTCAAGTACCCTTCCAAGCGCTGGGGTAGATACGTGTTAATCGGATCAGACCCAGTCCTTGACCCACATGGGGCTCACCGTCTAAGTAGGAGGGAGAACAGTTATTGAATCCCCATTTTAGAGTTGAGGTAACTGAAGCCCAGAGAAGTAAAGTGACCCGCCCAAAGTCACACAGCAGGAAAGTGGCCGAGCTGGGATTAGAACCCAGGTCCTCTGAGTCCCAGGCCTGTGCTCTTTCCATTAGGCCACGCTGCTTCCACGAATCAACAAGCCAATCAACCTACCGTATTTATTGAGCGCTTAATATTTGCAGAGCACTGTAATAAACACTTGGAAGAGTACAATCCAGCCAAATTAGCAGACAGGTTTCCTGACTATAAAGAGCTTACGGTACAGTACAGTAGAGTTTAGAGGATAAGGGATAAATAGGCAAGCTTCCTGATCTCTAAAGTGAAGACAGGGGCAAGGGATGACTGTTCTTACTGTCAGCGTACTAAGTACCTTCAGGGAGGCAGGGGGACTGAATTGGCCTCACGGATTTGAAGATGATGAAAGATCTTATAGAAAACAGAGTCTCAGACACGGTGGTCCCCTCCCAGTTTACCTAATTCTAATTATTCAGGCTCAAAATGAGTGGAAGAACACACTCGAGTCATAAGTTCTATAAAGGGACTAGCACAATAAATAGCGTCTCCTTTAGCCTTCTTGGGGGTTTGAATTAGGTGGTTCGAGGGAGGAATTGTGGCTCGAAGCTTACATTCGGGGTCGGGAGGTGAGGAGAGGTGTCTTGAAGCTTAATTGCCCAATTCCACTTGTGTTGAGCAACTTATCTTGCCCCACTCATTTTCTACCACAGGGCACAGCCAACTATTGATTAATGCTGGAAAAGCCCTTAAAAAAGAAAAGAATCTGTGTGTTTCATAATTAACAATTAGATTATTTGACTCCTTAAGGGCCGGGAGGTGTGTGTTTGGCTTTAGGAGAAGGCTTTCCAGCATTTAGAGAAGTTAAATGACTTGCCCCAGGTCAACATTTAGTACCGTGCTGTACATACAATAGATGTTCAATAAATTCCATTGTTGGAAAAAGCAGTCTGAGAGTTTCAATAGCCATAGAAAAGCCACAGCTCCACCATTTAATGCAAGTCAGTGACCCATGAAGAGCCCTAACGGAAAGCTCTTCCAAGTGCTTAGTACAGTGCCCTGCACACAGTAAATGCTCAATAAATACGATTGAACAAGTGCTCGGGGCTGGCCCCGTTGGGCCAGTGGCCTGCTGTATGATCTGGGGCAAGTCATTTAACTTCTCTGTGTCTCAGGTTGGAGAAGCAGCGTGGCTCAGTGGAAAGAGCACGGGCTTTGGAGTCAGGGCTCATGAGTTCGAATCCCAGCTCTGCCACTTGTCGGCTGTGTGGCTGTGGGCAAGTCACTTAACTTCTCTGTGCCTCAGTTCCCTCATCTGTAAAATGGGGATTAAGATTGTGAGCCCCACGTGGGACAACCTGATTCCCCTATGTCTACCCCAGCGCTTAGAACAGTGCTCGGCACATAGTAAGCGCTTAACAAATACCAACATTATTATTATTATTATTATCATCTGTAAACTAGGGTTTGAACACCCGCTCTCCCTCCCCCTTAGCCTATGAGTCCCTTGTGGGACAGGGACTGTGTCAGGACTTGATTATCTTGTATCTATTCCAGTGCTTTCTGTAGTCCTTGCCACACAGTGACCACTTAACTTCTCTGGGCCTCAGTTCCCTCATCTGTAAAATGGGGATGAAGACTGTGAGCCTCACGTGGGACAACCTGATGACCCTGTATCTACCCCAGCGCTTAGAACAGTCCTGTGCACATAGTTAGTGCTTAACAAATACCAAAATCATTATTATTATTTAACAAATACAGCAATTATTACAAGGATGATGAACTTTCCTTATGAATGCTTTCAAATACATCTAAGGAGCTCAAAGCCCTTCCCAAGGATTCGTTCGGTGGAGGGGACTGGGGCTGCCGGATTTTCTGGAGCAGACTTCAGGTGGGTCCGATCATCTGGTGTTGGATGGGGAGGCATGGGATACCAGGAAAACTCCCCTATCACCATTAGTTCGGAAACGTCTCGTCATCGAGCGTCTCCCTGTAGCTGCATCTTCTTTCCCTGCGCTGGCATTTTTTTCTAAACAAACAGGTCACAGTGTTACAGCTATGTTTGTGACAAAGTGAAGGAAGGAATTTCTCCCACCAGTGAGGTCAAGTTTGTTTAGAGGCTGCCCAGCAATGGCATGCGTAAGGGTAGAGCCCTCTCTCCCCCTCACCAGTAGTTTCACGAGGCGATGTTTCCCCCGCTCTTTTCTTCTGAGTCACTGGGGGCCTCTATGACCTGCACCTCCTACGGGATCCATTTCAACTTTGCTTCCTTTGTAATCTCAGCTTCCTCGGATTCTGGTATGGTCACATCACGGCGGTCACTTCACTGAGCTTTTCTGGACCGAGCAACCCGTGAAAGATGAAGAATTCCCTCATTTTGCACTCTCCTCCTCCTTGTGGCTATTATTGTTTCCTCCTAGGACTCACCCAAAGCCTTGCCCTCCCCGGTCCCAGCGCTACCATCCTGAACCCCGAGTATTACTTCAACCCGGATGAAATGAGATAATAGGACCACTCTGTACCGGAGCGAAGGGCTTGCCCCTGCTAATCGGCGCCCTTAAATAAGGAAGACTTTGTTGGATATCTTTTTCTAAAGCATTCCTAAAAAACACATTTGAAATGGAGCAGTGTGGTGGAACAATCGGAGCCTTGTAGCGAGCTGTGCAGGGTACAGCTCTATAGCGTATGGAAACAGACCCAAACCTCCCAATTCCCTTTAGAGGATTGAAGCAATCTGCAGCAGTAGCGGAGCCTCCTTGAAGCAAGCATTTTGGGGAGATGAGTCTTAATTTGAGTATTATTTTTAAATTTGATATCCCTCTCCATTTTCTTTTGTTTGACAATCATAGTCAAGTTAATCAGCGACAGTAACTCAAACAGAATCCCACTAGCTTTGCTCATCATGCAAATACCTTTTTTCAAAGCCACCTCGCATGGTCAATGGTGATTTTTTGGGGGGCGGTGGAGGTTTGTCGCAGCTATGGAAACGAAACAGAAATCAGTTTCGAATCAGTTCTGGCGATCTCGGGCCGAGCTTACGGGGCCTGATGTGTTCATGATGCTGGTGGGGCAGGACCTTCTCTGCTCGTCTGAGGTCGGAGCAGGCGTGGAGGATTCCACAAAGGATCTACGCCTTTATGGACAGCGACGCTACAATTTGGGGAGTCCCTTGAACATTGGCAGCCAGAGGCTGGCTCTGTTTTCCCAAGTCCGGTAAACATTTATTTTTGCCTGTATTAGCTGGGGGCGGGGGCAAGGGAAGCAAGCAGGGCTGGACCTGGTTCTTGGCCTCCCTCCTTACCCCTAGCCCCGTGCTTCACTCCTCTCCCCAATCTCCCACCCGGCAAAGGGAGCGAGCTCCGAATCCAAAGTGGGCTAGGGGAGCCCCTCGACCCTACCTTCGGTTCCCTGCCCAGGCTGCATGGTCTTCATTAGGCGTTTATTAAAACAAAACCTGATCTTATTTTCTTCTGGGATTCTAGGACATTGAAGATTCTGAAGGTCTCCTGGGCACCAATGATTTTTTAGTCCTTTGTGCCTTAACAAGGCACGTTTCGCTTGTGTACCTGGGTGGAGATCCATCTCGGTCCTCTCCCTGCTTTCTCTGGGTGTTCCCCTGAGCCTGTGCCTGGGAAGAGTGCCGTGCCCAGGGTGGCAAGGGGCAGAGCCACGGCCATCTGCATCGTTCCTGTTGGTCGACTTAACCCAGGTCGGGGAGTCGCCGTGCTTACGAAGGAGGTGGGCGGTGGGAAGGCCTGCTAGAGGGGAACATTTAATGGTATTTTTTAAGCACTTTCTCTACGTCAAACGCCGTTCTAAGTGTTGGGGTAGATTCATGTGAATTTTGTTTGGACACAGTTTCAGTCCCGCGGGGAGTTCACAGCGTAAGTAGGAGTGGTGAGCACAGATAAGTGAGGAGTTTAAGGAATCACTTTCGTTCCACCTCTCAGTGCTGTCACCACTATCTGACCAGCCCTAGTAGGAAAAGCAGCACAGTATGGCCTAGTGGATAGAGCCCCGGGAGTCAGACGGAACTGGGTTCTAATTCTGCCACTTATCTGCTGTGTTACCTTGAGTAAGTCACGTCACTTCTCTGTGCCTCCATTGCCTCATCTGTAAAATGGGGATTTAAGACCGTGAGCCTTATGTGGGCCAGGGACTGTGCCTACCCAGCACTCAGTACTGTGCATGGCACATAGTAAGAGCTTAACAAATATCTTTGGAAAAAAAAGCACCAAAAACATTGCGGGCAGAGGCGCCGTGTCATGCTTGCAAAAATGTCTGGTCATGACTTGGCTCTCTGGGGCACCTCCGATGGCATTCTTACAAGCTACTGATGAAAGTAGCAGGTTTATCCTTTTGATGTATTCATTTCCTTGAGAAGACACAAAAATGGTAACCCGAAACCTTATTCTAAATAGTAAATCTTTTGTGTGATTTTTCTATTTATGGGGAAAGCACTGCAAAAATGAAATGATCGATTCCTAGGAAAGAGTTGTCGAAAAATGATTAAAAATTTTCAGGGAATCAGATAATTCTTCACGTTGAAAACATGGAAAATATATTTCTGTCAACTTTTTCCATTTATTATTTTAGAAAAGAATGTTCTAATTTTTAGTTCATATTGAAGCACAGAAAATAAAACAATGTAATCTGTGGTTTAACAGTACTTCTTTTTGGATGCAATTTTAAGTCTGCTGCAAAAGTAACATCTCTCCACTCCATATGCAACAAGCAAAATTGCACTTTTCAGAGGCACATTACATTTTTTTCACAAGGAATAGTACTCGACAGCTATTAAGAGAAGTAGAAGTGGGAAAGATTGGGGGATTCCCAGGATTCCCTGACTGAGGAAATCAAAAGGTAAAATTGATTAGAAAACTCTGCATGAACCAGCCGCTCCCTAAACTGAATAACAATTTGTGCCAAGCAAGTAGAAAGCCACAGTAGATTCATTCTTTTTTCCGTGATTGAACCGATACGGTCGAAGGCAGGGCAGTCAAATGACCGTGTTTCTAGTTGACTCGCTAGAGGTTCCGGGGGGAGATATTCGGGGGAGTGATGCGTTCATATGTATTCCCCAGTGAGCTGGGTGTGGAGTGGGCCAGAGATGGAGCTCGGTGATGGAACTACAGAGATGGAGCTCTGCGAGACTCAGGGCCAATGCCCGGCTGTCTTCTCCGGTGGTTCAAGCCTGCGGAACACATACCGAAGTGGGTGTGTGTAGAGAGGAGAGGAAAGCTATGCTCTAGGAAGTGCTCTGGGGAGAGGGTGTGCTGAGTCAAAAGAGAAGCAGCGTGACCTAGTGGAAAGAGCACGGGCCTTGGAATCAGAGGTCCTGGGTTCTAATCCCAGATCCACCACTTGTCTGATGCGTGCCCTTGGGCAAGTCACTTAACTTTTCTATGCCTCAGTTACCTCAGATTTAAAATGGAGATTCAATTCTACTCCCTCTGACTTAGTGAACCTCTTTTGGGACAGGGACCGAGTCTTATATATCCTTCATCTACCCCTGTGCTTAGTACGATGCTTGGCACATAGCAAATGCTTAACAAGCACCATTATAATAATAATAATAATAATGTTGGTATTTGTTAAGCGCTTACTATGTGCGGAGCACTGTTCTAAGTGCTGGGGGAGACACAGGGGAATCAGGTTGTCCCACGTGGGGCTCACAGTCTAAATCCCCATTTTACAGGTGAGGTAACTGAGGCACGGAGAAGTTAAGTGACTTGCCCACTGTCACACAGCTGACGCGTGGCAGAGTAAGACTGGGTTGTATTGCAGTCAGTGGTTGGTGAAAGTTGTGTGTGTTCAAAACCTCCGAAGGTCCTGTGAAGGTTGGCACAGGTAATTGCCGAGAGGAGGAGGGGAGAATTTATCCCCTTCCCAGTCATATCACTTCAGTCATCCCCTAAACACTCCTGTGTCACCTGTGCCCTTGTACACTCACTCCCATCCAAAGCACGTCTGTGCATATTGACTTATCCTACTTTCTAAGCGTGTACTTACCTATATATCCAGATTTTCCTCTCTTCTCTTCTGTCTATGTATTGTCTATATCTCTCCCTCCCGCCCAACCTCACTAACTGGACTGTAAGCTCCTTGAGGCCGGGGATCGGATCTTCTAATTCGATTGTACTCTCCCAAGTGCTTAATGACAGTGCTCTGCGCAGAGTAGCTGCTCGATAAATATGCTCGCTTATTGCTGTAATTTTCAAGCATGATTAAATACGGCCATGTGTAATGTGAGTCAGTATTCTTAAGCTCAGCTGCCATTTCCAGTCTCAGTTGGTCTGTACCTTTAAAACAATTGATGATTTGCAAACACAATGGCTGGGTATGGTACTGTTTTGGGAATTCTCTCTCTGTGCCTCCATAGGCAAAGCCCACACTCTGAACCAGAACAATGCTTCCATACAGTTTGGCTCTCTGAGGTTGTAAACTAATTTGGGGTAGACTCAAATAGTCTTTTATTTAAGAAAAAAATTGGGCAGCTTATAAGTTTGGAGAATGTTTACTTTGTGTTTTTTTTCAAATATTTCTTCAACTGAAATATTTTTCAAGAGATTCCAACCACATGATGCTTATGTTTAAGAATCCAAAATACATGAGATGTGGTCTAAGAATGCTCTCTTGAAAGGAGATGTTGAATAAAGCTTGTATCCTCTCTGATTTAGAATCGTATGAGAAAAATATGCATTAATAACAAGAAATCAGTTTGAACAGAATTCAACATACGTCAAAGAATCGTCAGGCATTATCTATTCCCTTTTTCAGGGTAGAAACAATTCAAAACCAGGCATTTAATAGTACCGAATGAGATCACCTACTGCGTGCAAACTACTCTTCTGCACTTGGGAGAGTGAATTAGGAAAAGATAGCACCCCTGCCTTCAAGTAACTGACTATCAAATAAGGGAAAACAGCAAACATTTATAAATAGGAGTCGGAGGAATAGAGTCTACGGGTATGAGTATGAAAAGGTGAATCTTATCAATTATTTATATTAATTTCTGTCTCCTCCTCTAGACTGTAAATTCACTGTGGGCAGGGAACGTGTCATTAACTCTGTTATACTGTACCTTCCCAAGAGGTTAGTACAGTACTCTGACATAGAAAGCAGTCAATAAATACCATTGATTGATTGATCGAATAAGTAAGGTAGACAGGTCAAAATGAAGATGATGATGGTGCCTCCCTTCAAAAATGCTGGGTAACCTTGATGCTGTCCCTTATCAATTAATTAGAGTATGTATTGAACACCCATTAGGTGCAGAGCACTGTGATGAGCATAGACAAGAGAGCACAAGGTTACAATCTGTAGGGGGGGAGACAGACCCCAAGTAATTTACAGCTAAATGAAGAAAAAGGAAAAAGGAACATGTAGTTGAGAAGTCCTTAAAAAGAGTGTGTAAGTTATTAAAAAAGTGCTACAGGTTGGGGCGAGTGCAGAAGTGTGTAGTTGGTGTCACTTTTGGGCCCATGCATGTGAAGCCTGGCTACTTATCTCCCATTTTGCCTTTTGTTTAATATTCAAATTAAAGCTAATCCATAATAAGTGTCTAATCTTATGTATCCTTCCCATAGACCAATGTACATCAATCAATCAGTGGTATTTACTGAGCCCTTTCTGTGTGCGGAACACTGTACTGAACTCTTAAGTGAACCCTATGGAAGGCAGGAACTGTGTTAAATTCCTACCTGTGTATTCCTTCCAGCACTTAGTGCAATGTTTTGCAGCCAAGAAGTGCTTAATAAATACTATTATTACTATTGAAAAAATGATGGTATTTGTTAAGCTCTTACTATGTGCCAAGCACTGTTCTAAGCACTGGTAGATACGCAGTTATCAGGTTTTCCCACGTGGGGCTCACGGTCTTAATCCCTGTTTTACAGATGAGGTAACAGGCACCGAGAAGTTAAGAGCCTTGCCCGAAGTCACACAGCTGACAGGTGGTGGAGCTGGGATTGGAACCCATGACCTCTGACTCCCAAGCCCGGGCTCTTTCCACTAAGCCACGCTGCTTCTCATTCATTCATTCGAAAGTATTTATTGAGTGCTTACTATTCATTCATTCATTCATTCAATAGTATTTATTGAGCGCTTACTATGTGCAGAGCACTGTACTAAGCGCTTGGGATGAACAAGTCGGCAACAGATAGAGACAGTCCCTGCCGTTTGACGGGCTTACAGTCTAATCGGGGGAGACTATGTGCAGAGCACTGTACTAAGCACCTGGAACGTACAGTTCTCTTCTATTACTATACAATAGGGTTTGTAGGCAGGATCCCTGCCCTCAAAAAGCTTCCAGCAAACTGGGGGAGACCAAATTTTAAATAAGTTACAGAGAGAGGGAATGGCAGAATATAAGGTTATGTATGGAAGGGTCCCAGATGCAGAAGAGAGGGTGGTTAGGGTGGAGGAAGGAAGTCAAGGCCTCTTGAACTAGATAAGATTTTAGTAAGGCTTTGAAATTGGGGAGAGTGGTTATCTGTCGGGTTTTGAGGGGGAAGGGAGTTCCAGGATAGAGGCAGGATGTGAGCGAGGAGTCGGCAGTGAGAGAGATGAGATTGAAACACGGTGAGTAAAGTGGTATTAGAAGTTCAGAGTGGCGGGTAAGGTTGTAGTAGGAGATAGGCGAGGTAGGATGAAGTGCCTTAAAGCCGTTGGTGAGAGTGAAGTTTGGTGAATGGATGAAACAGAAGTAGAGGGGTACGGGAACTGTTCGGTCGATAATGATCTCTGACTGAACAACCACGTGAGAAGCAGCGTGGCCTAGTTGATAGAGCACAGGCCTGGGAGTCAGAAGGACGTGGGTTCTAATCCCAGCTCCACCGCTTGTCTGCTGCGTGACCCTGGGCAAGTCGCCTAACTTCTCCGTGCCTTGGTTTCCTCATCTGCAAAATGGGGATTAAGGCTGTGAACCCCCTGTGGGATCTGTGTCCAATCTGATTAGCTTGTCTGTAACGCAGCGATTAGCACAGTGCCTGGCGCATAGTGAGCTCTTCCAAATAGCATTAAAAAAAACCCAAACACAAAAATACCCGAGGAGATTTACGGGATGGACAGGCCCAGCAGGATTCCTGAAAATAGGGCAATACAACCGAGTTGGTAAACACGTTCCCTGCCCACAACGAGCGGCTTCAAAGGCGAATGATTTCCTAGACCAAGACTGCCTACTGCCTTATGGCACTCTGGGACAGAATTAGCACTAGGCTTGTTGCTTTGGCCATAGAAAGTTTTTGTGTGTAAAATTCTTGCACACGTTTTGTCATATTTGCCGGTTGCCCTCATTATGCCAGTGGGAACCTGCCTGGGAGGGACTCGGATGTGGAAGGGACGACACGCGAGCCTCTAGCGTCGTAATCAATTCCTTCACACGGATCCTCGGTTTTGAAATCTCCGTGACTGGACAGAGGCTCATTGGTCGTTGACCAAGGGAGGTGAAGCCATCCGCCTTGCCAGATGGGTGGCACTTTTATTTTTATGTTAGAATTTTTCCAGTGGGATGTTTAAAATAAAAACTAAGAGAATTAGCAATACTTCATTTTGAAATATTTTCATACACGCTAACCGTATAGTTAGTGTCAAAGCCTTAGCATTGTAAATATCATACATTTCCGTAGTAATTATATTTCCCCAGGGATTAGTTTAAACTTCCAAAAATAGTTATGTAACTTGCAATTTCAGGGTTCACGTTAATAGTCGCCATTAATGTAAGAGATTCCCGATATAAAAAAATCGTAAGCATCGCAAAATAGCCTCACGGATTTCTTACAGGACCAGTATGTACTTTTCTGATAGTAAACAAGAAGAATTCTAAATCTTCAGCTAACATTTTGCAGGCCTCCTGTTTGCTTGTTTTTGCAGTTTATGGTGTTTGGAGTGATTGGTTTCCCGGTTCATCCTGGTGTTTGTGCCTTAGTCAATGTAGCTTGTTGGGTTTGAGTTGAAAATAGAGCAGGGAAATATTTTAGTCCCTCCACCCCCTTTGAGTTCCTCCTCTTTACCATTACAAATCATTGCCAAGCTTTGAGTCATCCTTAAAAACAAATGCAAAAACTATTCTTTCCGATCAAACTTTTCAGCCCTTCTCAGAAGAAGAATCCCCACTTACAAATTTACCAGTTGATGCTCTAAAATGATGGAAAAAGAAGAATTGTGAATTTGGTATGCACTTACTACGTAGCGAGCGCTGTATTAAGCACCGGCGGTGATGCACAATAATCAGATCGAACCCCGTCCCCGTTCCACACGGGGCTCACGGTCAGAATGGCATCGGCCCTGTAGCTTGACGGTGCAACTTGGTTTCTCATGCTGCTTAGAAATATGTCACCCCATGATTTCGGGCCACTTTCTCTTGGGCAGCCCTTGTGACTTCACCTTTCCTGTGAAATTGGCCTCCATCTTGGGGCTTTCTTCCGCCAAAACCCAGGCCCGCTTAACCCAGTGGGCAGCGAGGTTGATTAGGAATCATTCCTCGACTTCAGCTTTCAAACCCTTCTCAGAAAGACGCGGGAGATTGACAGGAAAAGGCACCCAGGACCGCGTAACTCAACAGAGGGCGGAAGAGCCTGGGGGCATAAGCAGCTGACAACCCCCGGGCAATCTGCAGCTATACAACTGTGATCTGAACCTGAAACTGTGAAATGTACAGTCCTGGACAGATTTGCTTGTTTTTTCGTTTGAGACAAAATGGAGAAATCATTTTGCTATGACATTTAAAATAAAATACAAAAAAAGGCAGGAAAAACTTAACTCCTAAGGTGTATATTTTGCTCACAGTGTGTGCATGTAACTCTCCCCACCGGTGATGGCAGAGGTAGGCAGAGGCTGGCTAAGGAAACAGAAGATTGAGCTATCTCCCCAGAAGACTCGATACCCGGGAAGCTGGGAATGATACATTTTAGGGGAGTTCGCTTCATCCATTAATCAGACCTGAATTATACCTTTACTAAAGTGCTTCCACATCACTTTCCTGATAACCGGGAACTGCTCGCCCACAAATCAGATTATATTTCACACCGAGCCCGGATACGTTTCGCGAAATGAGATTCAAACAATTAAATGTGACTTATGTGGTTTTCCGTCTGTTGGTCCAGTGGCCTAATAATTATCTCAACTGTTTTCATCCGACTTGCTCTATAGTGTCAATTTATCTAGTTGGAATTAGTTTTGTATTTCTTTTTTTTTATGTAAGTGCTGCTTGTTTACTTAACAATATTTGGTTTTGCCTAATGATATGTACAGAAGACAGTGCTAAGTGGAACATCAGCTGTTTACAGCAGCTCTAACAATTAATGCATGTTAATTTTTAATTACACTGATTGTACTAGAGGCAGAATGTATGTTTTTTCACAGAACAGATGTACTAGTCAGCTTTGCTGGTGAACACGCATATCGATTAGATGTTGACGCTGCCAGCATTTCAGCGGAGACTGCTAAGAGTGTCGGCTTCTAACGTACTTACAAGTTTATGGTTTAGAGCGGGCAGGGCGGCCCTGTGCTTTAGCAGCTCATGTTTACGGATAATCACAACATGCCTGTTTTAGAGGTAGTAGCCAATCATGTGTGCGATTAAAGAGAATAGGTGTGGTGGTGAGACAAAGAAAGGTGATATTATTATTTTTTTAAAAAAATTAGGTCTGTCTAGCCTTTCAGGGCATTGACCTGTTGCCTCATCTTTTGCCGTTTGTAATGGTGTAGTGGATAAATCATCGGCCGGAGAGTCAGAAGGTCATGAGTTCTAATCCTCCCTCCACCACTGGCCTGCTGCGTGACCTTGGCCGAGTGGTTTCCTTTCTCAGTGCCTCGGTTATCTGAGCTGCAGAATGGGGATTGAGACTGTGAGTCCCACGCGGGACAGGGACTGTATCCAACCTGATTTGCTTGTATCCACTGCAGGGCTCAGTACTATGCCCGACACATATTAATTGCTTAACAGATACCATAATTATTGTTCTCAAGAATGCTTCTCCTCTGTAGGATCCTAATATTCGTGGCTGCTTTAGGCCGTTCTTCAAAGATGGTGTAGAGATAGAGGGAAAAATAACGGCGGAGAGTTTCTCAGAGGGCCGTTACAACTCTGTATGACCCGCTCAATTCGTTTGGAAGAGACTAGAGTTGTGATCAGCGGGGCCTAATAGAGAGACCATGGGCCTGGGAGCCAGAGAACCTGGGTTCTAATTCTGGCTCCACCATCTTCCTTCTGTGTGGCCTTGGGCAAGTCATTTGACTTCTCTGTGCCTCAGTAACACCTCTGTTAAAAAGGGGATAAAATACCTGCTCTCCCTGCTCCTAAGACTGGGAACCACGTGCGGGACAGGGACCGTGTCTGATCTGATTAAATCATGTCTACCTCAGTGCTTTGCACATACTAAGTGCTTAGCTAATACCTTATCATTATTGTTATTTCCATTCCCTCATGCTTCTGACATTAATGCTTTTTCAGTAACAAAGTTGTGGACATCTTAGAAGTTTGGATGTGGCCAGGAAGGTCCTTGAGCCGAGTCACGCTGGCGCCCTGGTTCTCATCCCAGCCTGGAGCACCTCCTCCAGAGAAGAGAAGTGAATCTCCCGGGGAATCTGGGACACAGTACTCTGCACACCGTCGTGCCTTTTGACCTGCCTGTCTCCTCCCCTAGATCCACTCCCTCTACACTAGTGATGCTGAATCCGAGTCTCGGCCCACTTGATAAAGGCAATAGCTGTTTAGTAGTCTACCCTGAAAGCGGTCAATCTTTTGGAAATTCACCAAACCGGAGGATCTCAGTCCGTAAAGCTGGATCGGCTCTTTGGTACCCTCGATTGTCATTCTCCTGATTGCTTAGCGCAGTGCCTCGCACAGAGTAGATAGACAACAACAAAAAGCCATTCATTGATTGACAAATGGGAAAGTGTTCCTTTCCCAGCTCAGATTTTTTGTTGGTAGGGTAAACACGCCTCTGTGGAAGATTTTCCTGCGTCTACATCTGAGATCAACAAGCAAGTTGAGGTAATCACTTATGGCATAGGCATTTCAGAGTGATTTTTTTTTTTACGGTCAGGGACTAGGTCTACCAACTCTGTTACATTGTACTCTCCCAAGTGCTTAGTACAGTATTCTGCACACAGTAAGCACTCAATAAATATGATTGGTGGGTGTTTGTTAAGCGCTTACTATATTCAGTAGTATTTACTGAGTGCTTACTATGTGCAGAGCACTGTACTAAGTGCTTGGAATGTACAATTCGGCAACAGATAGAGAGACGATCCCTGCCCAATGACGGGCTCACAGTCTAAACACCCGGGCGCTTTACTCAGAACAGGGATAGATATAAGATAATCAGATTGGGCACAGTCCATGTCCTACATGAGGCTCACGGTCTTGATCCCAGTTTTACAGATGAGGGAACTGAGGCACAGAGAAGTTAAGCGACTTGCTCGAGGTCACACAGCAGACAAGAGGTAGAGCTGGGATTAGAACCCAGATCCTTCTGATTTCCAGGCCCGTGTTCTAGCTACTAGTCCATGGTACCTCTCTTTGATTGAGCCCAGATTTCTGTAGTGGACAATTCCATGACCTGGGTTCTAATTTCAGCTCCACTGCTTGTCTGCTGGGTGACCGTGGGCAATTTCCTTCACTTCTCTGGGCTTAGTTCCTTCATCTGTAAAATGGGATTAAGATTGTGAGCCTACGTGGGACAGGGACTGGGTCCACCCTGATTTGCCTGTATCCACCCCGGTGGATAGTACAGTGCCTGACACATACTAAGCGCTTAACAAATGCCACAGTTATTATTACCATATCTTTACTGGGTTTTGAGCTAGAGCTCACTTCTCTCTTTTGTGGACCGCTCCATGAAACATGGCTGATGGCTGAGACAGATTGATCACTCCGTATAAATGCTTATGTAAACGTTCTGTACCCTCAGGTGATCCAGTGTGTAATGTCCCAGGCAGGTGCTTTAAGGTTATTCATTCAATAGTATTTAATAATAATAATGTTGGTATTTGTTAAGCGCTTACTATGTGCCGAGCACTGTTCTAAGCGCTGGGGTAGACATAGGGGAATCAGGTCGTCCCACGTGGGGCTCACAGTCTTAATCCCCATTTTACAGATGAGGGAACTGAGGCACAGAGAAGTTAAGTGACTTGCCCACAGTCACACAGCCAACAAGTGGCAGAGCCGGGATTCGAACTCATGAGCCCTGACTCCAAAGCCCGGGCTCTTTCCACTGAGCCACGCTGCTTCTCCGTGCTTTATTGAGCGCTTACTATGTGCAGAGCACTCTACTAAGCGCTTGGAATGAACAAGTCGGCAACAGATAGAGACAGTTCCTGCCGTTTGACGGGCTTACGGTCTAATCGGGGGAGATGATCTAATGCATCCTGGATGGGCAAATCATAATCATTTGGCCACAGAACTATGTATGTAGATGTGTATACTACATATGAGCAAGTGAGAGGCACTGGAGTTTTTGAATCAGAGGGAGCCTACTTCCAATTTGAAGGGCCAATAATAATAATGAATAATTATGGCATTTGTTAAGCACTTAACTATGTGCTGGGCACGGTACTAAGTGCTGGGACGGATCCAAGCAAGATTGGGTTGTGCTTGTAGAGGAGATAGAGAGATGAAGTGAAGAAGAATAGAAATTCACTGCAGCGCAGGATGTCATTCTGCCCAAGGGATGGTTGGATAGTTGGAATCCCTGGCTTACACCAGTGAACGTAAAACGGAGTATTTTTCAGTTTGAACAAGAAAAAGCAGAAGAATGCATTAGGTGGGTAAACCAACTTAAGCAGAATGGTGTAATGCCAAGCACCCACAGTGCTTAGTCCGGAAAGCCATTCCTGTCCCTGGGGAGGAAAATACAAGCACACTTCCTCTAGGTCAGTTACTATCAGCCCACAAGCCGGGGCCTGAGAGAAATGAGATAGTAGGCAAGCCTTAATCACACTGAGCGTGCTTCTACTCTTTGAATGGGGAAGAGTAAGCTGTTAGTCCTTTAAGGAAACAGAACGGGTTTTGGCGTGAAGGGAGGGAAGAATCTGTTCTCCACGTGACCCAGCATAGAGATTGTCCGTTAGCCTCTTGGAGGGGAGGGCTAAGGGTGTGTAGAGAACCTTTCCTTCCTAACTCTCCTTAACACGTCGTGGAGCCGTGTTAGGCTAATGCGGCATGACCATCGGCCATACCCCTAAGAATCAATTGATGGTATTTATTTATTATTTTTAAGGATACTGAAGTACTTATTGGGTGCCAGGAACTGTATTAAGCACTGGAGTAGATTTAAGATAATCAGGTTGGACACAATCCATGTCCCACATGGACTCACAGTCTTAATCCCCATTTTACAGATGAGGTAACTGCAAGCACAGTGAAGTGACTTGCCCAACGTCACCCATCAGACAAGTGGCAGAGCTGGGATTAGAACCCGGTCCTCTGACTCCCAGGTCCATGCTTTTTACATTAGGGCACAGAACACTGTACTAAGCTCTAGGGAACATGCAGTATAATAGAGTTGGTAGACATGATCTGTGCCCACAAGGTGCTCACGGTCTAGAGTTGGGGACAGATATTATGGATAAGTGCTTAGTTCCGTGCTTTGCACACAGTAAGCCCTCAATATATATGATTGAATGAATATATACGTAAGTACTGTGGGAAATGACTCTCTAAGAAGTGAATCTCTGCTCAATCATTTTGAAGCGTAGGTTTTCGGGAGCTCGGATGGGGCAGGTCGGATGTGAAAGCAGTGAAGAATCTCCAGCTCTGGTCTTCTCTTTCCATTTCAATCTGCGACCTTCGGTCATTTGATATTCACCCCACCACCAAACGCACAGAACTATGCGTATATCTTCAAATTATTTATTATAAATCACTTATTTATTCATATTAATGTCTGTCTCCTCCAGACTGTAAGCTCATTATGGGCAGGGAACATGCCTGCTAGTTCCAACGTACTCTCCCAAACGCTTAATACAGTGCTTTGCCCAAAGTAAGCACTCAATAAATGTGATTGAGTATTCTCCTGGTTGGTGCTAAGGGGCAGTGTGGCCAAATGAAAAGAGCACGGGCCTGGGAATCAGACGACCTGGGTTCTAATCACAGCTCTGCTCCTTGTCTGCAGCATCACCTCAGGATGGGTATCCAATTTGCTGTTGGAGGGCCCTTAGACTGACCCTCACTGCAGCCATCAGCCCATAAAGGAGCTGCTACTGTGTCACCGTATGCCTCATCTCTAAATACAGGGTGAACAAAAATTGTGCTAGACAATATGTCTTGTAAAAGAAATTCCTTCAAGTCAACGGATCTCAAGTAAGCCTCTGATATACAGCACAGTTTAGTGTGTCCTCTTATGACGACGATGGTATCTGTTAATTACTTACTATGTGCCGAGCACTCTGCTAAATGCTGGGGTCACCAGATTGGACATAGACCCTGGCCCGAAAGGGGCTTGCCATCTGAGAGAGGGAGAACCTTTACAGATTGAGGAAACTGAGGCTCAGGCAAGTTAAATAACTGGGTCACGTTCCCACAACAGGCAAGTCCATCTCCCGATTCCCAGTCTCTCGCTCTTCCCATTGGATTGTACTCCCTCCTAGGAGGGTCTGAAATGCACAACTGGATCTCTGCTGGATTTCAGTGGTGGTCTGGTATACGAGGTTACGGTGCACATTTGAAGTTCGTTTTAAGGTATGTGCCATATTTGTGAATCCTAATTCAATAGAGCATCAGCTTTGAGGAGGGATGAGGGCTGAGATAAATTGGTTTTGTTTGCAATCTCGCCTCAGAAAATTTGAAAAAAATTACTTTTCCACTACGAATGCCAACAGAGAACATTTCGCCCATCCCTGGAATGCATTCATCTCTGTAGAACAAGAAAGTCACCAGTCAAGTGTACATTGCTGTATTGCACAACATTTAGGGACAGAAAATGAAAGGACAGGAGAATTTTAGGCTGGGGAGAATGCAGTTACTCAATTGGAATATTAATTTCATTTTGCCTTGCTTTGTAGGATGTTTCGGCCTTTGTTTTATTCCTTAGTGGTACATCCAATTACTGAAAACAGGATGCGCTTGGGGGGGTGGGGGAAAATCCAGTTCTGGGCTTTGAGGAACCACTCCAGATCTCTTATTAATTGCCTCTGTTGAAAAGGAGCACCACAGAAAATCCAAATGCCGTTTGGTAGTTTCTCATCAAAGGATTGCACGATGTGGATCAGGGATTTGGTCATTCCCTCCCATTTCCCCTACCCCCACCGTAGGGTTACTCTATGCGGGTGGACTTTAGGGTGAGTTCGTTGCGCCTGGCAGAGCCATTCGAAATCTTTTGGGTGGCGTGATCAGAGGTGGTGCAGAGCTCATAGATTTACCGGACATCCTTCTGCAGAAAAACGCTGATGTGCGCAGGCCCCCCGACCATTTGAGCGGCTGGAACATTATTCACCGCAGACAATTTCCCTGTCTGTCTTGTGTATTTCCACCAAGAGAACACTGCGCCCTTGGGATAAAGCTCAAAACACCTACTGCACTCAGACGTTGATTGAGTGAAAAGGGAGCTAGAAGTGGAGGCAGAATTAGCATTTTGGAATAGATCTGAGTTGCAGAGTCAAGGGAAGCAACACCGTTTGTGACAAAGATCTTGTGAAGTAATCTAGCTTCACCTGCTATGTAACCTGGCCAAAAGAATATTGATATTCTGGCTTCCCGCATCCACTCATTATGTCCACTTTTACTCAGCCTTACCAGAAGCGACATACTGGGTTGTAGACTGGTCTACTGGACTGTTAGAGTGTAAACTCCTTGTGGTGGGGAGTGTGTTACTTCTTTGTTTTGTACTTTCCAAGCATTTGAGCAGCACATTTTACCAAGTGGGAGGTCAATAAATAGTCGCTCATATTTATCGAGCGCTTACTGTGTGCAAAGCACTGAACTAAGCACTTGGGAGAGTATATTATAACTGACACATTCCCTGCCCACTGCTAGTACTATATTCTGAGTCCAGAAGTGATACCAAAAGATGTCTGCAGGTACTATGGCCCTCTGTGACATCCACCCACATGGCTATGGTTGTACCATACCACATCTTTGTGAACAGTGCTTGGCACATAGTAAGTGCTTAGCAAATACCATCGTCATCATCACATCCTTGATGTTTTTCCTGGAATAACCCCTAATGGGCGTGCCTTTGCTGTTTAACTTTTTTGGAGTGCTGGTCTCCAAGCTTTTTAAGAGGTGTTGGGTAGGAATTTTGAAGCACAGGACTGCATTTAGCACTCTTAAGACATTTAGTGAGAAGTGGTTCTAGAAGGTGATGGAGAAGGAACCTGAGAAAAGTTCATGGTCCATCCAGGTCAGTCTGAAAAATGTAGTTCTCATGCAGCGAATGCCGCAAGAAAAAGCTTCTCCTTAAGTCTCATGACCTCTATTCTACCTCCAATCAAAGCGCGAGCATTGTCACAGGCAAAATGGAGTCTCCCAAAATACCTTTCCCTTGAAATAATCAATTGAGAGCCTCTTAGCCATTATTTGATCCAAATTATTATTCTACTTAATGATATTTTCAACCTGAACAGCTTCCTGGGGCAACTAATTGCCTATGTTTCTTGGGGGGGAAGTGTGCTTACACACACAGAGCTGGGTTCTAATTCCTGCTACACCACTTGTCTGCTGAGTGACCTTCGGCAAATCACTTTTAACTTCTCTCTGTCTCAATTCCCTCATCTGCAGAATGGTGATTCGATACCTGTTCGCCCTATCCTCAGACTGTGAGCCCCATGTGGGACCTGACAATGCTGTATCTACTGGTCACTATCACCACAGATCATCACTATCACCGCAGTATTAGGTTGATCTTTTCTGATGCTTTTTTTACTGGTATTTGTTGAGTGTTTACTATGTGCCGGGAACTGTACTAAACACTGGAGTAAATATAAGCTAATCATGTTGGACACAATCCCTGTCCCATGTAGAGCTCACAGTCTCAATTCCGATTTTACGGATGAGGTAACTGAGGCACAGAGAAGTGAAGTGACATTCCCAAAGTCACACATCAGAGTGGCAGAACTGGAATTAGATCCCAAGTCTTTCTGAGTCCAAGATTTGGCTCTATCCACCAGGCACTGTTGATTCTCAATGCAATGTTGCTTCTTGAGCCAAATAGTAAGCAATTTACTAATATTATAGTTATTATCCACAACCACCCTCCCGCTCAATAGGTGCTCCCTCGTCTTGGTACTGAGCATCTGGTGAACAAAAATTCTGTGTTCACCCTTTTTTGCACATTACATGATTTTATAGCTTTCACTTAATCCCCTCTCAACCCCTCTTTTCAATCTGAAGGGTCCTAATCTTTCTAGTCTTACCCTAGGAGATGGATTCTCAATAATAAGAATGATAATTGTGGTACCGGTTAAGTGTTTACTCTCTGCCAAGCTCTGTTCTAAGCACTAGGGTAGATACAAGTTAATCAGGTTGGACACAATCCCTGTCTCATATTGGGCTCACACTCTTAATCACCATCTGTTTCAGATGAGGTAACTGAGGCCCCGAGAAGTGAAGGACTTGCCCAAGGTCACACAGCAGACATGTGGCGGAGCCAGGATTAGAACCCAGGTCCTTCTGACTCCCAGACCCATTCTCTATCCACTAGGCCACACTGCTTAGAGCAGTGCTCTTTCCAATGGATTCGAAGCAGGCCTCCAGGTGTGGTCAATCTTTTCTAACATATATCTCAACTTCTGTACAGATATAGAGAGCAAAAAGGGTGAGGGGTCTGCCCCGTATCTTCTCTGTGTCCTTGGGCAGTCACATAAGTTTTCTGTGCCTCAGTTACCTTATTTGTAAAATGGTAATTAAGACTGCGAGCCCCACTTGGGAAATGGACTGCATCCAACCTGACTGACGTGTTCCTATCGCAGCGCTTAATACGGTGCTTATCACATTCTAAGCACTTAGCAAATGCCATTTAAAAAGTGAGAGGTAAATCCAAGAGAGTCGGGGGAGGAAGCATGTGAAGCAGCATGGTGTAGTGGATAGAGCACAGGCCTGGGAGTCAGAAGGTCATGGGTTCTAATGCTGGCTCTGCCACTCGTCTTCTGTGTGACTTTGGGCAAGGCACTTCACTTCTCTGGGCCTCAGGTACCTCATCTGTAAAATGGGGGTGAAGACTGTGAGCCCCAGGTGGGACAGGGACTGTTTCCAATCCGATTTGCTTGTATCCACCCCAGCGCTTTAGTACAGCGCCTCGCACATAGTAAGTGCTTAACAAACACCATAATCATTATTATTATTATTAGAAAGCATGTAGACAGAGGCCCCACTCTCTTCTGCTGCTACCATCCTCCAGCTCTGAAAACCCCGATCTGCCGCTTTCAACTGCGGGAGAGGAGGAGTGGAGGCTAAATAAGGCCCAAAGCAGTGGTTCCCCAGAGGATAGCGGCTCATGTCAGTTCCAGGCCGCTGTGTTCCCACTGAATCCTCCATCACGGATGCACACGGGGCCTCTCTCCAGACTGATATTGTTCCCACAACTCTTACCTTATTCTGGCCCCATTCAAGCCAATGGCTTTTGTGCCCAGTGGAATGCAGCAAAAAGCTGCCTCAGTACCTATAGTTCCTATTTTTCAGCTATGCCTTCAGGGGTTTGTACACTGGAGGGTTTGCTCCAGGTTAGCATCGTCGCCGCCGTCCTCGGGAAAACGCGCAGGCACGCACGCGCAAAGCGACACGTCTTTTTAAAACAAGTGCCCATTAAAAATAACTGTATGATAATTAATGAGGGAGGAAGGTAGTGCATTGTAGATGGTTTGTCAATATTGTAGTTAGGTCATTCATCTGTGGAGCACTGGTATTCTGCTCTGTCCTCCTTTGTTCCAAAGCAGTGGGGCTTAGTGTTTTGTTTCCCAGTTGAAACATCAGCCGAAAGCGAGTTCGTATACGCAGATAAGGGGGAGAGAGATGTCATCGTCGACTTACTTAGAAGGTTTTATTTGCCCAGTAATTTACTTATGCCCAGGGCAGGACTCTTCGGTGCCCATTCAGATCATACTATTTCTCTATAGGGTATGTGCTGGGGAACTTGCTGCTTAATGCACAGCATTTCAAACGTGGTGGTTCCTTACTCAGACCTGACCCAAATAGAGAGGACACAATAGGCAGTTAATAAATACTGCTAGAACTTTACTTTGATCCATGGCCCCAGTACAGAAGTTCTTGGGCTGGGGGTGGCGGGGCAGGAAACACGATTTTTCTCTGTTTTGTGCTTTCCCAAGTGTTTAGTCCAGTGCCTCTTATGGGCAGGAAACGTGTCTTCCAACTCCGTTACGTTGTACTCTCCTAAGCGCTTAGTACGGTTCTCTGCACACAGTAAGTGCTCAATAAATGCGATTGATTGCCTCACCCCCAGTTGGCCCTCAACAAATGCTAATGCTACTAAGAGCCAGAACCCAACTGTTGTTTACCGAGAGCCCTGATTGCTCGAAGGGCACTTTTGTAAGCTTCTCATGAGAGATTCCGGTAGGTTGGCATGTTTGACAAGCCATTTTCCTATTTGCAAGAGGAAGGCAGATGTCCAGTGTGTGGAAAGTATTACCCCGTGGTCCCTAGCTGGTAGGTATCGAGTGGACCCGATTACAGATGCAAGCAACGGCATCTCAAATGAATGGGCTCCAATCTATATTTGCAGGAAGACAGGAAATATATTAGTCCAAAGGGAATACATCATTTTAAATTAAAAAAAATCCATAAGTAATAGCATTTGGTACTTTTGAATATTAAAATGTGCTCCTTTTTAATTAGTTATCTTTCTTGATGAACACCTACGGGACATCAGCTGTCTTGCCAGGGAGGCCAAAGGTATCTCCGAGAACGCGAGGTGTAAAAAAAAATACTTTAAATCAAGGCAGTAAAATAAGCGTAGTTAGAGAGTGAACACGAGGGTTTTTTACTTCATTTACATTCATTACATATTATGAGTTTAATTACCTACCTCAAATAATCCCGGTATGAAGGAGTGATGCTAAAGAAGGCGTACTTCGATGATGATTTTATTGATTGTGACTGATGGATGGCATCGAGATTTCATAGTGAAGAATCATGGTTTTGTTACATCAGGAAAATTAAATTGGGAGAGTTATTTTCTTTCCCAGTGATAGTGGCAGTTAGAATATTTCACCTGTAATGAGATGTGTGCGTTATGTGCCATAGTGAACCACCGCTGAGCCATTAAATATATGTAAATGAAGAGAAACACAAGAGAGCCCCGGCTTAATAACGTGCAGAACAGAGAAATGGATCCTGGAAAGTGATTAATTTATTTGATGATGCCTCAAGTGAGGAATTTTAGGTCACAAATGAAGTGACAGAATGACAAATTACCATTTTAAAGAATTTACTGGGCATCATTACTGAACAATTGTCAGGTAGTTTATGGTGGCTGAGAAGATGGTATAAATATAGATCTTTTCCTTATCTGAGATGAATTATTAATCACCTTTTTAAAAATCTTTGTGAGTGATGGTTGGCTGTCTGATTGGAAATAATGTGTTCTACAATTTTAACTAAATTCTAATATGATATGTAACAGGAATCTTTACAATTAAAGTCTCAGCGGAGAGTAGTAGCAGGTTTACAGTCAATTGCGGTTTTAATGTGATAGAAGAGGATGAATTCACTCGCATATTTCAATAGATTTCCTTAGGTATATCATCCCTGCTGTGATGTTATTCAAATGTTTACAGTTTATTTTCATTTGAAAAATGACATTCAGATACTTAAATTGTTTTCCCCGGTTTATTAGTTAATGAAAATGAAATTTTAGTAATTACTATATTTTTGCTGCCTGCCACGTTATTTAAAGTGAAGTGACTGGCTTTGTCAGCTGGATTGTAAATGCTGCCTTCCTGCATTTTGTTCAGTTTCCGTTTGCTTTATCTATGCCCTGCCCCTTCCTTGGCTATATGTCACACTGGGCACCACCAGTAACAACCAGAGTGTGGAAGGAGAGGTAGGAGTCTGAAATAAAGATGTATTTCCTTAAGGTCAATTCCTTGTTGCATCATTAAAACACAGAAATTGGGCAATCTGTTTGGAACATCCCATTAATGTTTTTAAGAGCATACTAATATGAGGCTTGCTTGGAGACTTCACCCATTTGAAAATATCGGTTCAGAGACTTAAGGTGTAGTCCTCTTGTCGTGGTAGCTCATTGACTTATTCATTCAACTGTATTTATTGAGCGCTTACTGTGTGCAGAGCACTGTACTAAGCACTTTGCAGGGCTCTCTGTCCCAGCTGCCAGCTAGAACCTTAGGGTCTGTTTCATTGCCGTCGTCAAAGAACCGTCTTCCAAACTGGGCAGGGTTTGTTTAGGGAGATGAGGGGAAAAACTACAATTCATGGGATGTAATTCGATCTCCTGGTAAGCTTGGCACATGCCTCTCTGGAAAGGACTGAATTCATTTGCCCATCTGAGTTTTCAGTTATTCTGAAAGGGATAAGAAAAAAACTGAAAAAAAAAATCCTCCGGTACTAATGAATCCTCACATCCAGAGATGGAAAGCTATTTCTGGGCAAAAGTTAAATTTTTGGCCTGAATTACTTACCTGTGGTCATGGAAGAGTGATAATGGTAAAGTAGAAGTAAAATAATCCATATTTTAAATATAATCTTGGAATAACCCTGAGAATTACCGAAAACCCCCTAAAGTAACTTTTCAAGCATTTGAGGACATTCCAATCTCAGTACTCAGTTTTTCATTTTATGATAGTTGCCTTTTGTGCTTGAAGTTGTCATAGGCAATGCCGGAAGCTAACGTGGCAGGAGGCGGACACGCAGCTTGCGAGGTGTTTGCTGGGTAGCCCCCTCTCCCCCATCCATGCATGGAGGCCCAGTCACCCCGATTCCAGATCTCCCTGGGGCTCCTGGCATTAGAGCTAATCTTACTGTCTTGCACAATCTAAGTTCATGGACCCATCTTCTGTTTCCAGTAAAGTGGATCGTATCAAAAAAAAACCCGAAAACAACAAAACAGAGGTTTAAATCATGGTGTCATGCTAGAGGGAAATCCTAAGTCTTGCATAAAGTAGTTTGGAAACAAGTATCGCTATAGCTTGATGTGATTGCCAGTTTGCTTTCTTTGTCGGTCTGAGAGGAGCTTGGGGCTGGATCGGTGGTTCAGCGAGGCTGGGAGTGTTTCGACAGGGAGAATGAGGGCTTTATACTGAACCAATCTATGTCTCCACAGCTCTGATTTCCTTCATCTGCTGCCAGCCATCCTCAACTGTCGGGGCGAGACCAAAAAAAAAAAAAAAGTGAATTGAAACCCAAACTAGATTTTAATAGAGACTTGGCCTTCAAAACACTTCTGAGACTGAGACAGAAAGGATAAGATTTCTAAACAGGACACCAAGGAGTTTTCTTGTGAAAGAGAAAGGGAAAAGAAAAGAAATGGGAAAGTGAAAGAGAAGGGTAAATTGCTTCAAGGATGCACGCTAGAGGTCCTGTAAGTGACTGTGGATGCCAAGAGGGAAAAAGCAAAAAGAAAGGGAAAAGCAAGGATTTAATTTCATTTGAATATTTGTCTGGTTGTGTACATGGCGGGCATCATATAGAACCTAAAACTCTGGGCTTCCTTGGGTGTCTTGAGGCAGAGGAACTTGAGAGAGAGATGCTATCAGCTGTATTTACAGTCCATCCAGGGGGGAGATGCTTAGCATCTTTCCTGGAAGGATTAGATTGTACTGCCACTCTCCCTAAGGCATTTCCTCCAGGAAAATGCAAGAACCATGACATCGGGAGTCATTTACTCCTTTCAAATGCTTTGTGCAGTGCTCTGCACACAGTGAGCGCTCAATAAATGATTGAATGAATTTACTGGAAGTCTGCCACAGAGTGAGAGACCCTAGTCATTTGTAAGCTATCCTGTCAACTCATTATGGGCAAGGAGTGTGTCTGCTAATTCTGTTGTACTCTCTCAAGTACTTAGTTCAATGCTCTGCTCATAAACGTTCAATAAATACCATTGACTGCTTGATTCACCTATGCAGCTCTCCCCGTATTCACATTCCTCTTTAGAATCCCAGCCCCATCAACATGCCCCACACAATTGATTTTCCAGCACCCTTCAGCCATCTCTAGCTCATATGAACTTATTTAATAATTATGGTATTTGTTAAGTGCTATGTGCCAGGTACTCTTCAAAGCGCTTAGCCTGAATGGATATTTGCTTGTTTGTTGATGTTGTAAATACCTTTATGTTTGTCTGCCCTCTTTAGAGTGGATGCTCCTTGTGGACAGAGAATGTGTCATTTTGTAATTCTAAACTTCACAAGCACCTCCTACGGTACACTTGCACTAAATGGGGTTCAGTAAATGCTACGAATATTAAATGATAGAAATTGAAAATTGAGATCACAGAAAATATGTGACTTTCTCCTTTTAATCATCACCCCCTCCCAGCCCCAAAGCACTTATATACATATCTGTAATGTATTTATTTACATTAATGTCAGTCTCCCCCTCTAGGCTGTAAGCTCACTGTGGGAAGGGAATGTGTCTATTATATTGTTGTAGCGTACTCTCCCAAGCGCTTAGTACAGTGTTCAACACACAGTGAGTGCTCGATAAATGTGATTGACTGACTATGGATGAAAGCAGTTACACTGTTTAGTTTTTTGTGTCAAAAACATTATTGGCTGAAAATGGATTTATAAATACATAATCAGCATTTTCCATGTCAAAAGAATCACAGTCATGAAGTGTCACTAACAGAATTTGCTGACAGCTTTTGTGAGTGGTTTACTTTAGACTTCTCTTAGAACTGATATAGCTTAAGATTTATTGG
The DNA here is from genome assembly GCF_004115215.2 of Ornithorhynchus anatinus. Lineage (NCBI taxonomy): Eukaryota > Metazoa > Chordata > Mammalia > Monotremata > Ornithorhynchidae > Ornithorhynchus > Ornithorhynchus anatinus. The sequence goes on along the minus strand of NC_041736.1, from coordinate 8,216,632 downwards.
CCCAGATCATTGTGTACGGGCTCCTGTAGAGTTTCCCATTGGCTGGGGCTATGTGGGATGATGGTACAAAATATAATAAATTCTTCAAATTCCTGCTTCCTTTTCCTTTTCATTGAGAAAGTCTCGGTCAAAGTTGTGAAAAGCTTCTTGCAGTGGATTCATCTTTCCTGTAGGTCAAACTTAAGCCTGCTCTTTGTACTTGGAAATGAAGATGGTTGAAGCTTACCTCTGCTGCTTAAAGAGTGGCTTGGAATGTAGCGCATTAGTACCAATGAAAAATCAGTACCTTTGACTTTGATGGTAAGGAGTGTCTATTTGATGCATAGGTGGATAGACAACCATTGGAGGTTTTTCAGGAATGGGGAGACAAGAAATGAATGTTTTTTTAAAAAAATTGATCTGGGCAGCAGAGTGAGTAGGAACTAGAGTGGGAAGACATAGGAAACAGCGAATTCAGTGAGGAGCCTGGCAGGACTGGGTAAGTGCTTGGATCAGCGTAGTAGTAACAGTTTGGATGTTGAGGAAAGGGTGAATTTTTGCAGTGCTGTGAAGGTAGCACTGTCAGAATTTGGTGACAGAAGGAATGTGTGGGTCGAATGGGAAAGATAAATTGATTAATGCCAAGGTTTTGGGCATATGAAACAGGGAAGAGAGTGAGGTCGTTTATAGTGATGGAACAAAGGGGAGGACAGGGTTTGGAAGGAGAAGATGAGGTGTTATGTTTTGGACTTAAGTTCACGGTGTTGATGGGACATCCAAGAAGAGATGTGAGACTGCAGAGGAAAGATCAGGGCTAGAGAGGTAGATTTGGGAATCAGCCAGGTAGAAGTGGTCATTGAAGCAATGGAAGTGAATGATTTCTCTGAAGAAGTGGGTGAAGATGGAGAATAGAAGGGGACCCGGAACTGAGCTCTGAGGGACTCCCATAAGTAGAGGATGGGAGGCAGAGGAGGAACCTGAAAAAGAAACTAAGAATGGTGAGAGAAGTAGGAGGAGAACCCGGAGAGAACGGTGTCATTGAAGTCAAGGTTAGATCGTGTTTCTAGGAGAAGAGGGTGGTCCACGGAGTCAAAAGGCAGCTGAGAGGTTGAGGCGGATTAGGATGGAGTAGATGCTGTTGGATTTGACAACAAGGAGGTCGTTGATAACTATAGGGTGGCCTTTGGTTTGAAGGGGACACAAGAAGAGAATGGGAGGAGAAGTGGTGTATGCAGAGGGGGTAGACAACTCACTCAAGGAGTTTGGAAGGAATGGAGGGAGATGGGGCGATAACTGGAGGGCACCTTGGGTCAAAGGAGAGTGTTTTTGTTTTTAGGAATGGGATACATAAACATGTTTGAAAGCAGTGGGAAAGAAGCCACTGGAAAGTGAACAGTTGAAGATGGTGGTCAGGGAGGGAAGAAGGGAAGTGGCGAGTGTTTTGATTTAACATGAAAGGATGGAGTTGGAGGCACAGGTGGAGAGAGAGACAAGCATAAAACAATATGACCAGAGAGATAAAAAAAAATAAACCAGACATGTGTAAAAGAGTCTTAGAAGGGTGTGAAAGACTCACTCAAGGCAGTGCAGCTCCATATAAGTCTTTCTGGAAAAGTATGAATGAGAGAGGGGAAAGGGGAGGCAGAGGAGATAAGGAGTGGGGAAAAATGGAAGAAAAGCTGGAAAAGGGAAATATGGAGAGAGGCAGAAAGGTCCAGGAAAGAAGGTTAAGTAGGATGAAGTGTCAGAGAAAGGGAGAGAGGGAGGGAGAGAACAAAGAAAAGGAAGGAGAAAGAGGAATAATGGGATAAAGAAAGAGAAAGGGAGAAAAGGAGCTGGAATTTTAGAAGGGATTGACTCTGTTGCTGAATTGTATTTCCCAAGCACTTAGTACAGTGCTCTGCACACAGTAAGCGCTCAATGAATACGATTGAATGAATGAATGAATGAATGAATGAATGAATGAAGAGAGCCAAGGAGAATGAGAGGGGCAGACTGCATAGGATCAGATGAGAGATTGATAAATGGGAGAAATAGAGGGAGAGAGAAAAACAAAGGGAGGAACATTAAGTGGGAAAAGGTTTATTAAGCCTACTTTTGAACTTGAAGTGGGTCCCTTCTTGAGTGCAGATAGCTGGACCCATTGGTGAGATATTTCTCTATAAGTTCCTATTCCTTGTTTTCTGTTGTTCTCTCCCATATGTTTAGTTTGGTGCCCTGTGTACAGGCGCTAAGTAAATGGGAGCAACTGACTGATTTTACTCCTCTGGGCGCATCACTGCTGACGGCGACTGGTGCAAATTGGCCATTTGGTGAGATGAAGGTTCCCATGGCAGTTAGGGATGATTAGGAAATAGTTTGCTGGGAGTAGCTAGAAGAGTGTGGAAGAAGGTGTGGGTGGTTGGTAGATATAACATTATAAGTTGGGTATAATTGGATTTTCTTGTATGAGAAGATTTTTAACCCCTGTCCGTCCACATGAGGAACTAGGTAGAAATAGCCCAGTAATTCATTTCTCCAAACCCCTCCTTCCTGATTCCTGGCATCCTCCACTCCGCACCCAGGATTTGTCCAGTGGTCTGATGGCTTGCAACTCTTCTCAGCCTGCTTTGTGGAGGTGGCTGATTCTGGAGTATAAAGTCATTCACGTATCAGTGATTTAGAAGAAATTTTTGAGTCAGATGTGATATAGACAGTGAAGCTATTCTGCTTAAAATCTCTCTTAAATATTTGAGTTTCACTGAGGGAATTAGCTGATTCACTGGGAAAATTAGATCAGAGAGCATGGATGAAGAGCATTAAGTCTAGTGGATTTAGAAATGAGTGTTCTTTATCTTCATCATCTGCAAAAATCATTTATCAAACACCTTAAGAGAGCCGTTTTTTCTATCCCCCCCAAAATCAGAGAATGTGGATTTCTGGGATCCGGCCGGGTTACAGATCCCAGAGAGGAGAAAAGGAAAGCTTTAAACAGCTGTCTGGTGTGGCAGGGATAGAGGAGCTTTCTCACCCCTAGTTCTTCTTCCCCCTTCCCTCTTTCTATTCCCCCTGCCCTGATCATTTTCTCATTCAGGTGATCGCTCTCCTCCCCTTTTCCTGTGTCCTTGCTATTTCACTAAGCCCCGTCTGTGCTTGTAACCTGCCCCATACCAGAGACGCGAGAAGACCATTCCAGCCCTTGCAGAAAACATGTCTTGTCAATCTGGGTTTGAAAAGTAATTCAGCTGATATGGCTCCAGCCCTCTGAGCTTCCCTCCCAAGTCTGGTTTCATGGAAAAAATCTTCACTCTGTCCTAAAATGGCTGAAACAGACAACCACTGGAGGGTGGCGAAGTATGAGAAGAGAGGCATAGGGAACCCAGGCCAAGATACCTCAAGAAATCCCTCCGATTCAGCTGGCGGAGGGGAAAATGGGAAGTTTAGTGAAATTAAATCCCAGTTCAGGCTTAAAGTTAGTAGAAACTATCTTATTTGAAAGGAGCTTAGATTGGAAATTACGATACCGATGGTTATTGAAGTAGACTTAGGGAAGGATTAAGCACTGCAGAGAATAGCAGGTTCATTTAAAGTCTGTCAAATAGGCATATGCCTTCCGTGTAGAAAGAGGCTTGTGATAAGTTTAGGCTTCTACCTTGTTCATCTTGTTTAGACAAGATGAGATAGTTAATGATTATGTAGGTGTTTGCCATACTCAAAAATATATGCTTCTCTTGATCAGTAATAAAGTTCATTAGAGAAGGAAGAGGGGAGATTATGTGGATGATTTCCAATTGCTCCTTTCTAAATTTGAAGTGATGTGGAAAATCCAGGGCCAGTCGTTTCCTACCCAGTAGCGGGGCGTCGTGCTGAAAATCGGAGAAAAATTCAGTCTATCATTTAGAAGGCAGGAGGATGTCTATATATTAGAAGCTCATGAGAGTGCCTGGAAATCCACTGTCCTCTAACAAAAAGACCCTTTTACAGTGACTCTGATAAAGTCAGAAAATTCAGTTATTGGTAGCAAGTTGGGTAGAAATAGCAAAACTGACGATTTTTTGTGGTTGGTGTTTTTTAAATGTTTTTTTAAGCACTTACTATGTGCCAGGCACTGTACTAAATGCTGGACTAGATTCAAGATAAGCAGGTCGGGCACAGTCCCTATCCCACATAGGGCTCACGGTCTTAACCCCCATTTTACAGCTGAGGAAACTGAGTCACAAAAAAGCTAAGCAACTTGCCCAAGGTCACAGCAGACAAGTGGCAGAGCCAGAATTAGAACCCAGGTCCTTCTTATTCCTAGGCCCGACTGACTGACTTGCCCAAGGTCACACAGGAGGCAAGTGGTGGATCTGTAATCAGAACCTCAGTCCTCTGACTCTCAGTCCCATGCTCTTTCTACCAGGCCAGGGTACTAGTGGCCAGAGGTGTTGTTGGTTTGGCCCCTGGAGGGACTTTTGAGGGAATTTACACAAGGACGTCCAGAGAAAATAGAGTGAATTCACTAGCAAGTAGAGTGAGGTTCACTATTTCACCAGAACTGAACCTGGTAAACTTGTCCACTTGGGTAAATAAGGTGATTGGAAGACCAAGACAAACCTTAGAAGTTCAAAAATTCAGAAATGTCAGGGTTGTTTTAAGGATGAAATAAGAAAATTAGCAATAACTGTTAAAGACTGGGGTAATCAGATTGGAGAAGTGGTCTGGAAAAAATTGAGGACTATTCAAAAAGCAACAATTATTATTAACTTAGGCATAGGTTACATACCCACGTATGTTATAATGTGACATGTAATCTTTTTCCTTATTGGCATTGTGGCTCTGTGTTCTCTTGCTGTGTGTCTCTGGGCAATTTATTCAGTTTTTCTGTGGTTTAATTCCTCAGGTATAAAATGGGAAGGAAAAAAAAAACTGCCCTTTACCTGTCTTGTAGAGATGTTGGGGGGTTTAATGAATTACTGTCTGGAAAGGTCTTGAGCCCCTCATTCTCTCCTTCAGGGAATATAGGCAGCACCGGGCTCATAATCCCAACTCTGTAGGGAAATTTTCACATATGGAAAATGGCTCATTTTTCTGTTGCTTAAGCAACAGTTGCAGTTAAAGAGGTGGCTCTGTGCTTATTTGGGTATAAGAATAGAGAAACAAATGTTATTAGAAAGGCGTACAACCAGTTGTTAGGAGTTAGGGTGACTCACTTGATAACAATGCAGGTTTCTTCTTATTTACTATTTAAAAAATTGGATGAAGCATGAAAGGATCAGACAAAAATATGCTCTTTTAGCATCTGCAGAAATTCCTTTTGAACCCTTAATGACTAAAACAAATATAATCACCCTTCTATCCTGACCCAAATAAGGATTTTGTTGCCAAAAGGAGATGGCTTTAAAGAATCAAGATGAGAGGCAGTGTAAAAGAATTCTTCTTTATGAGTTCTTGAAACAGGGTTGGAGAACCTGTGAAAGGAAAGAGAAGAGTCTAACAAGCAATTATTTTTGCTTCTATATGCTGTGAAGTGGGTAGGCCTGATTCCTTTACATTCATTTCTTAGTGGCCATTAAGTGTAATTAGCCTATCTGTGATTTTCAGGCTGTCTCCTTATGCTGTATTTGTCACTCACTGATTTGGCCTGATCTAGAAAGAGAATTTCCCTATGTGTATATGTTTTGAATATCTTTGTGGCTGGTCTAGTGCAGAGACAATGGGCCTGGGACTCAGAAGGACCTGGGTTCTAATCCGGCTTTATCATTTGTCTGCTGTGTGACCTCGGGCGAGTTACCTAACTTCTCTATGCCTCAGTTACCTCACTTGTTAAAGGGGATTAAGACTGTAGGCCCCATCTGCTCATGTGGTACGTGGACTCTGTCCACCCTGATTAGTTTGCATCTACCCTATTGCTTACTACAGTGCCTGGCACATATTAAGTGTTTGAACAAACACCATTAAGAAACAAACGAACCCAAAACACGTACACACAAAAACTCGGCCTTTCTCTGTCTGTGCTCTTCAAGCAGAAGCCCTGCCATTTCACCTTCACCATTTTCCCCTGAGGGGAGTCGTGCTGTTTTGCATCATGAACCCTCTGTAGACTGTCCTGGTAGGCAGGGGACATGTCTACCAACTGTTATATCGTAATCTCATAAGCATTCAGTACAGTGCTCCACACTCAGTAGGTGCTGAACAAATACTATTGATTTATTGATGACCAACCGCCATCTCAGCCCCTTCCACCTCAGCCTCCACTACCTCAGCCTCATCTGGTTGTAGCCACTTCAAACTCAAGACCATCTTTACTCCTCAGCCGGGTTCAACTGGAGGTCCCTCTATGGGGGACAGGTGGGCACCAGTAGGTTGCTTGGAGTTGCTTCACAGTGTCTCCCAAAGGGTTACTGGTAGACCTGCTGTGGTGAAACTGTCAATAAGCATCAGAGACAGAGCCTCCAGAAGGTGAAAGGGTTGCCCTAGTCTAAAGCATGAAAAGTCATCAAAACTCACTCCCCAGTGGGCTGGGGGTCCAAAATATGGAGGAAACCTAGGTGAATTCCTGAACCAATATGACTGTCTCCCACAGAGGATTGTTCACTACTTCTCCTATGGCATCAGCCATAGCTGCCCCCTCACTAGGAGTTAGCTGTGCACAGAGGGACATGATTAGTGAAGATCATGATCAGACAAAGCCAAAGGCCTTCAAAGGAGCAAGTGAAATGGAATCCACTGAACGTCATCTAGCTTGCATAGTTTTCCTGGATAGCTACAGTGGTTGTTCTTGCTCAAAGAAAATGCCACGCTGGTGGCGAAATTCACCTTTGAGTAAGTGTGCGACAGGAAAGGCCAAAATAGGACTACACTGGCCATATACAAAAGCTTCTGGGACTTTCTTTTCATTCATTCGTTCATTCAATTGTATGTACTGAGCGCTTACTGTGTGCAGAACACTGTACTAAGCACTTGGAAAGTACAATTTGGCAACAAATAGAGACAATCCCTACCCAACAAAGGACTCATAGTTTAGAAGGGAGGAGACAGACAACAAAACAAAATGAGCAGACAGGCATCGAAAGCATCAATATAAATAAATAGAATTATATATATATATATGCACATCATGAATAAAATAAGTAGAATAATAACTATATAAATATATACCCAAGTGCTGTGGGGTGGGGGGATGAGCAGAGGGAGGGAGTTGGGGCGATGGGGAGGGGAGGAGGAGCAGAGGAAAAGGGGGGCTCCGTCTGGGAAGGCCTCCTGGAGGAGGTAAGCTTTCAGCAGGGCTTTGAAGGGGGTAAGTGTGCAAGGGACATACTGCTGATTCCCCATTCTGTTGTCTGGAATATTTTCAGAACCTGATAGTTGGTGATGAAACCCAAGATAAAGGAGGGTCAAGGTGGGAATCAGATTGGGGCATCCCCAGAGCAGTGAGGTTCAAGGGGAGAATTATCTGAACCTCCACCCTTTACTTCCAGCACTCCACTTTGGGGTGGCACTCTCTGAAGTTGCACTCGTGAAGGAAGAACCGTCAGCCTGAGCAGCTGGGAGAACACATCGGTTCATTAAAATGATCTTGTTTGTAATAGTTCAGTATCACTTGGTAAACAGTAGGCTTTGTATTACGGACTACAATCAATTTTTGGCCATCGCAGAGGGCCTACAGTGTGCAGAGCACTGTTGAGCGGGTGGGAGAGTCCCTGCCTTTAATGATCATGAAAAATCTTGAAAATCGGTGATTAGATTTGTCCAGCAGACTTTTCAGGAGATATATTCCTAGAATTTGCATCTGAATATGTCCTTAGAACTCCTCTTATCTATGTATCTTGATAGGAAAAATAAGTTAGTGAGTGATCAAATATCTGCAGGCATTGAAATATTCATTTGCCATAAAATAGGTATCTTGATATCAACCCATTGGTCTTAATAGAGTGCTATTAAACTTTAGATTTAATTTACTTGAGTTTTTTGGCTACCAAAAGTTGCATTATTTATCACTTTTAAATAGATTTGCTTTTCAAAAATAGCTTAAGAATACTTTTTTCTCATGGTTTTGAATGTTTGATGAAGTGTCAGAGAAATTTACGGTTTCATTTGAATATTAAATGACAGCATTGTGCTGTATTGAGCATACGAGAAAAATGCTCTGTCACTATTCCTTAAGTTACATGTCTGCCCAAAAGATTGTCAGATCTGTCAAAATGATCCTATATGATATGCTTGAACTTTTGCTAAGCAGCTGATAAATGCAAGCACATTTGACAGGAAAACAACATTCGTTGTGTATTTTATTGCGGCAGAACTCTTGATTTCCCCTCTGGAAATGCTGAGGGGAATCAGCACTTAAGTTCAGTGTATTTGGAAGGTGATTTGAAACGAATGGATTTCGTAATTGTTCTGTCAAGCCAAGTTTTACTTCTGAGCACCTAAGTACTTAAGTACCCCTAACTCCCCCTACTACTTATGTACATATCTTGATAGTCTATTCTTTCCTCCTATCTGTACTTTTCATTAATGCATGCCTCCCCGACTAGAATGTAATCAATCAGTGGTATTTATTGTTTACTTTGTGCAGTAGTCTATCCTAAGCATTTGTGAGAGTACAATGCAGACAAGTCACCATGATCACTTCCCAAGAGAAGCTTACAGTCTAGCAGAGGAGACATTAAAATAAATTACAAGTAAGACTATGAGCTCCTTGATGGTAGTAATGGGATTTTTTAAACTTTTTTGTGCCATCCCAAGCACTTAGTACACTGCTCCGCACACGGTAAATAATAACGTGGCATTTGTTACATGCTTACTGTGTACCAAGCGCTGTACTAAATCCTGGTATGGATACAAGATAGTCAGGCATACACACAGTCCCTGTTCCCCATTGTGCTTACAAGTCTAAGTAGGAGAGAAAATAGGTATTGAATCCCATTGGACACATGAGGAAACTGAGGCACACAGGAGTTAAGTGACTTGTCCAAAATTAATAATAATGTTGGTATTTGTTAAGCGCTTACTATGTGCCGAGCACTGTTCTAAGCGCTGGGGTAGATGCAGGGTAATCAGGTGGTCCCACGTGAGGCTCACAGTTAATCCCCATTTTACAGATGAGGTAACTGAGGCCCAGAGAAGTTAAGTGACTTGCCCACAGTCACACAGCTGACAAGTGGCAGAGCCAGGATTCAAACTCATGACCTCTGACTCCCAAGCCCGGGCTGTGGCAGAGCCAGGAGTAGAACCCAAGGCCCCCGACTCCCAGACCCCTGCTCTTTCCACCAAGCCAGGCTGCTTCTGTGGCCTACTCCAATCCGCATCCAGGACGTGCTCAGTAAACATCATTGATCAGTTGATTAAGAAAATTAAGCACATATATTTGTGGAGGACTTTTTTTTTCCTTCAGAAACGTCTTCTGGGTTTTCTCAGTGAATTTCAACCAAATTTTTGGCTGCATGAGAGATACATAAGGAGCTCAACAGTTCTGAATATGGGGGAATGTCTCAGGGAATCCGTCCACATGAAGGCCCCCACACCCATTCTCCGGGGTGGAATCCCGGAAGCCAGTCTGATTCACTGTCCGTGAGATGATTTTCTACCATCCATCGAGCCAGAATAGGTGCGATGGCTCAGCCTCGGTGGGACACAGCCTCCCAGACGGGTCACCCAAGCAGAGCCCCCGAACAGCTGGCCTTGCACGCTGCACTGCTGGGAAATATCAGTTTACATCAACACACTTAGAGGGACCACAAGGTGTCCTCGGGTCCAGTCCCTACCTCTCCACAAGTGGATGACTCCACCAGGTCACGTGGGTGTCGAAGAGCAGCTGCAGGGAGGAAGAGGCCTCTCTTAGTTGCCCAATTTCAGGGTGTTTTATTTTCTCCCTTTCAAAGATGAAGGCTTATGCCCCATCAGACTCTCTTTCTGCAATTTTATCTAGTTTAATCCTCGGGAATTAGACAAATGGCTATATCCTCCTAAAAGCCTTTATTTACAAGGACAGTTACTAAGCCCTCAGCCTTCTCTTCTCCAGGCCAAACAGCCTCAATGTTTTTAACCTTTCCTCGTGGGACTTATTTTCCATCGTTTCCATTAAGGATTTTTTGTTACCGTTTTCTGGACACTCTTCAGACTTTTCCACATCCTTTTTAGTATTTGGTGACCCAGTAAGCCAACGAAGATCAGATGGAGCCAGAGAGAGGGACAGTCTTACTTCCCGAATTTGAAAGTCCCGTGTCTTTGTTGTCTCCCATTCGCGAGCCCCCCGGAGCAATTGAGAAACCGTAGTCCTGCTCTGGGCACACGGTACTGGTGGTTGGACCTCGAGGAATTTGACCTAACCCAGTCTGTCCCCTGCCAGACCCTGGAGATCTGCCGTCCTCGGTTATGGAATCCTCTCTCAATCCGCCACCCCACTCGTGACTCCTGCCGGCCGAACCAGTCCAGTTCTGATAATAATAATAATAATACGAATATTAGCATTCTTAGAGAAGCAGCACGGCATAGTAGATAGAGCACGGGCCTGGGAGTCAGAAGGACCTGGTTCTAATCTCGACTCCAGCTCCTCTCTGCTGTGTGACCTTGTGCAAGTCACTTAACTTCTCTAGGCCTCAGTAACCGCATCTGTAAAATGGGGACTAAGACTGTGAGCCCCATGTAGGACAGGGACCGGGTCCAACCTGATTGACTTGACCCTACCCCAGGGATTAGAATAGTGCTTAGCACATGGTAAGCACTTAACAAGTACTCTCATTATCGTTACAATTATTAATAATTGTGGTATTTATTAAACGCTTACAATGTGCCGGGTACTGTCCTAAGCACTGCAGGGGAAGACAAATATATCAGGCTGGACCCAGTCCCTACCCCACCAGGAATCACAGTCTTCAATCTTCATTTTACAGATGCGGTAACTGAGGCCCTTGAGAAATGAAGTTGACTTGCCTAACAGACAAGTGGTGGAGCCGGGATTATAACGCGTGACCTTCTGACTCCCAGGCTTGTGCTCTATCCACCAGGCCATGATGCTTCTGATCTGAACAACTTAGTCATGTTAGGAAGGGACCTGAGGTGCTGGCAGTTTTGGGCTATCCTTTTCCTTCTCCGCTTGACGCCCCCAGACACCCTCTCAGAACGGTGGACACGGGAGCACCTCGGTGAAAAACTCATAGCCGGCAAGATTTGCTCCTCTCATGCTAACCTTCTCACCGAACCTCGACCTCCTCTATCTTGCCCCCAACCCCTCGCCTATGTCCTGCCTCCAGCCTGGAATGCCTTTCCTCCTCAAATCCGACAGACGATTACTCTCCCCACCTTCAAAGATGTATTAATAATAATAATAATAATGTTGGTATTTGTTAAGCGCTTACTATGTGCCGAGCACTGTTCTAAGCGCTGGGGGAGATACAGGGTCATCAGGTCGTCCCACGTGAGGCTCACAGTTAATCCCCATTTTACAGATGAGGTAACTGAGGCACAGAGAAGTTAAGTGACTTGCCCACAGTCACACAGCTCACAAGCGACAGAGCCGGGAATCGAACCCATGACCTCTGACTCCGAAGCCCAGGTCCTTTCCACTGAGCCACGCTGCTTCCCCTGTACTGAAGGCACATCGCCTCCAAGAGGTCTTCCCTAACTAAACCTTCCTTTCCTCTGCTTCCATTCCCTTCTGCATCATCCTGACTTGCTCCCTTTATTCACCCCCCGCCCCCCCCCCCCCCCCGTCCAGCCCCACAACACTTGTGTATATATCTGCACTTTATTTTTATGTTTGTTTCTCCCTGTAGACTGTAAGCTCGCTCGGGGCAGGGAATGTGACTGTTTATCGTTATATTGTACTCTCTCAAGTGCTCAGTACAGTGCTCTGCACACAGGAAGTGCTCAGTAAATATGAATGAATGAATATCACCCCAGAGGGCCGGCACCACATAGGAAGCAAAGACACAGCCTGAGGTTGCGCTGACCCGGAGCAGCTGCAGTTCACATTTTGAAAGTGTCCAATCGGAAGCGGTGCTTGGGAAAATGGGGAAGTGGGAAGGCGATATGATGGCTCCGGAGCCTGTGGGAATAGGTAAGAACTCCCTCCAGGGAAATGCTCTAGGTTTGGGGGTCTCCACAGACTTCTCCATAATGTCAATAGGTTATGCCGTGGGTGTGCATACAATGTAATGATGTCTAGAGGGATGCTACATACGCACGATGTCATACACATTTTGACTGTTTACGACGTGAAAGATGTTGACATCGGAGGTGGGAAGCAACGTGGCCTAGTGGAAAGAGCTTGGGTCTGGGAGCCAGAAGACTCGGGTTCTAATCCCAGTTCTCCCACTTGCCGGCGGTTTGACCTTGGCCAAGTTATTTCTCAGGGCCTCAGTTTCCTCATCTGCAAAATGAGGATTCGATACCTGTTACCCCTCCTCCTCAGACTATGAACCCCACGTGGGACAGAAACTGCCTGAGCTGATTATCTAGCTTCTACCCCAGCTCTTAGTACGGTGCTTAGTATTTAGTAAGTACTTAATAAATGCCACAGTTATAACAATAATAAGTATTATCATCATTATCATCACTCTTATTACTTCTGCGAAATACTTCTCTCAAGAAGAAACCAATCTGGAGATACATGTTCTAAGCTAACAGATGCTTTAAATACCTTTCATAGGCCAGGGGTTTACTCCTTGGAGGAGGATTCTTAGGATACATCTACTCCTAAGGCCAAGTCATTTAAGTTCACTGGGCTTCCGGCACCTCGTATTTAAATCATATGTAAAACTATTTCACCAGGCGGAAAATACACTACTAAGCATTTGGGAGAATATAATGCGGTAGGTTGTGAGCCCCTTTAGGAGCAGGATCTATGTTTAATTCCCACTTGTCTACTCTTTCCCAATTCTTAATACAGTAAGCGCTTAGTAAATATTATTACTGCAATAGAATTTGTAGACACGATCCTTGCCCTCAAGGAGCTTTGAGTATAGTAGCACGTTACCTAATAGATTTGGAACTCCTATCGGTCACTGGAGACTGAAATCATTTATTGACATGGACGAGGAGGAGTACGGCGAGGGTCAGACCATAATATCATGGCAGGGAGGCAAGCCTGGAAGGGAGAAAGGAGGAAACAGACAAAGGAATCCTACTGTTATCCACAGGCAAGGCTCTCCGGAGGATCTCGGAGCACCTTTACCAACGAAATGTTCAACGTCTTCACTAGATTACGAATAGCCATCAGGCTGAAATGCTTCTGCAGATCCCAAACTAAATCATTCAACAGGCTAGATTTGAAGGAGTCGAAATATTTGGAAAAACTCTTTTTCCAATTTCTCTCTTTCCTAATTAAAGTAGAAACATTTGGGGAATTAAAAAAAAAAATCTGTCATGAACTCTTTTCCTATAGACTGATGAATGAAAGGCTTTTCAAGAAAGACAAGATTTTCAAATGCTGTTACAGTTGCCCTTTACTGCTCCTCTTTTTTTTCCCCCTAAGCTCATTTTCTAAAAATATGAGTTTCCTTTCCCTGGATTCATATTGCCGCCTATGTGGTGGAGTCTTTCTAAGTCCAGATAATGAAAATTTCCTTTTGTTTACTGTTGATGGTTTCTCTTTCCAGCACTTATTTTGGTCCCTTGCTCACGTCCTGTGAAGGGGTCCCGAGATGCTAAGCCATCTGGAGGAGGGTACACCAGTGTTGTCGCCCTTGGGAAGGGAGAGAGGGGTTGGAGGGGTTGGGTGGATGGAAAGGATGTGGCTCACGTCGAGCCCAGCGCAGCGGCTGCCCGTCCGATTGATTTCCACTCTGGTTTCCACTTGGCCGATTCTCCGGATATAAGTGACCCCACTGCTTCCCTCTCCCCACTTGCTCCTTCTTCTCTGGCCCATCCTTCCTGGTTCCTGGCTTACAGTTGCTTTGCCTGTGGGCTTCCTGCCACTCTTTCTCTTAGCCAAGCTCACCCCCTCCTTGCCCGGGACTCCTGAGCCTCCTTGTGTCTCTGCAGTTTTTCCATTCCAATTCTATTCTTTTCACTTTTACTCATTCTAGCAGCTGTTGCTTGGAAGAGCACCCCTTGCCCCGTGACCTATGATTTCCACCTCTTAGGCTGCAGATCCAGAGGTTGACCTAGTGGTTAGAGCACGGGCCTGGTAGTCAGAAGGACCTGGGTTCTAGTCCCGGCTCAGCCACTGGTCTGCTGTGTGACCTTGGACAAGTCACTTCACTTCGCTGTGCCTCAGTCACCTCCTCTGTAAAATGGGGATGAAGACTGAGAGCCCCATGTGGGACAGGGACTGTGTCCAAACTGATTGGCTTGTATCTACCCCAGTGCTTAGAACAATACTTGATACCGTAGTAAGTGCTTAACAAATACCATCATCGTCATCATGAAAAAAAAAAGTGGGAAATAAGCCAATGTGGCAGGGATGGATTTGATTGGGGGAAGGATTGGGGAAGCAGCGTGGCGTAGTGGATAGAGCACAGACCTGGGAGTCAGATGGTCATGAGTTCTAATCCTGGCTCTGCCACTTGTCTGCTGTGTGGCCTTGGGCAGATCGCTTCACTTCTCTGTGCCTCAGTTATTTCATCTGTAAAATGGGGATTAAGTCTGTGAGCCCCATGGGGGAAAGGTTCTGTTTCCACCCTGATTTGCTTGTGTCCACTCAAGCACTCATTACAGTGCCTGGCACATAGTCAATGCTTAACAAATACCATCGTCATCATTATTATTATAATTATTATTTGAGTGGCGCAATCTTCCCCTCTACTGAGACAGTGTCCCTGTTTTGCACCCAGAAGAGGTGGTAATCTGTTAAGACCTGGACCCAGGAGCGGGCAGGACCTCCCCCTAAAACAAAACCAAAAAAAACCCAAAACAAACAGTAGTCACAAGCCGCCTGTTCAGAAGACAGAGTCACCTGGAGACCGAGGCTCCCTAAAGACCTGGTTGGTTGCCACTGCAGTGACTCGGTCTGTCGAGAAGGTCGCTCCAGTCCCGGGGCCTAACCAGGGCCCTGCCTTGAACGCATCGGTTCGGGCTGGAATCCGGGGAGTTCCTCCTTGCTTTGGTAGTGATAATTGTAATGATTATGGTACTTGTTAAGCACTTACTACGTGCCAAGCACTGGGGTAGATAGAAGATAATCAGGTCAGACACAGTCCCTGTCCCACATGGGGCTCACGGTCTTAGTCTCCATTTTACAGATGAGGTAATTGAGGCCCAGAAAAGTTAAGCGACTTGACCAAGGTCATACGGTAGACATGTGGCAGAGTCAGGATTAGAACTTGGGTCTATCCACTAAGTCATGCTGTACATTTTACAAAAAAATCCCCAGTTAAATCACTTTCATGAACCATTCAGACATTGCTTCATCCCTTCAAGGGAAGAAGCCAGGCTGTGGTGATGCTGTTAATAATGATAATAATAATAATAATGATAATTGTGGTATTTGTTAAGCCCTTACTATTTGCCAGGCACTCTACTAAGCACTGGGGTGGGTACAGGCAAAGCGAGTTGGACACAGTGCCTGTCACAAGGGGCTCACAGTCTCAATCCCCATTTTCCAGATTAGGGAACTGAGGCCCAGTGAAGTGACTTGCCCAAGGCCACAGAGCAGACAAGTGGCGGAACCAAGATCGGAACCCAGATCCTTCTGACTCCCCGGCCTGTGCTGTACACTCAGTAAGCGCTCGATAAATGCCAACGGTTGATTGACTGAGTGGACGATTTACTTCTAAATGGCAAAGGCATCTGCCCGGCAGCCTCTCAGAGAATCCTCTGGAAAACACTTGGGAAACAAGCTAGGATCTTCTCGGATCTCACACTTCCCCTTTTGCAAAAGTGTGTAATTGGGTGAGGAGTGTTCTTAAGCTGCCGTTATCTTTTAGTTTGTTTGCACAATTTACGTGTTTGCCGGAACGAAATGAAAAACAAAGATAGTTACTGTGAGTGACCTTGGAATGGTTTAGTTTCCGTGAGGGAAGGGAACATGTCCAACTCCGGAGAGAGCACGTGTCGGAAGCATCGTATTCCCCGAGCTCTAGTGACACCGTTGAACCTAATGGGAACAGGGAAGTAAACAGGAAAAGCCATGTGGCTTTATGTTCCGTAGGCAACCGGGGGGGTGTCTCCTATGTCTCCTACATAAACGTAATGAATGAATAATGAATGAGAGAAGCAGTGGGAAAATGTTTTCAAGCTTTTAATTGCTGAAGTTCCTGGAGGCAGAAAGCAGCCTTCTTGTATTTCCACTGCTCTTCAATCTGCAGAGGCCACTCTCCTGACGGGGGGAAAAATATTTTACCGTAAGAGCGGGGCAAGGGGGCCAACTTTCTCGACGAGCAAGCAGGTTTGGGCAATTGAAGCGAAATCATGAAAGAAATGGGGAGAGAGAAAGAAACATCACGGTTGTGTGGCCTGACGGAAAGCGCACGAGGCTGGGTGTCTGGCGACCTGTGTTCTAATTCCAGGTTCTAATATCAGGTCTGCCACTGGCCTGCTGTGTATCACAGCATTGTGCTAAACACATTGTAAGAGGGAGGGAGAGCAGTTATCCCCATTGTACAGATGAGGAAACCAAGGCCCAGCGGTTAAGCCACTTACCTAAGGTCACACAGCAGACCAGTGGCAGAACTGGGACTAGAAGCCAGATCTTCTGACTCCAAGTCCTATCCAAGGGAAGCAGCATGGCCTAGCGGGAAGAGCACGGGCCTAGAAGTCAGAAGACCTGGGTTCTAATCCTGGCTCTGCCTCTTGTCTGCTGTGTGACCTTGGCCAAGTCACTTAATTTACCTGTGCTTTACTCTCCTCATCTGTAAAAATAGAGATTGAATCCTGATCCTTTCTTCCTTAGACTGTGACCCCTGTGTGGGATGGGGACCGTGTCCCATCTGATGGTCTTGTTTCTACCTCAGTGCTTAGTTCAATGTTTGGCACATAGTAAGCATTTAACAAGTGCCCTAATAATAATGAGAATAATGATAGAGCAGACTGCCTTCCTGAGGATCTCACAAATCCTTGGCTTTTCAGTAGGATGGAGACCCTAGCTGCCAGCGACACAAGGTTTTCTAAACATTTCATATGATAAGTTTCCTCTTCTAGGGAGAGGGCCTCCGAGGAATTATTTTCCACAAAGTGACGTCCAGGGCAGTGTTTAGAAGCCCCTTCTACTAGACATGTGTTGAGACAAACGAGTGGATACCGGAATATCTTTCTGGGGATGAGGAATTGGAGAATTGTCTGGGTGCCTCGATGGGACAATATCACCTTTCTCGTAGTCACAGTGGGAAAGTCAGTTGGACGCCACTCACGTCTAATCTCGGTGTCGTGGGCAGAATGAGTCCCTTTTGAGTGCAGAGTTCAGACGAGTGTCAAGCGTGCCGGGGAAGGCAGTGCTTGAAGAAGCCTGGAAATAGCCTGGAGTCAGAACAGAGCCACCCCTCATTTGATTCTATTAACGTTACCCATATAACCCCTTCTTTCGGTGGGAGAGGACTATACGTGATGGCCAATCTGTGTCGTCTACACTTAGGCGCCTTCCAGGATATAATTACCTCTTCTGAAAGTTTAAGAATTTAAGAATGATTTTTGGGTCGCAAGTCGTCAGGAGGTAAGTTAAAAAATGGCACGGTCTGTGTCTCCTGCGATCGAGGTTCCCGTCATAGTTTCACTACACTTGGCATCCGTCCCTGCACTGCCATAATAATGAGAGATAGGGATAATGACTTCGGGAGAAAGTGCTGGATTAAGTGGGACAGTAAATTAGACATTTATCTCACACCAATGGGGGCCGCGTTCCAGTTCCGTGCTGGATCGCCGCTGAGCTCCGGTTTAAAGTAAACCACGTCGTATTTCACCCGGCCAGCCCGCCTCTTAGAATTCTATACCGAAGCATTGGCCCTAAATTACCACATTACCCAGGAGGCCTCGGTTTCCTTCGAAGGTCAGGGTTTGAGAGGGCTAGCAAGGAACAATAGGAAGTCTGACCTCCATCTTTCCTTTGGTCTTCTAGTTTGGGGCTGGAAATGAGCAGAAGGTGATTTACCAACCTTACCTCACAGGGTGGGAAGGGAAGGGGTATGAAGGAAAAGGGGCCCAGGATTTACCACCTCCCTTGGATGTAACCAGCCCCAAGTTCACACGCTTTCTCCCCGCAAGGCTAAGTGGGTACCTCAACAGACCTGTAAACCCAATACCAACGGACCTCAGAACTCAGATGCAGTCTTCCAGTGTGCCAATTTTTTTTTCACTCGTCCTGCCCTCTGCAGTCTTGCCACCTTGCTACCTGGCCTTGCCCCTCAGTCACCCCTGCCTGCCATCCATACCCAGCCCAGTATATACAGAGAGGGGTGACCAGTTTAAAGAAAATGAAAAAGCCAGGGGAGATGGAGATTAAAAGCGTTGCTTACCCAACCGGACAGGGAGATTCCCTGGGAATTCACTGGGAATTGCCCTGCCGCCTAGGGAAATCCAAAAGAGAACCAGCTTGTCTCCACCTCTGCCAGTCTCGGATCACCAAACCGATATCTCTCCCGCTGGGCCCTCCTCTTCCGTGGGTGCTTTACCAGTTAGTGCATTTCAACAAGGCATATTCAAAAATAAACACGTTGTAATAAGGAATAAAGGGAGTGCCTAGCAGAAAAGAAAGGACCCAGGACAGGGACCAGATGAATGCTAAACAAATTGTGCATAAACTACAACAAATCAAAATCCAAATGCACGAACCCTGAAAAAGGCAAAAAAAGGCAAGGGAGGTAAAAGAGCCTCTGGAATAGGAGCCGAGAAGCCTGGGTTTCGATTCTGCCCCCCGACTGCTGTGTGATCGAGAGCCTCTCTCGATTTATCCTCATTTATCCTCATTTATCCTCTCTGGTCTTCGGTTTTCTCACCTTTAAGATGGGGCTAGAAATACCCTCAAGTGCATAGAGATATTGTGAGACCAATAAGATAACTGATGCCAAAACACTTGGGAAAATGTTCTGTGGATATTTAAGGTTCATAATTAATAAATCAAAAGTCTCGCTTCTTTTTTCCGGTGCTGCTGTCATCCACAGGTGGTGCTACCTGGGTTTGGGGGAAGTGTGGGCTATCTATAAGCAGCATTTTTTTTTCCAGCATAGTTCCTACATGGTCATCGTTTAATATACATAATATTGTCCATGACTGTACTTCATTTAGTTGAATTTACTGTAACACAGGCATTTGCTACCTTTGCTGGCTTCCCAGTGACCCGTCTCTTTTTTTTTTTTAATGGTGTTTGTGAGGTGCTCTGTGCCAGGCACTGTTATAAGAGCTGGAGTAGACACAAGGAAAGTAGGTTGGAGACAGCCCATGTCCCACATGGGGCTCACTGTCTTAATCCCCATTTTACAGATGAGGTAACTGAGGCACACAGAAGCAAAGTCAGCCCAAAGTCAGCCAGTTATATTTATTGAGCACTTACTGTGTGCAGAGCTCTGTACTAAGCTCTTGAGAGAGTACCATATAACAATTTGAAAGACACATTCCCTGCCCAAAGCGGTGTCTCACCAGATAAGCGGCGGAGTCAGGATTAGAACCCAGGTCCTCTGACTCCCAGGCCTGTGCTCTTTCCACTAGGCCCCGTTGCTTCTCATTTCACTCCTGTGGAATGGGACTCGTTCTCTGTCAATGCCAACCCGCTTGGAAGCCTTTGGGAGATCCAAGCATGAGGCAGGGGCTTCGAAGACTAATGCGGAAGAGCTTGTGATTCCCTCACCAACTTCTGATTTATTGCTTCCATAATAAATCTCATGCTTTTGACAGCTCCCCTCTGGTTTTTACTTCATCTGGGTGTCCAGGAAAAATGAAGCTTGGTAGGGACAAGGCATCATGGGAGCAGGGAAGCAATCCCCTCCTCTCTCTCTCCTTGTCCTCCTCCTCCTCCTCCTCCTCCATCTCCTCTTCCATTGATATTTCCTGCCCTTCCTTCGGGCATTTCTTCCTCCTCCCTTTCCACTTTCTTTTCCACCTCTCCGCTTTCTTCTCCTCCCCCTTCTCCACTTTCTACTTCACACTCTCCTTAGCACTTTATGTATATATGACTGCTCAATTTATTTCAACACTTTAGGTGTAAATAGTTTTATATTTGTCTCCCCTGTTTGAGTGTTAGCAGGGAATGTGTCACTCGGTTATTAGAGAAGCAGTGCAGTCTAGTAAAGGAGTTTGGAGCTGGGAGTCAGGGCATCTGGTTTCTAATCCTGGTTCCACTCCTTGCCCTGGGCAAGTCACTTAACTTCTCTCTGCCCCAGTTTTTTCATGTGTAAAATGAGGATTAAATACTTGTCCTCCTTCCTGTTTAGACTGTAAGCCCCATGTAGGACAGGAACTGTGTTATTATCTTAAATCTACCACAGTGCTTGGCATATAGTAAGTGCTTAACAAATATTCTGTACTTCCAAGTGCCTAGTGCAATCCATTGCATCAAGTGGCTGGTCAATAAATGACTCCTGTCTTCTTCTTCCTCCTCCTCCTTCTCCCTGCTATCTTTCTTCTCCTCCTCTATTCGCCCACCTTCTCTTTTTCCTCCCTCTTTCCACCCTCTCCTCCACTTTTCACTTGCTCCTCTCAAAGGCATTTCCGTTTTCAATTGCGTTCTTCTAGGGAAGCCTGGTAGCCTGTCCTAAAGAGACAGTCCCCAAAGAAGGCTCCTTTTTGGCTATTTTGTTTCAGTCCCCAGATTCCCATACATAAAGTAGGATTCCAGGGGCATTCATTCATTCAACAGTATTTATTGAGTGTTTACTAATGTGCAGAGCACTGTACTAAGCGCTTGGAATGTACAATTTGGCAACAGAAAGAGACAATCCCTGCCCAGTGATGGGCTCACAGTCTAGGGGCATGAGCTGGGAGGCAATGTGGACTAGTGAACAAGCTACAGGGAGGCAGTGCAGACCAGTGGATAGGTCGTGGGTAGGCAGTGGGGGCCAGTGGGTAATCCACTGGGAGGCAGAGTTCTGCCATCGATTTTCAGAGATTTCACTTAATTTCTCCCGGTCTCAGTTTTCCTCAGTGTTGCTTCTCATTTAAGAAACTCTCAATCACTCTTCAAGAAGCAATTGGTTTCCTTCAAAATACAACAACCCTCCCCTCACAAAGAATCCCCAAACCACATGCATTAGTGGAATCCTCTGCGTGTGCAATAATAGTTCTACGTGTTGGTAACAACTCTTAAATCTTGAAAAGCAGGAAATGTTCTTTAAGCAGCCTGTTCCTTCCATCTCAACTGAACAATTCAAATCTCAGATTACAGGTTGTGTAGCAACTTGACCATGAACTTGAGTAATGGGGCTGATTGGAGATCTCATTCCAGAGGATAAATGCTTCACAAGCCGTAATTTAAAACACTGTTCTTTTTGTGCAGCCGAACCGGATGCATAGTATTAAGCTGTTTCAATAACGCCTTGTTTCTTCGGGAATGAGTCTTAGTATCCGTGTCGGCCGATCTGCGTGGAGAATCAGCTTGGTTTAAAGGATACAGCACGGGACTGGGAGCCAGAAGGACCCGGGTTCTAATCCCAGCCCCACCACTTGTCTGCTATGTGACCTTGGGCAGTCACTTAACTTCTCTGAGTCCTCAGTTCTCTCCTCTGTAAAATAGGGATTAAGGCCATGAGCCCCACGTGGGACATGGGCTTGTGTCCAACCTTGTATCTACCTCTGCACTTAGTACAGTGCCTGGCACATAGTAAGCGCTTAACAAATAAATGCCATTGATTGATAAGCACTAACTATGCACCAAGAACTATGCTAAGCACCGGGTTAGTTCGAAGATAATCAGATCAGATACAGATCCTGGCCCACATGGGCCTCACAGTCTAAATAGGAGGGCGAATGGTATTTAATCCCATTTTACGGGTAAGAAAACTGAAGCAGAGAGAAGTTGTGACTTCTCCGAAGACACACGGTAGGCAAGTGATGCAGCTGGGATTAGAACCCGGTTCCTCGGACTCTAAGGTCAGTGCTCTTTCCACGAGGCCACACTGCTTCTCACAAAGTGAGAGTCAGCAAGCGAAGCTAGAGAAGTGATGGAATTTAGTAGCATGAGCATCAGTAGTAAGCATGTGGGAAGCTCTGTCTTAGACACTTGGGAGAGATGCAGGAAAAGTAAATGACACCTTCCCTAGCCCTCTTCTCCAGAAGCTTAAAATTGAATGGAGAAGGCAAGCAGATGTAAACTGAGAAATATACATGAGTTAAAACTCATGAGCATAAATGATAAAAATCAATCAATTACCAATCAAAAGCAAATTGATACATAAAAGTTGTGAAATGGCTGAGGGAGTGGTGGCTCCTTTTGTGGGCAGGGAGCACAACTGTTCACTCTGTTGAACTCTCTCTAGGTCTTAGCCCACTGCTTTATAATGATCATGGCATTTGTTAAGCGTTTACTACGTGCCAGGCACTGTACTAAGCGCCGGGGTGGACACAAGCAAATCGAGTTGGACACAAACCAAGTGCTCGGTAAATGCCATTGATCGCTGATGAGTAGAAAAATTAGGATTAATCAGGGAACCCTTCCTGGATAAGGTGGCTTTTTCTAACTACATTGAAGGAGGAGAAGGGTATAGTTCAGTGTGAAAGGAGACGTGGGTCAGATTTCCTTTATTGGACAGCAGATCACATGGCAGAGAAACACTCTGCATCTATCTAGCTCATCCCAGGAGATTCAGGCCACTGCTACCAACAAAGGAATAATCGTTGGGCTCTTCTTTCTCCCAGGCCCCATGTGGACAGAGGGAAAGCCAAACACCCAAGACCTCAGAGAAAGACAGGCCTCTCTGTCTCTGAACTGGAGGCAGGCACCTTATCTATCCTCGCTCCTCCTTTTCCCCAAGGATCAGGACCATTGCTTGGAAGCGCCGAGATTCAGAAACTGCCTCCTTGCCAAGATTTAAATTCCTAACCTTTCTAGTGGCACTTGGGACTGAACAATGGTTCTTGAGAGAGGTTATTAAGCCACTATGCCAGTTACGCTTAAATTTGGAGGCTGGAAAGCAGGGTGTACACTGAAACCAGAACACCTCTTCTGCTTGAATCAGCACATTTCTTAATGTCAACAATTAGAAATTACCATTAAGTGCATTACAATCAAAGGATGTCTGCAGTTCAAGACAAATTAATGAGGTACACTAAAAATTGGAACCGCTACTCCCTTTCCTCCTTTGTTTTGAAGAATTTCTGGGAGTGCTTTGGGTATTTTTAGCTCCACTCCCAGAAAAACCAGCAGACCTCTGCGTTGTCCCGATCTCATCCAAACAGCGTGAGGCTTTGTTGGCGGCGGTTGATGTATTTGAAATTGCGAACGTTCTCATCGACAGCTTATCCAAGCAGTAACCAGTTAGCGATGTCAAAGCAGAATCCAGTTAGTTGTAAAGTGCCCAAATTGATCATGATTGGAGAGGGCTGGCCCTCCAATTTGTCAGTGGTTAACCGACTCTGAAGAATTCACAGATATAAACTATCCAGAGCATTCCCAGACTCAGATCGATGTACTAAAAACACTACCAAGCCACAGGTGGGGAATTAAGTTTCTAAGAACACAGTCCGGTCCTGAGGGTTCTCTCCCTCACAGATCATTTAGGATTCAGCAGAGCAAACACATCCACTTGCTCTACTTAGGTAGATGTGAAGTGTTGGGAGGGGCAGCTACATTTCTATATGCAAATTCCAAGTCATTACCATTTTTATGGTACATGCAGTAAAATCATAATTTGCACCCAGAATTGACTTTCAAGTTGTGTAGGACTGGTGTTTCTAAGAGTCTTTCTTTTAGCTAGATTTTTGTTGTTATATTAACTATTCTGCAGTGAACGATATAATTGTTGATTCGGTTTTCTGTTCAAAGCCCAACATTTCTTGTTTTTCCCTCCAAAGAACCTGTTTTAATGCCATCGACAACAGAAGCTAAAACTGAATGCTTGTATATTTATATGAACTTTGAATTTTTTGGGAGAATTTGGGTGCACTGTGTATTTCAGAACCCTGCTATGCTATGTAACCGAATCCACCACACATTGGCAGTTGAAATCAGAAAATAATTAGAAATACCAGGAAATAAGTAAATTTAAAAAACATCTGAGAAAGTGTTGACACATTCTCTCTCAACCTTTTATCTTTCTCTCTCCTATCTCTCTCTCTCTCTCTAAATTTAAGGTAGCAGTCATTTGATTAAGTATTAAATGAGTGAGGATTCTGACAGGGCATGTTTTTAGCATTTGACAGAGGACAAGGGCCCAAACAGATACCTAAAAGAACTTGGAAAACAGAAAATCCCAGAAAATGACACAGAAAATATATTGTGTTTCCTTGGAATTCCAAAGGTTGCATTGCAAGTAAAGGCAAATTGCAATAGCTAAGAGATTTTAGAATTCATTTCAGGATTCAGTGGGGCTGTTTTCTCTTTCAGCTAACAGCAGCCATCTTGAGCTAACTTATTTGTAGGATTGAATTCTTAATTTATGTTGGTGTGAATAAACTTCAACTCTCGACTTACCTGCTCAAAATGATTTATAAACACGACCTCATTAATTAACTATTACCTGTCCCTCCTCCCTCTGCTAGGTTTTGCAAGTCACTTTTCATGATTTCTTCTGTTTTGGTTTGAACTTTTTGGCCTTCAGACTCCTCTTTTTGGATCAGGCCACTGCCTAAGTTCCGAAGATAAGAGCTAGATCATCGGCCTACTACTACTA
This sequence comes from Ornithorhynchus anatinus, assembly GCF_004115215.2. Classification (NCBI taxonomy): domain Eukaryota; kingdom Metazoa; phylum Chordata; class Mammalia; order Monotremata; family Ornithorhynchidae; genus Ornithorhynchus; species Ornithorhynchus anatinus. Next base: position 8,192,003 of record NC_041736.1, on the reverse strand, counting down.
ATTTTTTTTCTATTACTTTTATCATGCCCATAGAGTCAGAGGCCATGGGGGCATTTAATCAGTTGACCAAAGGGAATAAAAATGCTTAAAACTCTTTCTGGTAATAGCCCATCCACTATTTGCTTTGTCATATTGGTTTAATTTTGTGCATTCCGTATTAACCACAAAGAAAAGGATGGAATTCAGAACTGGAGAACAGCACCAAATCGTATCATTCACATTCTCCCCTTCCTGAATTTTCTTATATCCCTTGCCATTAGAATGGCATTAATGACAATTACAAAGGACATTTTGAAAAAGGAAAAGGTGAAATTATTCCAACAAGTGAATCTTTTCACATTCGATTCAAGCTTCCTCCCTGCCATTTCCTTTTAGTTTTTCAAATGTACATGTGTTCGAGTAATTACATTATTAGTTTCACCATGTGTCGTATAACATACTTCCCAGAATCTATCTTCTGGAATCAGTTCCTAAAATTCTTGTCCTTGGGCAGTCTGTATCTACTGTTGTGACATTCACATATCTTTATCCATGCATTCTGGTGAGGCCCGTTTGGTGCCAAACATTTTTTTTTTCTACTTTGGAAAACACAATTCTCTAGGCAATTTCTTCCGCAGATGCCTTCAGTTCTATTTTTTCTCAAGAAAGAGTAGTCCTAGGCTCTTCAGAAGAGGTAATGCCTTTTTCACACCTTTTATGGTATAAAACAATTGTGAAAGTCAACACTGGCTAAAAATTAAATTTACCAAGGTGTTCTGCTCTGCCTCTCTCTTCCATGTTGTATGTTCTTTGGGGAAGTGTGTGTTTGGGGTTTTGCCTAATTCATTTTTCTTGCCTCCAGATCATGTGCTCTGCCAAGTTCTTGCCCCTTTGTGCAATCACCACTTCCCATATCACTGCTGTACATTTCAGCATATCCTCCACTCTACCGTATAACACCTCAGTCAACCACATATCCATCTTTCCCTTTCCTTTCTCCTATGTGGAATTCATTTTGTGTCTGTCTAACCCTCTAGATTGTGGGGGACAGTGATGGGATCTTCTAATTCTGTTTTACTCTCCCCAGCACTTAGTACTGTACATAATAGGCAGTCAGTAAATACTCTTGACTGGGGGAACTCAGAGAGTATTGGCTGTAGGCTGGTGCTGTGGAGAGAGGAAAAAAAAGACAGAAAAGGTGAGGAAGAAGAGGTGATATCAGTAGGAAATGAGGGCAGACTCAATGAACGGTATGAAGGCCCATTTCATTTTTAAGAATGTGCGAAATGGTTTAATGAATTGAAATTAACCACTCTCTGAATGGTAATGATGTGGACTGGTTAAATCTTATTTTCTCTGTACTTCAGCATGGCTGGTGTATTTTGTAAACATTTTTCAGGATTGCCATTGGACAGAAACTCCTGCAGATTATAAAGAAAGGAGGATTTTTGTCTTTTACTACTTGTCTGAATTCATGGGGTGTAGAAGTTTTTACAATTCCATTAAATTCCATTATGGATTGTCAATCCAAAAGACATCTCCCTTCTTTAGGGAAGCCATCCCATTCCATTTATAGCACTTCCTCCTCTTAACTGATATTCGGTTGGCTAATCTTCTTACTCCCTCTCAGGGTCACACCTGGAGAGTTTCCAGTACTCTACCAGTCTCGGCTACGGGAGGGAGAGTCAAGCAGAGAAATACCCATTCCATTCTTAGCTTCGCCAGTGGCTAGCGAGTGGAAGGCAATCTGCTACAAGTCAAAACTCACCCATGCTGGGCAGCAGTGGCAGGGGAAAGAGTCGAGGGCGGAGACTCAGGGTTACTGCGCGAAAGGAGGCGGTGGTAAACCACTTCCATACTTTTACCAAGAAAACTCTGTGGATACACTGTCAGAACGATCGCAGATGGAGAGCGGGGCTTTCTGGGAGAGATATGTCTATGGTGTCGCTACGGGTTGGAAACGACTCGACAGCATAAGACAAGAGAAGTCTTCTTACTAATAGTAATAATAATGTTGGTATTCGTTAAGCGCTTACTAGGTGCAGAGCACTGTTCTAAGCGCTGGGATAGATACAGGGTAATCAGGTTGTCCCACGTGAGGCTCACAGTCTTAATCCCCATTTTACAGATGAGGGAACTGAGGCACAGAGAAGTTAAGTGACTGGCCCACCGCTGACAAGTGGCAGAGCCGGAATTTGAACTCATGACCTCTGAGATCATGAGTACTACAGGGTCCCTAATGACACAAGCCCATAGTCTCTGGCATGTTGCCTTCTGTCTCTTCTCTTCCTCTCTCCTACCCCTTCCTCATGTGTTTCACATCACTCAAATGGCAGGACTGAGTTTTCTTAGGGGCAGTTGTGTGCCAGGGGCTCCATCTTTCTGATGTTGTGATTCTTTTATTGGAAAAAAGTCAAGCAGGAATATTTATTGTCTACAGCGTGCAGAACCTTGTAATGTAGTAAGTACTTGGGAGACTACAATAGAGTTAGTAGACACAGTCCTTCCCTCAAGGAACTTGTATATCATATGCCGGCTTGGAGCTGTTGTCAGCAAACAGGGCACATAGTCCCACCTACCATAATTCACGCTTGAAACCTTTCTCTTAGGATATAGGTGATCATTAGATCATGGGTGGACACTCATGAAGCACTCAACCTGTAATATAGTGCCAGCTAAACCACAGAAATGTTGGTTTTAAAGGACAAGCTTGTTCCCTGACAAAAAAGATTTTATATCACAGATCCCCTGCCGTTTATTTCAGTGCACAGTTACTTCTGTGATTCAATTTGATTTGAGTTCAACTAAGCTCACTCTCTAAGCTGATCAACAATTCTTTCTATTGGAGTAATCAGTGCTCTTTTTAGTAACATGCAGTGATGAAATAATTGCTAGGTCCAGGAAGACGGAGTTTTATTCCTCTTACTTTAACTCCCAAAATTGGTTTATTGGTTTGGAGTGCGAGCCCCACGTGGGACCGGAACTGTGTGCAACGTGGGTAATTTTTGTCTATCCCAACTCTTAGAACAGTGTTGGACACATAGTAAGCACTTAACAAATGCAGTACTATAATGATAGTTGTTGTATTCAGATTTAACTTCTCTGGGAGTGGAAATGGAGGCATCCGAGTAATTCCATTTTGAAATACCAAAAATACCACCAACGTCACAGAGTCTAGCGGTAGACTCATTGAAATATCTCACTGCTCTCCGGTGTGGCCAAATCCTAACCATCTGCGTGTTTTAGGTTAACCGATGGAAGAACACTATCAAACAACTCCATCGAGAATCTCACTGTGACTTCCGACCAAACTGCAGCCCCGCAAACATGATCCTGAAGAGATAGATCAGTCAGTCTATGTTACTGAGGCTTACTGTGTGCAGAACACTGTACTGAGCGCTTGGGCAAGTACAGTAGAGTCAGTAGACTTGATCCTTGCCCACAAGGAACATATGGAGTCTACAGGAGAGCTTAGATACAGGAGAAGTATAGAGAACAGTTGAAGGAGAAGCAGCATGGCACAGGATAGAGCATGATCTTGGGAATAAGAAGGAACTGGGTTCAAATCCTGGCTCTGCTACTCATCTGATGGGTGACCTGGAGCAATTCACTTCACTGCTCAGTGTCAGTTATCTCATCTGTAAAATGGGGATTAAGACTGTGAGCCCCATGTGGGATGTGGCCTGTGTCCAACTTGATTAGCTTGTATCTACCCCAGTGATTAGTATAGAGCCTGAAACATAATAAGCACTTAAAAAATATCATTAAATATAATAAATAAATAAATGAATATGCGTGATTGAGCTTTCCCAGTGCTTAGAAAAGTCCTTGATACATAGTAAGGACTTTAACAAATTCCACAATCATCAGTATTATTATTACAGTTAAGCCAGAAGGGTGAATAGTTGGAATAATGTACTCTTGCTTTTATAATGCTCTCTATGAATATAATGTACATATGCTCACACCAACTCAGGTCTCTTCATTAAGCCAACCTTAGAAGAGTACACCATTGAGAAGATTATGGAAATTTATTAATATGAATGTTAGGCACCATGTTTCCCAATCGCTTGGAGGTGCCTTCTTTCTGAAAATTTGTACATTTTCATGTCTTTGAGAGTCCCAACTAGCAGACTTCAATCGTTGCATCTAATTTCACTGCAGTCATGTTTAGTTGAGTGACTGTAGACTGTAAACTCATTGTGGGCAGGGAACATGGCTAACACCTCTTATATTGTACTATCCCAAATGTTTAGTACAGTGCTCTGCACCCAATAATATGATTGATTGAAGAAGCAATTTAATTATTACTCAGAGCTACAATTCAGTAACGCTCAAAACTGTTTATATTCTTCTTTGAAATGAAGGGACCGAAGCCATAATGGAATAACTACATGGGACATTTGCATATAACATTTCCCGTGTGCAGCTGAAGCTCGTGTGACACAAGAAGGCATCTTGGGACAATTTCAATAGGCCGTTAATCATTCCTGTGCTTTAAAGCAACTGTCCCCTGAGGGGAACAGACTACGGATCCTTCATTATGGAAATATCTTCATGTGAGATGTCCTTAAGTTTTAAGTACATTCCACTGTAGAAAGTTAGGAGCCAGAGCTAGTGAGTTGAACGCAACAGCTGTGGCTGATGAGAAGAGTTCAAGTCCGGGAAACAGGAGACCCAGAATCTAGTCCTAGTTTTGTTACTGTCTGATGTGTGATTTGGAGCAAGTTACTTAACCTCTCTGGTTGTCGGTTTTCTCATCTGTAAAATGGGGATAAGATTGTGCGGTCCACGTGGAACAGCGAATGGGTCTGATCTCCTAATTTGGCATCTACCCCAGGGCTTGCCAGTGGTGGTAATAGCAGCAGCATTTATCGAGCTGTGAGTTATGAGCTATTTAGAAGTGGGGTGCACTGTACTAGGTGATTGGCAATTACAAAGTGAGCCAATTCCTCCCCACAAAGAACTTACACTCTCTCAGTCTTAATAGGCACTTAACACATGCCATTATCAACATTAGTGAACCGTGATAATATTAAGAATAATAATTGTGGAATTTAACTCTTACTGTATGCCAAGCACAGTGCTAAGCACTGGGGTAGATGCAGTACAATCATATCAGACACACTCCCTGTCTCTCAGGGGCTCACGATCTAAGTAAGAGGGGGAAACAGGTATTCGTCATCTTACAGATGATGAAACTGGGCACGGATAAGTTAAGTGACTTGCCCAAGGTCACGTAACACAAATGGGAGAGCCGGGACCTTGGTCCTTTGGTAGGGATGTACTTAAGAGAATTTTTTCATTTGTCTATAGAATCCTTGGGTTGTAGCTCTATGTAGCAACTCTCTATCCTACTTAATCCAACTGGAATTTGTCATTTTCAAGATCATGAGGTCAGAAGATTCATCAGAGTGTAAATGAGGTGTCCCAATCTTACAATATATTTGAAAAACTGAACGTCTGGCATTTGAAAATTGGAGGCATCAAAACTGAGAAACCTCAAACACTCCAAACCACCCAAGCTGCACACTCTAAGTCTGCCCCTAATTTAGCCCAACTCTGATATTTAATTCTATACACCGTTGGTTCTCACAGGGATCATATTACTTAGGGGACTCCGAGTGGATGATTTTGAATTGGCCTAGAATGAAATGCTACGGAGGCCTAGAATTCAACTGTAGCCTTTTGTTGGCATATCCCACTTCTGATACACTGAATTTTTGGAGAAGCAGCGTGGCGCAGTGGAAAGAGCACGGGCTTTGGAGTCAGGGCTCATGAGTTCGAATCCCAGCTCTGCCACTTGTCAGCTGTGTGACTGTGGGCAAGTCACTTAACTTCTCTGTGCCTCAGTTCCCTCATCTGTAAAATGGGGATTAAGACTGTGAGCCCCACGTGGGACAACCTGATTCCCCTGTGTTTACCCCAGCGCTTAGAACAGTGCTCTGCACATAGTAAGCGCTTAACAAATACCAACATTTATATCTCCCCAAGATACCTCTTCCCGCGTCTTCGTAGATCCTTTGTACGTGTCCGGTTTCTTTCTTCCTTTTAATGCAGAGAACTTCTCCCTCACTGTTTCTTCTTCCTTTTAGTTTAGCCTGTTTCTGCTCCCTAATTTCACCCCCATGCAGTCCTCGGAGCGTGAAGATGAGGAATGCCCGAGAGGCCACCGCCCTCTTCTGAGTGGCGGGAGAGAGGATGGAGGTTGGAGGTAAAGGGCGTCAAAGTGAATAAGCAGGGAGATGGTAGCAGGGGTGTCTGGAAAGCTCTTCTAGTTTTACTATAGATTGTTCCTCGGAGCGTCGACTGGCTAGTGTCTAAGGTTCTTTGGATCTTCTCAGTTGAATTTTAAACCCCCCGGATCCTCCACACATCTGCCCTGAAGCCATCCAGACATGGATCTGTAGCCCTGTCATAATACCTTCTCCTCAGGGCTCACTGGGCATTTGCCCGGGGCCTTTTTCCTCTCAGGAAAGGGCTCCTTCCCCTCCTTCCCCACCACACCCCCAAGTCAACTGCCTCGGCAGTTCCTCTCTCCTTGCTGACCTCCCTTCCTCTCCCCACTCCAGTCCATTCCACTGCCCAGATCTTTTTGTTTTTATAAAAATAGTTCAGTCCATGCTTCCCCACTCCTCAGGAACCTCCAGTGGTTGCCCATCCACCTCCCCATCAAACAAAACCTCCTTACCTTTGGTTTTAAAGCACCCCACTAGCTTGCCCCCTTCTACCACGCCTCACTGGTCTCCTACTACAACCTAGCCCCCACAGGTTGCTCCTCTAATGCCAACCTACTCACCGTACCTCGATCTCATCTATCTCGCCTGTCACTCATGTCCTCCCTCAGGCATGGAACGCTCTCCCTCTTCATATCCAACAGACAATTTCTCTCCCCACTTTCAAAGCCTTTTTGAAGGCACATCTTCTCCAAGAGGCCTTCCCTGACTCTACCCTCATTTCCTCTTCTCCCACTCCCTTTTTATTGCTCTGATTCGTTTCCTTTACTCACCCCTCTTTCAGTCCCACAGCGCTTGTTTACATATCCATAATAGTTTATATTAATGTCTATCTCTCCCTCTAGACTGAGAGCTTGTTGTGGGCAGGGAATGTGTCTATCCGCTCTGTTATTTTGTTCTATTGTACTCTCCGAGCACTTAGTACAGTGCTGTGCACACAGAAAGCACTCAGTAACTATGATTGATGTTTGATCAGCTCAGACAAAGGTCTTTCTCATACAAGGCTCCTTGGGCTGTAGAAGAAAATCTGAGGGACTTTCTGTGTGTCTTTGTTTTACATCCCTAATGAGGCTATTTTGTTGACTGAATTACTAGTAAAAATGGAGGTTATTGAAAAACCTTAAAGAAATTTCTTAAACATTTTCTCACCTGTCCATCTTCTCATCCATCTTTTCATTCTCTTTTCCCACTTTATTTTGTGTCTGTCTCCCCTGCTAGACTGTGAGCTCCTTTGAGGGCAGGAGTTGTGTCTTCTTTCTCTGCTGTACCTTCCCCAGCACTTGGTATAGTTCAGGGAACATCACAAGTGCTCAGTAAATATTACAAGTGAGTTATCTTTGGGCTTTCCTAATGGAAGCAGATTCTCGCTTCTTGGGCCTGTGAAAGAGTGGTCCTTTTGGGTGCCCGTGCTGATTTTCCTTCTGGGGTGTTGAAGCTCTCTCTGTCTTCCCTCGTTGCATACTGGGGGTGTATGCTTTTAGTCTTTGAGCTCCTGTTTGAGAGGGATGGGGGCAATGTTAGAAAGGAAGCATCAGTGGGGAGATCTACAACTGGGCAAACCTTTACTGGGTTTTCCAACATTCAGACAATCTATGTATGGATTGCCTAGGTATGTTTTCCTCCATAAAGTGGTAAACAAAATTGCTAAGAGGTAATCTTTAATTGTACGAGGATATTGTAATCCTAACACAAAAGAGTGCCATGTATCCTTTCATCTGCTAGATTGTTTGTAATGAGATGGCTTTCTTAAAGCTTATAATCTTAATTAGTGTTTTTCATTCCACATGACGGCTTAATGTCTGGACGTTCCCTTCTCTTTAAAACGAATGTGCAGTTAGATCGAAGTCGCTGTTTGATTCCTCTCCCGGCTCCCTTACGATGCCGTATTCCCTTCTATCCTAAGGGCATCCGGACCGTGAGGTAGGAGGAGAAAGGTAATTGATCTTTAGCCTGGGCTGTTTTGTTTGGCGAGATTGTTCCACATTGACCTTGTGAGGTTTACAGTAAAGGCGGAGCAGAGGTCTGGGGTTGAGGGACTCACAGCGTTAGGATCAAAGGCCTAATTGTCTGTTTTCTAGAAGTTAGAGTTATTGGCAGCTGCCATTATGCCGTGTAGGCTCCTGTCACACAGCACAGCCAACCAGCATATGCACTAATTGCAGTGGCCTTTTCATCAAGTAAGATCATCTAGCTACCCACAAAGAGCTGTCTCTCCATTAGCACAGACAGTAGCTAGCTAGATCAGGCCGGCTACTTGAGAATGATTGGACTGTCATATTGTTATGATTTGTTCAAGTTTAGAGCATTTAGCAGATAGCCTTTGCACCTCTCTTTGTACCTGAATACTATAACCTGCCCGCCCCTATCATTTAAGAGGGTACTCTAGCTTTTCAAAGTTCAGCAGCACACAATTGCAGGCAGGCAACTGGTTTCTGACAAGAGATCAATACTGTCCTTCCAAATGCTAGAGTCAAGCTGCTGGGTCTGTCAGAGGGATGTGTGCTGTAATTGGATCATGGATGCAGCGAGTCATCTGAGTTTCCCTTCAACACTGTCACAGCTGTCAGAAGCCATCCCTTTGTACAGCTGTCACTGCAGGAGAGTTTTGGCTTCCCTCTCCGTTCTAACCCAATGCAAATGTCCACTTAGCAGATGAATATTGAAGATATTAGACACTTCTTTATGCCTTTATGCAAAATAAAGATCTGTGTCATCTGTGAATTTCATGGAAATAAGTTGCAATTTATTCACTGGGAGAAAAGTGAAGTGAAGCCTGTAAGAATGAGAAATTATTTGGTTCAGGCTATTAAGAAAAAAAAAAGGACGAGTTCAGAGAATAAACAAAAAATAGACAGTTTTTTTTTTCCTCGAAGTGGAGAAACTCTCCACTACTTTTCAGTAGCCTTGAACGGTCCTCTCGTTGCTGAATAAGACTTTAAGGAAATGTATGCTTTACCTGTGCCCTCAGTGGTGGGAAAAATATGCATTATGAGTAGACTTTGACTTCTGTAAAAAAAAAAAAAATAGTTAAATGTTAATGAAAAATATAAGCCCAATATCTTGTTTTAAAGTAGCAGAGTGATGAGATTTGAGAAGCACAATTAGAATTAGAATAGGTCAGGAGCTCCCCAGAAAGTTTTTAGATGGCAAGAGGATTTAGATCAAAGCAGAGAGGATATTACAGATAGCCAAAGCTTTTGTTTTTTGAATAGGAAGAACCCAGCTCCTCCCATAATTTGGGTGACACGCCACACGGTCACGAATGAATGGCTTGTGTTCATTTTAGACATATCCTGTGGGGACAGATTTAAAAGAGAAAATGCAAACTGGGCAAAATGTATATTTTTCAACTGCTCTTTAATAGTTCCCTGTTGTTTGGCCTAAATCCTGGAAGCATCAAAGTGCATTCCCTCCAACTGATCGCCACAAAGTCATGTCAGGAAGACACCCCCTCTCTCCCCCCCGCCCCACCTCCCGCCACCATGTAGATGAGTGTCAATCCCTTCTCCCACAGGACTTTGCGTATCCTGGAGCTCAGGTCTCTCTAGTTCCCCAGCCTGTGCTATGGGAAAAGGAACCACTTTAATTGGTATTTCCAGCATTTTGTTCATGGCTCCCTGAGCTGATGCCCGTATCGTTTTTGGATCGCCGACGGGGTGATTTTTGATCTGGGTGGCTGACTTTCTCTTTCTTGGAATCCAGACCACACACCACCTTCTCTGTCAAACATGCTGCCTGCGCCGCCCCCTCTGACAGAGTAGCATGAACCTTATTTTCCAATATCTGACCTTAAAGTCTTGTCAACTGCCTTGGGACCCACTGGACCAGCCTGGAAAATATCCCGGCTTCTTGCCTCCATGTGTCATGCCAAGAGCCTCCGCCTCCATCACTGAGGGGTGGACTTGAGCTAAGCAACAGTTTAGCATCTGTAAACACAAACGTGACCCAGAAGAAAAGCTCCAGGTTCCTGCCGGAAACCACCAGTAGGTTATTCCTTGTTAAAATGATAATCTGGTCTAGCAGATTCATTTAGTAAAATGACTTCCTGTTTTGAAATTCATTCTTTCAGTTCATTCGATCACATTTATCCAGCATTACTGTGTGCAGAGCACTGTGCTAAGCACTTGTGAGAGTACCAAACAACAATATTCATTCATTCAATAGTATTTATTGAGCGCTTACTATGTGCAGAGCACTGTACTAAGCGTTTGGAATGTACAATTCGGCAACAGATAGAGACGATCCCTGCCCAATGACGGACTCACAGTCTAAACCTATAGAGACACATTCCTTGCTTGGTCATCCCATTCAGAAATATCCACTTTGTCATTTGGTATTTGGCCCATCGCAGCCACAGGAGATGAAAATAACAGAACAATCCTGGCGAAATTACGGTCGATTAGTTAGATATAAAATTAAGAAGTATTTAACGATTGGACTGTGGTTAACCCTTATTTACACTACAAATGATAAGTCCTTAATCATTACTTGGGCAGAAGATATAAAATTGAAGGAGGCATGGCAGTTTTCTTTTTTCTTTAGTTTCTTAAGGTTTCACTTCTCTGAGAGCGGCGTAACTCTGTGCAACTCCAGTGACCAAAATATGCACTTTCCTTGTACATGGTTTATAGCTAATTACATCAGAGATCCAAAACCGTCTTTCCTACATTTGCATTAATAAGGAGTGTCACATGATCCATATTGAAGTAGGAGTATACATCAAAGGTAGATTAAAGGTTGGTTAAGCATCAAACTATGTTCCATATGTAAATTTATAGCAATGATGTGCTGTAGAAAGATAGCTTACCCTCCATTTCTCTGCTACTAAATAAAATTAAAAATTCACAACTCTGGTTTATGGGATTTTAAATGAATTTGATCTCTCTTTTGGGCAGGGCAAATAAGTGTTTTGTGATGTATTATTTTACACAAAAAAAAAGACCATCGTTCTGGCTCATTTAATTTTGCGAGTGAATGATCTAAGATTAACTACAGACTAGTCAGTGCAGTTTAAAAGCTGAAAGCAATTTTCAACCATAGATGGTAATGCCACATTTAGTCCACAACTGAATGAGTCTAAATGACTAAGCTGCAAGGTCTTTGTATATGACCACAGGGCCTGATAAAGCCATAGGAACACAGTAAAAGCACAAAAATAGTTCCAATTTATTTGGTGCCATCACCTTAATGAGATTAATACGGACGTGTTCGTGTGCCTAATTGGTGATTTTGTTTTAACTGGTAATGAAGGATTAAAACTTCAGGCAACAGAGCCCTGGCAAGGAGAGGGGAGTGGAGGGAAAAAAGTTTTTAATTATAACGGGCAGCTAGCGAGATCCACCACCACAAAGGTAATGATGAATCTGGAAAAACACTACTGAAACAGAGACAAATGTCTACCCTGGATCGGGTTTGCCTTAGAGGTCTGGTTGAATTTTGGAAGCCCCTTGGTTTTGCAGGTGGTGAACCTACACTGGCTTATTACCTGTTGGTGGCCAATTTGGGAAATCACTGCCCACTAAATCTCTCCCAAGGGTCAATTCAAATCCAAGGATAGGGAAAACCCTGGATCCCACGGTCACAAAGAGTCATACAAAATTGGCAACATTGGTTTGAAGGAAAGAGAGAGAGAGAGAGCAGCCGGGTGTTGCTTGGAGATGTGGTAAGGGGCATCTAGCGGTCATATGGATTCCACAGTCCACCACCACAAACCCGGGCACCGTGGGGGGTGTGGGTTCTCTTTGTGCCCCTCCCCCTCACCCCCCCCCCCCAATTCTGTGAGCCTTTTGCCTCAGAGTCTAGTTGTGACCATTTAAATGCTAACACTATTAAATATGCTGCCAAAACACAAACACTCAGCCTAAGTCATTAAAATTTAATTACAAGGGGGCAGCTGAGCCCAGTTTGGGTTTTAGAGTCTGAAGAATCTTGGAGGGAAAAAAAAAAAGATTTAAATCAAAACCGTCCAAGCAAACCTGTCCACAGCTGTCCTCACCAGCCCGGTGGACGATGTATAAACAAAAATGGCTAGTTTGCAGTGACTCCTTCCAAGACGCGATATGGGGGAAAAGAAAAAAAAAATCAATAATCTATAGTGAAAGAAGGCTGGTCGGAGTATTGTTTGACTACATCGACCCTAGTGAAAAAGACTCCCATCCCTTTTCCACAAAGCATTGTTTTAACTTGTGTGGAGGTTACACAGCGTGTGCCAACTCAAGTTTTGTAATAGGCAGCTTGTGGGTGTTTTCCTTCTGAGCAAATGGAAACCTCCCCCTTAATAGAAAACACAGTCCCGGTCTTGGCGATATGCTTAATTTCCCGAGTATCTGTCCTTCCCTCAGACCAAGATGATGTTCCGGTGGAGGGGACGAGCCCCAGAACCCACTTGGTCTTTGAAATAACATCATAAACGACTTGAAAAGGACTCTGGGTATTGATATTGTACCCGGCGAGATGCTCCGTTCCCAGGGAATGAAGACAGAAATATATTTTACATTTCTTGTCAGATTGAACTTTAAGACATCCTGACTGCTTTCTCTATAATTTAAACATCACAGCCAAAATGGCAACACGCTTTGTTCAGTTCCAGTTGTGTGGAGAGTTTTAGTGCTTCATTGATTCGGAGGAAGGCTAAAGCTGGCACATAGAGGAGGGTGTCTGAATCGCACTCTCCCTGCAACGTGTCAAACCATTATACTAGGGACCAGAATGTCACAGTGGTCTGAATGGTTCGTCAGCTGAAGGATATGGTTAACAAATGTAAAACCAAACTTCAGAGGAGCTGCTTTTCTGTGCTAAGTGATCTGTATTCCCTCTGAATTTACTTTCCCCTAACCCCGTGAAATTAACAGTACTTTCTGACATTCGACCCCCTGACCTCACATATAATAAGAATTTAAAAAGCACCATGCATGAGTGTGTCCGTGTAATGCAAAACTGGAAAAAATGACCATGTCACCGTTTTATTATACAAAACCTTCTCCATCTCCATTGCATGCTTCATATATGAGTGCTCAGTTTAAAGTTATTATAAAGAAAAACACAGTTTTAAGAGTAATAATTCACTACTCGTGACTTTTATAGACAATAAATTGTAGCAAATACGTATTGCTACAAGAAGAGCTTTGTCCTCCATTAATGCAGATATTTACCAAGATAAGTGTTAAAAAATAGCCCCTTGGAAGATGCTGATGGTTCAGAGGAAGGAGCTTCCGGGGAGCTGGTTGCCAAGGTCCAAGTGCATGCACAATGTGTAGGTCTCGAGGTTTAAGAGGCAGAAGCAGAAAAGTGTTAGGTGGAAATGATTTCGCAGTTATCAGGCTCAGGGGATGACAGCATACAAGAGTAGGAACAAGGTGCTATGTGGCTTTTTCTTCACTGTGAAGTAAAGATTGGCAGCTGGAAGTAAGGCTTAGAGGCGGACCTGCACACAGGACCTCTTCACCCAGGACTCATAATCACTACTCAAAGGAAAACGCATTTACCAGTAAAAAGCGGCTGTAGCCATCAGAAGTGTGCTTAAAACACCACTTAAATATCACTTTATACGCTATTACTTGCAAACTGTGGCCAGGTATTAAATTATACTTGCATAGGCTTTTGCTTAGGTGCTGATAATGCTTTTGAGGTTGCATTGGTGAAGAGGAATTTAGGCTGCTTTACTAGGGACGTGACCGGAATAGCCCGTTCTGCTGACAGTGACAGGGTGAAAAATTGCAGAACTGTACTTTCTTTCCCCATATAGATTGTAATTTTAATTGTCATTGTGGCCCTTCTGTTTTAATTATGGGACTTCTTTGATATATACCAGGACATCGTATTGAATGAAAATATGGTGCCATAATAGTCTCTTTATAATTAATGACCACATGTAGATCTTGGTGCATAAAAGGAAAGGAATAAATGAACAATTTATTTAACTAGGTTTTGGATTTCTTTCCGTCTTCCAGAGAATGTGAAATGATCCTGGGGCTTCTGAGGATCTTTGATGTGAGGACGGCACTGAATTTCTAATAAAATTACATCGGGGTAGATTACAAAACGCATTACGTGCTTTTACTTTTTTAAATGTTCCCACTGCAAAGGGTGCCTTTCATCTCTGGGCAATATTAATCTTTCATCGCGTTCACTTGGGAAAACAAGTCCTTTTTAAAAGAAAAAAAAATCGCTTGCAAATATATATTTTCGCTCTGTCCTTTGGACGAGATTTTTCCTGGGGTTACAAGGGATTTTGCAGGTAAGAGCACCTCCCAGATCCCTTTTGAAACTTGATTTATCTACCCATTGCCAAGTGCAAATAAAAATCCTCCCCGAACTTTTGCTTTCAATAGAGGGTAGATTTATGTGGCATTATTCTTTGATGGGAGGAGTGTTCCTTCCAGGTTACACTCCAGCAGGGGTCGGGTGCTTGCGCGGGAACAAAATTAAGAATGCCACTCATCAGCAGTTTAAACCTCCCGTGAAATACGGAGGAAAAGCCGGAAAAATGCGTCGTAGGCATGAACCGAGCGTTCAGTTACCAAGGACGGTTTTACCGTACAAGCGCAGACCGACCGATCGGCCCAGCCGACCCGGCTAGGTTTCAGGAGAGAGCAGACCTATTCGACGGCTTTCTGCGAGGCAGACCTATTTGTCCAGCGTCTGTCACTGCGAAACTAGAAAATGTACCCTGACAAGCTTCTGCTAATTTTATCGTGGCACGCGGGAGCGTGCATACATCCTGTAGACTCTGACTGCAGTTCAATTGCAGAGCATGCTGGAATTGGATCGGCAGAGACAGGGACTACCCTGGGGTCAGCTCCGACCATGCCACTCCGATGTGATGTCTAGTTGGGGTGATGGTGTGTAAATAAACGTAGAGAATTGCAAATCTTGTCATGGCCACGCAGAACAGCTCAAGCATTTAAAGATGGTTGCCCGTAAACCTAACTGGAAGGCGGTCGCTCTGTGTGGTGGCCGAAGAAAAACTCAATTCTTCGCCCCAGTCTTCTCCTTCTTGACATATCTGAAAGCACTGACCCAGCACTTCATTGCTGAAGGGATTCATCACTAAATTGTTTTTCCTTTTAGTGGAAAGTAAGGCGACTAACTAACCACATTCGGCTCTCCTCCTCTTAAAGCTGCGCTGCCCTGCTACCCGCAGATGCCTTTTTATTTATTTTACCTTACTTTGATTTATTTGTTTTTTCAGATGAGGTGAAGCCTCTTAATGTCGTACTGTTTATTGAATTTAGCGCAT
Source organism: Ornithorhynchus anatinus (assembly GCF_004115215.2). Lineage (NCBI taxonomy): Eukaryota > Metazoa > Chordata > Mammalia > Monotremata > Ornithorhynchidae > Ornithorhynchus > Ornithorhynchus anatinus. The sequence goes on along the minus strand of NC_041736.1, from coordinate 8,176,550 downwards.
TAAAGTTCCATGAGGTCTTGTCATTATTATGAACTTTACGAATGTTAGAAAATAAAATATTATAGAATTCACATTTTCTGCTTATGAATCTAATTTTATTTAAATACTACTTACAGGGCTCATTAAAATATACTTAGATTTTACCTACCTTCAGCCAATAAGAGGCATTTCTACCAGTTTTACATTTGCACATATCTGTTTTTCTGTTACTTTTCCCACATGACAATTACCTTTCATTACAAATTTATAAAATCATTTACATTTTAGCAGTTTAAATGTTTCTGCTGACATTTTGTAACTATTACCCTCTTCTAGAATGGCATATGTTCAGGCAGTTAATAAAAAATTAAATGGAATAGCACTAGACAAGGTGAAGCTTTGTATCAGAGTGTTCTGCACATTTCTGAAAATACCATCTTTGTGTTGCAAACTGTGAAGTGAGGTTAGGGCTATGCCAATATGTGTATTTGTCATAACTGTCACAGAGTCCATGAACTAGCCAATCACACAGCTCTTAATTAGACAGTTACATTTTGCTTTTTAGAAAGCGTCTTCATGTAAAATGGTGTCTAAGATTCGAGAAAGGTGCTTAGAGTGAAGAGGGCACAGAATACCAGTGGGAAAGCGCTTTTTTTAAAAAATCTCGGTGAAGCAGAGCTTTTAACTGCTGCGTGACTTCCTAAATGGGGGAATGGTCCAGGGATACTCTCGAAAAACCTTCTCGATCTGGGGGCGGGGAGGAGAGGGGGGCGTAGGGGGTTCGGGAGGAGGTCAGAAGGCGGAGGGGGCCAAGGGGAGGTGGCGTGAAGAAGGGACTGCTTCGAACCTGCCCAATGAGTAGATAATTTGGCTAGGGTCAGAGGAGCTGGAAATGAAGATGAAGAAAACAAGCATTAGGAAGTTTGGGGATCTTCTGAGCCTGTGTTGAAAAGTGCATGTGCAAGTGCGTGAGTTTTCCTATATGCTTTAAAAATGATTCTTCAACCTAAAATCCCAAGGATCACTCATCTCTCCCCCTTTTGATGTTTCTCAAGAGGGAGATTGATCTGGGTTTTCTCCCAAATTGCTTACACTTGAAGCTAAGGAACTCTCCTCTACTGGTGAGCCTGCCCTGAGAGCGTCGATATGATATTTCCTTGGTTTCGGCTTCTAAATATATTTATCCGCATTAGCAGGAAGATTTGTGGTTAATGAAAGCGCATAATGTGCTTAATGTCTAATAAGATGACATTTTAATTGTTATGTTTTTGTAGCTTCTCCTAGTCCAACATATTAATCGAACCGTTCCCATACCTAAAGATGCTCTCGTCTTAATGTTTGTAGGAAGGTGGAATCAAGTTTATCTAATATATCCTATTAGATGAAACAAGACACTTTTAGGGCTTGTTGATATTTGTCCGTGGATTTGCTTTTGGATCAAAATGGGATGAATTTCCAGATCTCATTCAGCACCATTCAAATTCCCAATTAATGACCACGTAGCCGATACTTCCCGCTGCTGGAACCCGTGTTTCTTTGGCTCTTATGAATATGGTAGTATAGATTTCTTCTATTTTAAGGTTCTCTGGTCAGCTCAGAATAGGGTGGATCGCTCACTGGCGGGTTCTGGGAAAATGGGGACCGAATGGACAGTGTTCCCAATCCCAACTCCTTTGCAGCATATGCAAAACAAAGGTGGCTTTGTGACATTTCTAAACTGAAATGCAGTGGAAGACAATCGCTTTGTTTCTTTAACTGTAGAAATTTCATCTGTTTCATGGCAAAACCGAAAGGGAAAAAAAAAACTAATTTGGGGTAACTTGCACGGTTCATCCCATTTTAAATCTTTATTCAATAGGCATATCACAGAAGTTTTAACAGTCATAGCAGATTAACCTTGCCTGGGCTTTTTGAGGCTAGTCATCTGATGAATTTACATGCAGCTGGATGAAAATGCTATTTGGAGAGAGATTGAGAGTTTATTTGATTAAATCCCTTTCTCCACTACCTTGACCTCTTTCTTGTGAAATAATCAGAACTGTTTAGCAAGAATATTCAGGCATTAATAATGAATTGCCTTTGAGCGGGTTTCTTCTGCACTGCAACAAACCCAATGGTGTCTGTGGTTTTTATTCATTTATTTATTTATTTATTTATTTGCAAGTACTGCCTGTGTTTAGCACTATAGCTGGAAATCTTGGAAACACCATTGGGGCGGTAGGGGGGAAAAGGAGGGTGGTTTTCTACTTTACAAACCAAAACACCTAAATCCTTATTTTGTCATCCATAGGGTTAAATGCATTTTCTATTCAGATTTCCAAATTGCAAATGCAGCGTGATGCATTGCAAAACTATTGGATCAAATGTTACAACGTGATTGGGTGAGAGGATTGCAGTCCACCCACACTACCCAGAAAGGGAATTCCTAGGGTTTCTAACGGCGGCCTATTAGAAAGAGCGCGGATCTGGGAATCAGAGGATCTGGTTTCAAGTCCTCGCTTTGCCACGTGTCTGCTGTGTGACCTTGGGCGAGTCACTGAAGTTATCTGTGCGTCATTTTCCTCTACTGCAAATGGAGATCCAATACCTATTCACCCTCCTTCTTAGACTGTGAGCCCTGGGTGGGACAGGGACCACGTCCGACCTGATTGTCTTCTAACTACACTTTCAAGAAAAGTGCTTGAAACATATACCATAGTAATAATAATGATGATGATGATGATGATAATGAAAATGTCCCTATGTTATGGATACTGTCAGCTTTAGCCATCGCACTGACTTTGGAACTGCTCTTTCTGTCAGAATAATCCAGATTTCCAGCAAAAATAGATACTTGGTTTACTTACCAAGCGCATACTAACAGATGCCATTAAAAAAAAAAGATTAGCGGTATTTGTTAAGGGCTTACTATATGTCAAACACTATACTAGGGGCTGTGATAGATACAAGTTAATTAGGTTGCACACGGTCCCTGTTTCACATGGGGCTCATGGCCTAAGAAGGATGGAGAACAAGAGAACTGAGCCACAGAGAAGTGAAGTGACTTGCCCAAGATCACACAACAAGCGATTAGCAGAGTTGGGATTGGAACCCAGATCCTCTGACTCCCAGGCCTGTGTTCTTTCGACTAGGCCACGCTGCTTCTCATCAGGTTTTATTTTCTATTGTGTCAAGCGTGTTTCCACAGATTGCATTTGAAACTACGGTTACAACTTTATAATGCTGCCTTACTTTAAGATAACAGGAGGACCTGAAACTCTGGCAAGGCACATTTTGTGCGCTTGATAGTGAGGTGAACGTAAGTTGACATAATAGCTGTATAGATACCCCTACAACACTGTCACCCATTATAAAGCTACAATATCCCAACTAAATTAAGCTTCATTATAATTTGTTTCTTAATAACATGCACTTCACTGTAATATGTAAAATGCTTGGCTTTCATGAACAACGCTATGGAAAAGATGTACAGTGTCTCATTTGCATCTAGCAATTATATTATATTACAATATATTAAGCTGCAGAAAATCTAATCTAACATCATAATTTAAAATCATAATTTACAGTGCTTAACAAGTAGGATACAAGTCGGGCTACAACAGCACACTGCATTACCTCATCTAGGAAAATCTTCAGTTCTGCTATTTATTTTTCAAAAATAGACAGTACCCTTTTTTTTTCTTAAATAATGTGACTAGAGTTTTTGGAGGGAAAGGTGTGTAAGGTTATTGTCAGATAAATGAAGCTCTTTGGAGAATATGTTTTGTTGGGGTAACCGTATCATTAATACTGTTGAGAAGCAGCGTGGTCTAGCGGAAAGAGCATGGGCCTGGTAATCAGAGGACTTTGGTTCTTATCCCGGCTCCACCACGTACCTGCCGTGTGACCTTGGGAAAGTCACTTAACTACTCCGTGTTTCAGTTCCCTCATCTGAAAAATGGGGATTCTTTCTACTTAGAATTTGAGCCCCATGTGGGACCTAATTATCTGCTCTCTACCCCAGTGGTAAGTGCATGCTAAGTTAAGAAAGTGCTTAACAAATACCACAGTTATTAATCATTATTATTAATATCATTGTTATTGTATTTATTAAGCACTTATGTGTCAGGCACAGTGCTAAACACTGGGATAGATACAAGATATTAAGATTTTCAGCCAGGTCCCACTCAAGGCTCATAGTCTAAGAGGAATGGAGGTCTGGTATTTTATCACCATCTTCCAGATAAGGAAATGGAACGAGAGAGAGGTCAAGTGTGATTTGCCCAAGGTCTCACAGCAGGTAAGTGGCATAGCTGGGACTAGAACCCGGGTCTCCCGACCTCCAGCCCCATGCTCTTTCTACCTCCCGTAAATAGTAGTTAGAAAAGGAAAAATATCTATTTTTTCTTAGACACCGGATAAATTTGGCTCAAATTCCATTTTTCCTTTGGCAATAAAATACCGATCTGAGGCTCTCTCTAATTTTAGCTGCCTTTTACATGAGAACAACACTCATGAGGAACTGGATCTTATGCTTATTGGGGCAGTGTTGTTTGCAATCAGTAGCATTTGGAGCTTTGGAAATGCATCACAATATGCAAAAAAGGCCTAATGGAATAAATGTTGTCCTTTGGTTTTGGGGGTGCAAGATTGTGTTTCTGAAGCAGTGGTTTGTCATATTTGGATCTGGCTATTTTCCTGTTTGCTTCCTACAAGCAAGCTACTTAGGCATTATCACTGCCATTGAAGTGAAGGAATAAATAAAACACAGAGAAACAAGGTGGGGTTCTTTTGGACCTTGATGCCCAGCTAAATTGTCTGTTCTGAACAAATGTCCTGAAAATCCCTCATCCCTCCATTTGATTTTGTCTGTGTAAATGTAGCCTTAGTGGGGTAAATTCACCACCCCCTACATCATGGCGAGGTGCTAACAGGGAGGTACAGCAATAATAATTGTATTAACACTGTACTAAGTGCTTGGGAGATAGAGGGGAGAGGAGTATCCCACTGGTTTGGGGGAAATTCTGTCCACCAACGAGGACAGAGCTGTTCAGAGGACCACCTTGCTATTGCTGCTCCAAGCTTCTTCTCTGGGTTGATTTTCCAGGTGTAGGAATGAAAACTCTGTAGCTGAGACAGTTCACAGTTCTACCTGGTCTGGCTATGCCACTTCTGGCATTTGTGTGTCTAAGCGCAGGATTGTATCACCTGTGACGGGCTTGGGCAGTGAGGTTAGGCTGCTGTCACTAAAAGTTGGTGCTTGGCTACCTTCCACTGAGATGAGAGGCGGCCTTGCTGAGTAGGAGCGTCTGCTGAGTCTACTAAATTACGCTTAAATGGTCTAAATGGAATCCTTGTTTGTTCTTAAGTTTGGCCTTAGTTTGTTCCCAAAGGAAACTGTTTAGGTAGAAAATATCAAACAGTGTAAGAGAGATTTGGATTAATTTCTGGGTAGTGGTAGATAATTAAAGGGAGAAGTTAGGAATCCTTTTCGTAAGCTTAAGTAAGAGAAGCATCTTGTCTCACGGATTGAGCACGGACCTGGGAGTCAGAAGGACCCGGGCTCTAATCCTGGCTCTGCAATATGTCAGCTGTGTGACTTTGGGCAAGTCACTTAACTTCTCTGTGCCTCAGTTACCTCAGCTGCAAATGAGGATTAATACCGTGAGCCCCATGTCAGACATAAACTACGTCTGACCGAATTAGCTTGTGTCTATCCCAGTGCTTAGTGCAATCCCTGGCACAGAGGAAGCACTTCAGAAACACCATTAAAGAGCTAAAAACTTCCTGTGAATTAAGTACTCACCCACAATAGCCTGGAAGAACTGCTTTATTAAGGGGAATCCTTTGACAGAAAGAGTGAGCAGATTATTCCTGGCAAGTATTTAACTCAGGTCATCATGTGGTAAAGTTAAGCCCTTGTCTAAATTGGGTTAAAAGATGTGGAGGAATAAGAGAAATGTTGTTGTTAGGTTTAATCCATACTTGAGTCCTGCCCCTCGAGTACATAAACATCAAATAAGTAGAGAGAAGTTTTAGTCTGGCATTTCCCAGTGAAACTCAACACCCCTGATCTTGTCAGCTCATGAGCTACCCTTACCACTGATGTATATATTGGGTCTCGTGTGACATTTACTTTTTCTCTCCTCTTTCTGTTACCGGTTGTTTCTATTCTTATCTTTTCATCTCCCCCACTCGACAGTAAGCTCCTCCACGGCAAGGGCTATTTCTCTTACTTTTATTGTACTCTCCCACACTCCCGGAACAGTGCATTGCATTCAGTAGCGACTCAATATTTACAGTTGATTGGAAGAATGAGCACAGTCCGTTTAGATAAATAATACTTGTGGTGTTTGTTAAGCGCTCGCCGTGTGCCAGGCACTGTCCTAAGCACTGGGGTGGCTTTAAGCAAATCGGGTTGGACACGGTCCCTGTACCGCATGGGGCTCGCAGTCTTAATCCCACTTTTACAGATGAGGGAATTGAGGCACGAAGAAGTGAAGTGATCTGCCCAAGGCCACACAGCAGACAAGTGGCCTCAGAACTCATGACCTTCTGACTCCCAGGCCCGTGCTCCATCCACCTCGCCAACATCATATCCGCTTTGAAGTACTGGTGCAACTCCAAAGCTCCCTATGGGTTGAGCCGGGAAAATAGATTTGGGCCGGGCTACCATCCCATCTGGCTCATTAAGGTTAGTCTAAATATTAATGAAATTTGCATCGAGAGAATTACATTAGATTCTGACAAGATTACAGACCGCAAAGGAAAACTTACAAGGACTTGTCACATCCGAGACCGATTCGGAATCCCAGTGCCCTCTGTCTTGTCAAGGGTTTTTACCTAAGGCCATATATACCCTTATCACCTGCCATTCCGCACTATCCAGGTAGTGCACGAGAAGCATGAATTATGCAAGAGGTTGTGGTGCTGACTTCCTCCCTCTCCCACCGCCAGTTTCACTGAAAGTACACGCCGGCTCCCCACAAGCACAATCTTTCCAGGTCGATCAGAGGGAAACGATAATAGCAGATGGAAAAGAATTCATGGGCTCTGCCTGCATCTTAACAGCTCTAAGAATATCAGACTCATTAGCCAGATAACATTAGGGATAATAGATACTAGTGCTTTGTGACATAATTTAGCCGGGGAGGGCTGAAGAGCTTTAGGTTGAGGACAAGAAGACCTGAGATGGTATCCGATCTGACCCCAGATTGCGTTTTCAACTCTGCAGATGTTATTTAGTCTGCAGTATCCAGGGGGCTCAGGATAAACAGACCTCATTGCCGTGAGGCCGGGGATCGTTTGGGAAGATCGTTTTCTATTAGAAGATTCCTTGTTTTCACCTGAATCCACCTCAGGCAAGCGTAATGTAAGTAGGGAGAAGCGGCATGGCTTAGTGGAGAGAGCACGAATCTGGGAGGCAGAAGGAACTTGGGTTCGAAATACAGCTCTGCCAATTGCTTACTGTGGGCAACTCACTTTGCTTCCCCTGTGCCTCCCTATAGACTCTAAGGTCGATGTGGGCAGGGAATGCTTCTGTTATATTGTCATATTGTACTCCCCCAATCCCAGAGCAGTACAGTACTCTGCAAACAGTAAATGCTCAATAAAAACAATTGACTGATTCGGTTTTCTCAACTGTAAAATAGGGATAACCATTCTCCCTCTTACTTTGACCGTGAGCCCCATGTGGGAGGGATAACCGTTCTCCCTCCTACTTAGACCGTGAGCCCCATGTGGGACAGGGAGTGTGTTGACCTAATTAACTTGTACCTCTCCCAGTGCATAAAACAGTGTTTGACACATAATAAACGCTGACCAAATACCGTTAAGAGGAGTGGGTGGGACTGGCTATGAAGAAGCTTATTGGTGGAGGGGAAGTGGTTTATTTTCAATATCTGGTCTGGTGCAGGAGCTGGGAGACGGGGCAATAGCTGGAAAGTGTAGATGTTCCAGGGTGGCTTTTTCAGCACGGAGGGGACTTGAAATTGTGTGAAGGCAGAGAGAGAGGTTGGAAATAGTGATAAGGGAGCAGAACTGAGAGGGACAAGGGGATGGAAGTGCAAGGCAGAGAGAGCAGGGCTAGCTTTTAAGGGATGTAAGAGACTCCCTTGGGGTGGACAGCTGGGAAGGAGAATCAGAATGCTCCTTGGCCCCTCCCCTAGCAAATGTAACAAAGAGTTCCACGTTCCCGGCGCAAATTCCACTTTCATGAGCTGGGTGCTAAGTTGAAAAGAATTTTTGACCAATCTGGACCAAAGAACTGGGAGACCTGAAGGTGGGATTTTTAGCTTGTAAATAAAGACTGGCATAGGGGTTTCAAATCAGGAACTGGGAACTGCAGCTATTGGTTTTAATATTTTATGGGAATGTAGGAATGAAGAGTTGTTTAAGGGAAGATTGGAGGATTGATTTGAGGCCAGGTAAAGGGCAGTGGGGGATGGCAGATAAGTCATCTGGACTGAGGTAGAATGAATTTGTGTTTTGATAGGATGTGTCAGTGTAACAGAGATTTTTAAGCACTGTTTTTCATCACGTGACTTCCCACACCCAAATAAAGAAAACCTTCATTTGAGCCATTTAGGAATTTCTGAAGCCTTCAAAATATTTTCAACATGGCATGGTTTTTTTCTGTGGATAGACTTGGTTTACTGTACTTTTGGTCCTGAAATATCCAGATAATTGGCCCAGGTTTACCTGGCTACAGCAGTACATTTGCAGATCACTGTCTGCTGTTTGACCTTGTGCAAGTCACTTAATTTCTCTGTGCCTCAGTCACTTCATCTGTAAAATGGGGATTAAAAAATGTGAGCCCCACGTGGGACAATCTGATTACCCTGCATCTATCCCAAGGCTTAGAACAGTGCTTGGTGCATAGTAAGCGCTTAACAAATACCATTATTATTTTTAAGTCATTGTGACAAACAGAAGAAAAATGTTCTACCCTGGAATATGCCCAGTACCCCCGAGCTGACTTTGGCTCCAAAGAAAAGTAAATTTTAGGCTTGCCTTCTGTTTAAACATTTGATACAAAACTGTACATTTCATTTCTGTCCCTTTTCAGGGTGTTGGAGGGTATTTTTCTCTGGAGTGACCTTTTGGAATATTGTTCCATTCCAATAGGTTAATTAGTATTTCCACACCTTCTCCCTTTTTGTCTTTCATTTTTCTCTTCCTTCTCACTAACGCTCTGTATTTTCCATTCTAAGAGGAGATGCTCAGATTCCACATCCCAGTTGCAGCTGTCTCCTATATCCCAAAGATGCTCTAGTGAAAAAACCCATTAATTCTTCCATCTGTCAACCGTACTAGAGAGACGGTTGCTTCTGCCCCAAGTCTCTCGGAAGCTGTTCCTGGGTTCGTTGCTGAAGCCTGTTATAATAATAAATCCAATCAGATTAGACTTTTTTGTAATTCATCATTACTTATTTTAGCCAAACTGCTTTCTCATCAGAATTTGTGACTGGGTCTACACCAGAAAACTGTTTTCAACCACGTTGCATTCTGGAAGGTGTGAAGATGGGTAGGAGCCTGACGGGTTGGTGAAGGGATTTTCCAGGTTTAGGGACTACCTACTGTCCACTCAAATATGCAAACCAGGAATGAACTGGGTAGCATTGTGGCTTAATGGAAAGACCAGAGCCAGAGGATGTGGGTCCTAATTCTGGTTCTGCCATTTGACTGAGGCAAATCACCTACCTACTCTGTGCTTTGGTTTCCTCATCTGTTAAATGGGCATTCAATACCTGATCCCCCTTCTATTAGACTGCGAGCCCTATGTGGGACAGGGACGGTGTCCAATGGGCCTATACTCTATCTACTCCAGCCTGCCACGTAGTAAGCACTTAATAAATGCCAGTGTCAATCAAACTTCATCAGTTTCATTGTTATCACTTGGCATTGTATTCGTGGGTGGGATCTCTGGCTAGAGTTTTTACTTTCAGTCTGTCCCGTGATTCAGAATTTGTACATAACCCATTGACAACTAATCATAAGACATTTTGACTGCGACCCTCCCTTTAATAAAACCGAGTACAGCCATTTTACAAATGTTTGATGAGTCGTTCGATAGAATGCAGCCAAAAACTAACTCCCGAGCCTGTACAGGCTCATTAATAAATCTCTTGCTTATGTCTTTTAGGCACAGTCTATGAAATAATTTAAGAAGCATTTTTTCAGGGGCTGGACTCCACTTTTGTCTATCCCCATTTTATGTTTCTTTTTTTTTACTCAAATACACCAATGAGACCACACTAGATTTATGAAGGTGCAGAATAATTTTTGCTATGTGATGGAAATATATTCTGTAGTAGCCTAAATTTCTCACTTTAGGGGGGTGGAGAATAGGGGCGGTGAGCTGCTTTTAGAGTGATAGTGAGTAGCCACTAGTGCTTCTCTTCTTCTCTTGTGACCCTCACATCCATGGCAAGAATAACAATAATAATAATGGCATTTCTTAAGTGCTTACTATGTGCCAAGCACTCTTCTAAGTGCTGAAGTAGATACAAGGTAGTCGGGTTGTCCCACGTGGGGATCACAGTCTTAATACCCATTTTACAGATGAGGTAACTGAGCCACAGAGAAGCTGAGTGACTTGCCCCACGTTAGATAGCTGACGCAAATGGCGAAGCCAGGATTAGAACCCACGATCCCTGACTCCCAAGCCCATGCTCTTTCCACTAAGCCATGCTGCTTCTCCATAATAATGATAATGGTATTTGTTAAGCACTTACTATGTGTCAAGCAGTATTCTAAGCACTAGGGTAGATACGAGGCTCACGGTTTTAATCCCCATTTTACAGATGAGACACAGAGAAGTTGCCGAAGGTCACACAGCAGACAAGCAGCGGAGGCGGGATCAGAGCCCATATCGTCTGCTCTTGCCACTAAGTCACAGAGGTGTTCTCTAATTCTCCATCTGGGCACTGGCCTCACCCTTGCCTTGGTTTCAACAGAGCTCTAGGGAGGGAGTGGGTGTTTGAGGGTGGTCACTTTTCAGAGGGGAGGATGTTTCTGTCTAAGGGAAGGGTAGAGTAATGGGTTGGAGGAGAGAAAGACGGAAGCAAGGACTTCACATCCCATTGGCCTTGATTAATGAACATATTTCATTAATGTTTCAACAGCGTTTAAGGAATTCCCTTCTCAGTGGGATGGGTGAGACAATGCAAACTCATGGAATAAAGGAATCCAGTTTGGTTGAAAGGTGTTCCCTTTTTATAGCATCATTACTAAAACATCTGTCAAAAATAGCTGCGTGTCTAATAGAAACATTATTCTGTTAAATAGGCCTATGCCCTTAAACTATTCAAGCATCAATATATGTTTTGGTTGCCTTTCCACTGTATGCTAACTTCAGAATAATTACATACTAATGGCACAGGTCTGATTCGAATCAGGTTGCTCGCCTGCTCTGAGAAGAAGGTTACCATCTCTAGGAGGTTAGGTTTTCAAGATTTCACCAGTTCAAAACTAGTTCTCAGCAAAAGGGAATAATCACATGCTAGTCTTTTCGCATCAACAGAGCACACAGAAATAGGCTCACGCTTTGAAATGTTCCTTCTCGTCGTACATCCATATAGAGAGCCCAAGGTTTTGGTTTTCTTAAATTAGGCCAAATTCTAAATGGCGAATGACAGTGAGAGGCGTTTTCTATAACCTTGCTTTGGTTTGTTTTCCAAGACACCCATTTCCACCCCTAGCTGCACAGTTCTTGGAAATTAACCGCCGTTTATGGTATTTTAAGACCTAGTTGTGTAAAAACCAGTATTTCCTTCCCCTTCTTTTATGTAAAATGTGCTCTCACCCAGTTTCACTGTCTGGGTGATAATCATCTCAGGAATGTCTCGTAGGGATTTGCACTTGAAGGAACGTGTATCTTTAAAAATGTCTTCCTTTTATTCGTCCTAGTTCTAACACATGTAATTTCCCCTTTAATTTGACATCATTTAACGGCACATTACACGTCAATGATGTGATCTGTGAATATTTACAATGTTCGTGTCATTTTTATTTTCTAATCCAATTTAAGTAGCTCTGCTTTTTATGACATCATGAATTCTTCAGGCTTTTTGGTCTTTTTGGGACTAATTATTCCATTAGTTCCTTAGAACTAGCCCTATGTTGTCAGTCATCTCTTCCCTTTTGATCATAAGACCTTTGCCGCCCTCCTTTGCATGAACAATCAGCTCTGGAAATAGGCACCCAATCCTAATGGTTCTCTCTCCAAATTCTCTTCTGGGGATTGTTCCAATTTTCCCAAACTTGAGGACTTTTGACTTCTTTGGACCTATGCCCAGAGAAAATAAAATTTAAGCTGTGTGCGCTTTGAATTTGAAGTAAATGCAGCTTTTAATTGATGTAATCATTTTAGTGGTAGGAGATATTAACAAAAAAAGATCAATAGGAAATCCAAACCTCACCAGAAAAACCACAAACCCCATTTCATTTGTGGTCGTGCGCTGTGGCGAAACTCGTGACTCTCGTTTATTTTTAAGGACCAGATTTGAAATACTTGCCTAACTTATTGGGTTCAGCTTTGGGGGACCCCATATTTCAATATTATTTGCCTGTTTTCACATAGGAAATGGGAAAAGATTGAATACATCTTGAATGGCACTCTGGCAAAATAAAAAAAAATCTGATTAAATCATGCATTTCTCTTCATTTCTCTTGTTTACTGAGTATGTTAAACATTCCCTCTGAAATGCTAAAGAGCTGAGTTGTCTGTTGCTGCCCTCTGTAGTGATGAAGAAGAGACCACAAGATCAATTTAGCTACATGCAACGGGATTAGAGATATCCCCTCAGAAATGGTAAATATATGAAAAAAATTACAGACTGGCCGGGAGATTTGTATTTGTAGAAAATGATAAGCAAGTCATCTTTTTAAGTACAGTTTTGCATAGATTAGGCAGGAAAATAAGATGCAAAATGGATGTTTCCCTCAAGCCTGTGTACTAAGGTTGTTTTGATTTCCTTCCCACTTCAGGCATGTTTTGGAAAGAAGCTGGTTATTTTAGTCTGGAGAAATGGGTTTAAGTTTGACCCTCTGTAGAGGACTACGTCCACCCCAAACTCATCTACGCTGGGGTAAAACAGGTCGGGTTCCTAGATTCCAAACTCTATTGCATGGCAATTATTTTCTCAGTGATAAAGGCCAGTTCATTCACGAGGGTTTCGCTGGAGGCACTGTGGATTTAGTAAGAGATGATCTTAGTTGCTTGTGTCAGTTCTACAGAGAATGTTAGGATAATAATAATAATGATGATGGTATTTGTTAAACGCTTACTATGTGCCCAGCACTGTTTTAAGCACTGGGGTAGATACAGGGCAATCTGGTGGTCCCACGTGGGGCTCACAGACACAATCCCCATCCTACAGAGGAGGTAACTGAGGCACAGAGAAGGCAAGTGACCTGCCCAAAGTCACACAGCTGACAAGTGGCGGAGCCGGGTTTAGAATCCACGATCCCTTACTCCCAAGCCCGTGCTCTTTCCCCTAAGCCAGGCCGATTGCAATGCGACTAATTGTAGGAGATTCTTTGTTCTCTGTGAGCGGTCGGCCAATATCCAATTCCAATTCATCCTCGTTATTGTGGCATTTAAGTGCCTACTGTGGGCCAAATACTGTATTAAGCGCTGGAGTAGATGAAAGATAATCATGTCAAACAGAGTCTAACGGGGAGGGAGAACAGGTATTGATTCTCCGTTTTACAGACGAGGCAACGGAGTCACAGAGAAGTCGAGTGACTGACCCAAGTCGTAGAGCAGACGGGTGACGGAATCGGGATTAGAAACCAGGTCCGCTAACTCCCGAGCCTGTACTCTTACCACTAATCCAGGACGCCTAGTTCATGTAGATGAATTACATGCCCGATACATGATACTGTGATATCGTTGGGCCAGTGTTTCGTGAAAGACACACAGTCAAATAGTCTTGAGGCAGTTGTCCCACGAGGACTACTCTTATCTGGGTATTTTACTATTGACAAGACATTCAAGTTGTTTCATAAACAGTTCCTTTAAGCAGCTCACGCCGAGATTTGGGGGAAATCAATATTCTTCTCCAGCATTAGGACATAAAAGGGAAAAAAAAAATCCAAGCCCAAAAGTTAAGTAACTTGCCGGTGCCCAGGCAGGGCCAGAGTTCTAATACTGATCCCCTTCAGTTCCTGATGACTGCTTAGCTCATTGGTCTTGATGCTTTCCCTACCAAGCTTTCGGCAATATTTTTGAACCTTTTATTTTTATAACTGCAGCGGGTGAAATATGTGATTGAAAGTGCTCTACTTGTACACCTGCCTGTGATGGAGATACTTGCAAATGGAAATAGATGGTTTATGAAAATTAACCTGCAAGATGTAGGCTATTTTTTAGAGCCTGCCTTTGTAGGTTACAGTTTAATCAGTGTTTTAAGTGTGAGTTGAAAGCACATATTTTATGAATTCTCCTTAAGGTTTACTATCTTTTCTTTTACTACTAATATACAAAATGACCATTTTATGTCTCTAATGATTGTGTCTCAATAGCCCAATACAATTACTAATAGGAAACTGCAGGATCTGAAATGAGCTCTAATATAATTATTTCTCTACCAGGGTTGTGGGTAATTCAATCTGCAAGTGCTGATGTACTCAGTTAAACAAGGTGGATTTACATGCCTGCAGACGGAGGTCTGTACCTAAAGTCACCAACTTGGACCACCGCCCCCTCTTTGCTATTTATCTAGTGGAAATTTGGATTCTGAAAACCTCATCCGATTTTTTTTCCCCAGTGCTCAATATTAATAAAGCAGGTGAAATGCGTGGGGATTGCACGCGGTTATAGGTAATTGAAGCAAGAGCTGTTAAAAATGCCCAAATTTGAAAGGAAGTGTAGAATATTTTTCAAAAGGAACTAGTAGTTAGCACATCCCAAAATATTTTGGCAGGGAGAAAATGTTGTACTGGAATTAGTATGCCAGCTCTGAATATTAACGCCAATAGTATTTGTCGACCACCAACTGTGTACGAAGTGATATACCAAGCACTGGGCTTGATACAAGATAATTAGGTCAGACACAGTCTCTGTACTTTAACTCCATTTTACAGATGAGAAAACTGAGGCATGTAGAAATTAAGTGACCTGATCAAGGTCACACATCAGGCAAGTAGAAGATCTTGCCATTAGAGCAATGAGTCAGATTTATCGAGCACTTACTGTGGGCACAGCACTGTACTGAGCACTTGGGAGAGCACAGTATAACGGAGTTGGTACGACTTGTTCCGTCTGTAATGAGCACAATAATCCGCCCTGTTCCTTCCTTTAGAGCTCTTTTCAAAGCTCACCTTTTATGAGACTGGCCTATACTTACCCCATTTAGATCCAAATGCAAGATTGTAAGTACCTTGAAGGCAGCAGAATGGCGGAGTGGATAGAGCACAAGCCTGAGAGTTAGAAGGTCATGGGTTCTAATCCTGCCTCCGCCACTTGTCTGCTGAGTGACAGTGGGCAAGTCACTTCACTTCTCTGTGCCTCAGTCGCCTCATCTGTAAAATGGATATTGAGACTGTGAGCCCCCCGCGGGACAAGGAACTGTGTCAACCCAGTTTGCTTGTATCCACCCCAACGTTTAGTACAGTGCCTAACACATAGTAAGTGCTTAACAAATACCATAATTATCATTATTATTACTTAATTTCTCATACTCTCCCAATCATTTAGTACAGTACTCTGCACTGAATCAGTGGCTAAAACTCACCACTGATTGACTGAGATTGTGGAGAATGGGGTCACTTAGCTGCATAACCTCAAACTAGGACTAAATTAACAATCCAAAGAAGATTCCAATGGATAGTTCTTGGGAAGTCCCTGATAATCATGACCAAAGCAGATTCCCAAACGGGATAACGGCTGAACTTTTTTATTTTTGTATTAGGTATTTGTCCTTGTCCCTTATGCTATATCATGTTTTATTGTTTCCTTGCTCCTTTTGTGTCTGTCCCCAGTCTATATTCAGAGATAGTGAACCCTCAAGACGAGGTCCTCGTCTAATTATACTCTTCAGTGGTGCTTAGTCCAGTGCTCTGCACACATTAAGCACTTAATAAATACTATTATTACCACTACTATCACAAAACAGAAAAAAGGGCAACCGAGGACAACATAGGTGGAATGCTGTTTGAAATCACTGAGGCCTAGAATTACAAACGCAAAGCTTGATCGTCAGTTTACCAGAATCAGTGGCTGGAAAAGCATTTAGACTATAATAAACCCAAATTAGCTCACTCTCATTTCCTTTATACCCCAGATATAGCCTAAGCAGAGGGAAAAAAATGATCACATGAAACTTCTTTGGCCTAGCCCCAGGCAAGTGGACAGACAAGTACAACACAGTGCAGGAAGCTCAACTAGGCTTCCTCTCCAGTTTCTTCCCGAGGAAGACAACGTTCCCACCCCAAGAGGATAGAGTTCTCCTACTATTAGCAGAGAAGCCAACGTCCTCCTAGAATGCCCCAAAAGTTCCTGGGAAGGGAAAGCAAAACAAGTGCCGCTGCACCGTGGATTTCATACTTTGTCCTTTTTTCCGTGAATTCCTCCTACCAGGACTCTTTGAAAGGGTTTGGAAGCACCCACATTCAGCTGACAGCGAGCGCTGTCAAGTTCAGATCGGCTTGGCTGGCCATCAAAAGTATGTTCATTGCCCATAAATGTAGATCATATCTACATGACACCGTAAATACATTTTGATGAGAAATCAGTGGTATTTAGCGTGAAGGATTATAACGTTGGTAGATGTGATTCTTTCCCTTAAAGAGCTTACATTTTAAAAGGAGAGATGGACATTAAAATGAATTACAGATTCAGGGGAATGGTAGAAAATAAGGTTATTTACATAAGTGCTGTGGGACTGGAGTATCAAAATGCTTTCGAGCAAGAGATTGGTGCATGTGATTGTCCAAAAAAGGCCAAATGGTGACATTGCTCTGTTCCAGCAGTCTGAATAGCTGATGTCCATTGTGGAAACTGGGATATTCACTTTTGGGGAAGTGATTTAAGGGATGTAATAGAGACTCCGGAAACTTCTACCATAAAATCCAAAGCAGTCATGGCTAATAGGTATACTCAGCTCCTCCTCGGGGAGTTTCTGGACTTAGTAGTGCTGAAAGAGGGAGGAGGAGCTGAAAGATGGGTAGAACATCAGGGATTCGGTCTAAAATGAATTTGAATAGTTGCACGATCCAACATGGATCCCTTTTCTGGCTATTCTTGTCGCTTAACAGATGCACTCCCTTTACCACACTACATATTTTGTCCATTCAGATATTCTCTTCTCCGTCCTTGTTCCCCTTCATTCTTACCAAGATGTGGCCTGGAGAGGTATTTCGTTCAATCAATTAATGGTATCTATTGTGTGCTTACTGTGTGCAGAGCACTGCGTGGAGGACTTGGGAGAGTACAATAAAACAAAATTTATAGGCATGATCTCTGCCCTTAAGAAGCTTAGAATTTAGGTAATTCTAAACCTGCTTGAAAATGCTTTCTGGGATGAGATCTTTAATAGTATCTACTTGGGAAGTGCTCTTGATATGATCCTAATACCTAAAATAACTCTTCCCTCCTTCCTGTTTCCAAATCCCACTGTACTGAGCCATCTAACCAGACTCTTTCACAAACACTCTTCAATCTCAGAATAAAAAGCCATGAAAGAATAGCTGTTTCGAAATAATATGAAACATGTCTATTTAGTTCCTGTCCAGGGTATCCTGCAGTCTTTTAGGTAAATGTCCATTGGGCTGCCTTTATTTTCCCCTATTAAAATCATCTTTAAGTGTCTAGTTCATAATAAATGTTAAATCTCCCAACAGAGAAGCAGTGTGGCTTAGTAGATGGAGCACAGGCTGGGGAGTCAAAAGGAATTGAGTTCTAAAACTGTCTCTTGTCTGCTGTGTGACCTTGGGCAAGTCACTTAGCTTATCTGTGCCTCAGTTACCTCTTCTGTAAAATGGAGATTAAAACTGTGAGCCCCATGTGAGACCATGGACTGTGTCCAAGCAGATTAGCTTCTGTCTCCCCCAGTGCTTAATACAGTGCCTGACACATAATAACTGTGTAATAAATATCATAAAAAAGAGAAAAACCTGGAAGATAATGCCAAGGCAGTTGCCTTTCAAATCTGTTTCAAGAAAATTAGTAAAGTGACCTAAAGGTGTAAGCAACCTGAGAAATTTTATAATGAAAATTCAGTTTGGGAGAATACAAATAAAAGTGTTAAAAATGACTGAGCTATAGCTGTGCAAAAAAAAAAAATAATAATTTTGGGTTCTATCTTCCAAACTCTGACATCGGTAACCCAGAAGTGATTAAATATGGAAGGATTGAATTGTAAGGAAATATTAAAAGAATTACCTTAATTGTTAATTAAGCTAATTAACTTAATTAAATTCAATCAGTTCTCCTGCTTGAGAGAAATGCTTTCCTGATTCTGTTCCTAAAGTCACTACTCTCATTAATGACATCAGAAGAGCCACAGAGTTAGGGATGTTGGACTGTCCTAAATTCCAGGTAGCCATTTCATTGCCCTTGCTGAGTGACAGTGAATTTTTTTTGATGATGATGAAAATAATATTAACAATATTATTTTTGGTATTTGATAAGCACTTACTGTGTGCCAGGCACCGTTCTAAGCGGTGGGATAGATCCAAGGTAATCAGGTTGTCCCACGTGGGGCTCCCAGTCTTCATCCCCATTTTTCAGATGAGGTAACTGGGGCACAGAGAATTGACGTGACTTGCCCAAGGTCACACAGCAGACAAGTGGCGATGATGTGGAGCAGCAGGGCCTAATGGAAAGAACACAGATCTGCGAGTCAGAGGACCTGGGTTCTAATCCCGGCTGTTACTTGCCCGCTAAGTAGCCATGGACAAGTCACTTCTCTGTGCTTCAGTTTTCTCATCTGTAAAATGGGGAATCGATACTTGTTCTCACTAGTTTACTTAAACTTTGAGCCTCGTGTGGGACAGGGACTGTCCGACCTGATTATCTTGTAACTATCCCAACACTTAGTACAGTGTCTGAAACTTGGTACGAGCCGTTACACGCGCCACTATTATTATTGTCATTATTATTAGGGGAATGATTGTAAACACAAATGAATCTCCAACACCCCTCTTACTGAACGAGACTGTAAACTCCTTGAGTGCAGGGATGGTGTCCACCAGCTCTATCGAACTGTACTCTCCCAAGCTCTTTGTAGGGTGCTCCTCACGCGAGAGCTCAGTAAATACCGTCGATTGATCGATTCACGTCTGCGGTCGCATCGAGCTTGTAGATAACTAAATATATCAATAACTAAAAGGAGACCGACACGAGGTTGTATTTTAAGTCCGATTTGCAGTTTCCCTCTACGGCTCTTTGATACCCAGACGGCTCTGTTGCGAAAGATGAAGTCACGGATACGTCCCCAAATGATTGAATAATCTGGAACAAAATAGACGTATTCTTTTTTATTCTGAGAAATCCCCTGCCTCCTGTGCGAAGCATACGGCGAGACCATGTTATAAAATAAAATTGAAAGTTTAAATATGTTTGATCACAGTTTTCCTCAACTATAAAATGTGTGAAATCAACAGATTCACCACTCAGCTTCAGGAAATGCTTGAATTTCAGAAAGGCGAATAATTGAATGTACCTGTGGTCCAGGACTGTGTCTAATCAGGCGTCTGCGTAGCTGGGAAGAGACAAGTGTCATTCATCTGCTTCCCCTGAGATTTGCAGAAACAAGAAGGAGGAACAGTATTAAGAAGGAGATATATAACCATGTTGGCCACTCAAATACATAGCGAACAGCTTAATTATCTGGGTTCAACTATCAGTCAGAAACAAATTGCTACCATTTAGGCCTACTTTATCATTTACTATAGAAATGGCATAACGATAAGGGCAGTATTGCTAGAATTAGAATCTGCATTTACGTGTCTTTAATTTAATTTTTCTAATTATATTTATAATAGCTTAAATATCTGCACTGATAAAATGGTTAGCCACCTGCATTGAAATGCCACCTGATGCGTTTATTTTGGAACAGTAGCAGATTGGCATAATTTGAGCTCCAGTTTCTCTGAAAATTTTCCCATTAATAGGTATTAAATGAATCTTTCTGGATGTGCCGGAAGTTATAAAACAACTATCATTGTGAGAATCTCAGTCGGGGTTTTAAATCTGGAAATGTGATTTTTTTTTGAGTTTGAACTCGGTTTAGGGGGTCTATTTAATTAAAAGTAGAGCATCGCGTTGGCATTTCGGTGTTCCTATAGACCTTTTATGTTGGAATAGCGCCTGGTTAAAAAAAAAATTCCATTCAGTTAAATGTTTGCATAGCCGTATGGGAAGAAGGTTAGGTGAATATGCACAAACTACACATACTGTCCAGAATGTGCAAACAAATACATCAGGCCTCCTCTTTTCATACAATTTCTATATGGTCTATATATTTCAGAATGATGTGACTTTCTTCTGACCTTAGGCTAATTCATCACCAAAAGAACGTCCAGCTAAGGGGCAATTTGTAAACATATCCTTAGCAAATCATCAACGCCAACCCAACGAGCAAGTTTCATCTCCTGTAGTTTGGCTCTGAACCTGGCTGAAGAAGAGTTGAGGGAAAGGAAAAAGATCAATAATAATAATAATAATGTTGGAATTTGTTAAGCGCTTACTATGTGCAGAGCACTGTTCTAAGCGCTGGGGGCGATACAGGGTCATCAGGTTGTCCCAAGTGAGGTTCACAGTTAATCCCCTTTTTATGGATGAGGTAACAGGCACTGAGAAGTGAAGTGACTTGCCACAGTCACACAGCTGACAAGTGGCAGAGCTGGGAGATGAACCCATCACCTCTGACTCCCAAGCCCGGGCTCTTTCCGTTGAGCCACGCTTGCTTCTCTAAGCAGGATCAAGCAGGCCATCTTGTGCCATTTGAAATACAATCAATTACACTTTGAAAAAACTTGGGGTTTTACAAAGCTTATGTTTCAAGAGTCTGGTTTCTTGGTGGTTTTTTTTGTTTGGTATTTCTTAAGCACTTACTAAGTGCCCGGCACAGATGTAAGCACTTGGTACATATAAGATAATCAGGTGAGAGACAGTCCCTGTCCCACATTCACAGTCGTAACCCCCATTTTACCGATGAGGTAACTGAGGCACAGAGAAGTTAAGTGACTTGCCCAAGGTCACACAGCAGAGCCAGGAATAGAACCCAGGTCCTACCGACTCCCAGGCCTGTACTCTGTCCATTAGGTCGTGCTGCTTCTAATTGTTTCTAATTATTCTACTTGATCACTGGAGTTGTGCATGGGTCCATTTTGAGTGTTAACTCAAATTTATGTAAGTGATGCAACAGTTCTAGGAAGGTAAAAAACTAGAGAAATATCATTTTAGAGCTAGGCCCAACATGTACAATGAGGATGTTATCATTTGTAAAGGCCTTGGTTTTGTTTGTGTGCCATACTCCTCCCCATTAAATCAAGTGCTTGAATTTTCTCACCCACACTGGGAGTGTAGTAAGGGTTTGTTCTGTGCAATTTCAGGCCGCAGCTGATGTGTTCTCTTGCGACATTTGCATCTAAGACTGCTTCTTATCAATCAATCAGTCGCATCAATTGACCACATACTGCGTGCCGAGCTTGGGAGAGTATACTATAACGGAGTAACGGAGCTTACAGTCTGACGGGTGAGACACACCTTAAAATAAATTTCAGATGTGTCCATAAGCGTTCTGGGGTTGAATAAAGGGTACAAATCCCAAAAGCAAGGGCATCATAGAAGAGAGAGGTCCAAGGGGAAATGAAGGCTTATTTCGGGAAGACGTCTTGAAGAGGTGTGATTTTCGTAAGGTTTTGAAGGTGGAGAGAGTGATGGTCTGTCAGATCTAAAGGAGGAGGGAGGTAGGGCATGGGAGAGGGGTCAGCGGCGAGATGGGTGAAATGGAGGTACGGTGGGTAAGTTGACGTTAGAGGAGCGAAGTGTGCAGGCGGAGTTGTAGTGGGAAATGGATGAGGTGTAGGAGGGGGCAAGGGAATTGAGTTGCTTTATAGCCAATGGTGAGGAGTTTTTCTTTGTGAAGGGGGATGGGCAACCACTGGAGGTTCTTGAGGACTGGGGAAACTTGGCCCGAATGGTTCTGTAGAAAAATGATCCAGGCAGCGGAGCCAAGTGTAAACTGACGTGGGGAGAGACGGGAGGCAGGGAGGTGAGCGAGAATAATAATAATAATGTTGGTATTTGTTAAGCGCTTACTATGTGCCGAGCACTGTTCTAAGCACTGGGGTAGACATAGGGGAATCAGGTTGTCCCACGTGGGGCTCGCAGTCTTAATCCCCATTTTACAGATGAGGGAACTGAGGCACAGAGAAGTTAAGTGACTTGCCCACAGTCACACAGCCGACAAGTGGCAGAGCCGGGATTCGAACTCATGAGCCCTGACTCCAAAGCCCGTGCTCTTTCCACTGAGCCACGCTGCTTCTCCAGAAGGCTGATGCAGTCATCAAGGTGGGAGAGGATGTGTTTGGATCAATGTAATAGCAGTTTGGAAAGGAAAGGGTTGATTTGCACAGGTGTCTCACTAGCTCCATCCCTAATGCGATGCAAGGAAGCCAGATGATTAAGGATCCATTCATCATGTATTTGGGCAGGGTTTCTTTGTACCGTATTGGCATTAGGAACGGTAAAGACAAATGCGACTCCCGATCGGACAGAAATAATTCAGAAAGCAGGTCAAGATCAACTATTGATGACTAGCAGGGAAAAAAAAAGCATGAATCAGCAGGCAGCAGTATGATTCCGGCACAGTCGAAGGGCCCGAATAATCTAATAAGTGAAATATGTTGACTCAATCAAGGGACATTATGGGAAATGATGTCATTTGAGGACTATTGCTTTCGGTGATGAATGAGGAGCTTGATTCCCTCATCTCAGGTTTAACATCACTTTCGTTTATAATTCCATCCAAATCTATTTTGGCAAGGATGAGATTCATTTGTAAAATATTATTTTATTTATTTCTTGGGCACAATTGTATCTGCCCCTTTGGGGCTATCCAAGATTGATACGGTTGTAATAATCACTAATCTCTTTTCTGTTTTTGAAAACGGATAGCCACCGTGCAGTGCCTGCATTTGGGATCAGGAGGGAAAAGGTTAGAAAAACGATGCATATTTGTAAAGATTTCTAGAAGTTTTTCTGCCCCTCAAGCCGAAGAGTGCTGCGAAGAGTGCCCCGTCCCTCTATTCCATCCCTGAATTCTCCTTCTCCAGCAGCTCTCTGGCTGGCTATCCTGGAAGTGACAACCTGCTGGTAGATGCTGTGGCTACCAGAAGGATTGGGTAGGGATGGACCAAACTCATGGCGAACGTACGTGGACCCTGTGTGGAAATCTAAGATCATGAAATGAGAGAGAGGATCCTGAGGTTACTTCACGAGTGGCTGACCAGTTTAGCCAGGACTCCCTACCCTTCTGGCTAACTGTGACATACAGCATGGCCTAGTGGATAGAGCACGAGTGGGGAGTCAGAAGGACCTGGGTTCTAATCCCCGCTCTGCCAGTTCTCTGCTGCGTGACCTCGGGCAAGTCACGTCACTTCTCAGGACCTCGGTTCCCTTATCTGTCAAATGGGGATCAGGACTATGTACATCCTCATTAGCTTGTATCTACCCCAACGCTTAGAACAGAGCTTAATACATAGTAATCACTTAATAAATGCCATCATTATTATACTACATACCATTAGTCCATTAAAATGTAAGCTCCCTGAGGGCAGAGTATGTGTGTTTTGTTTCTCTAGTGATTACCCAAAAATTGGGTTCAGAGCTATGCACATCATAGGTGCTCAGCAAATCAATGACACTATTGGATGGATGTCAGGCCCATTGTCTGCCTACTTCATGTGCTTAGTACAGTGCTCTGCTCACAGTAAGTGCTCAATGAATATAATTGAATGAATGAATGCAATAGTTATTGTTACGAACCCCTAGATATTTGCCATTTGTTGATTTATGCATTCTGTGCCTCAGTCTCAGCCAATCGTTTAGAACAGTTTGGACCATTAAACATGCAACTGTTAAATGTGCTGGATCTTACCGATTATGAAATCAATCAGTGGTTTTGGGGGGGCATTTACTGTGTACACAGAGCACTGTACTGAGTGCCTGGGAGAGTACAATACAATAGAGTTAGTAGACAGGATCCTTCCTCACGACGTTAGTAGAAATAATCCCTGCCCTCAGGGATCTTACGGTCCGAAGAGTTTGTTTCTTCTTACTTCCAATATTTATTTACATGCACAAGGTGATTTAAGTCTACTATATCTACTGTTTCTATTATGTACTCTCCCAGGAGCAATCTTTTTTGAGACCTTTCTTTTGTTGGACTCTTTCTAGTTTCCATACTGTCAGTAGTGGTGATTTTGCTCCATTTTGCATGGAGAGTGTTCTTATGATTAATATTTTGTAATAACTATTACTACTCATTAAGTATATGCTATTTGCTAAGCTCTAGGGTAGATTCAAGTTAATCAGAAACTTCACTGTGCCTGTTCTTATGGGGCCCATAATCTAAGAGGCTGGGAGAGGAGATATTTTATCGCCATTTTGTAGATGAGAAAACTAGGACACTAAGAGGTTAAGCGACTTGCCCAAGATCACACAGCAGGCCCGTGGCAGAGCTGGGACTAGAACCCAGATCTCCTGACAACCAGTTCCATGCTCTTCCCTCTAGGCACTGCAGCTCTAAACTTCGGAGTTTCAGAGTTTCTCGAACACTATGAAATGGCAATCTAGAAATGTTGGACCCATCGCTAACAGCAAATTCCTTTTGAGTCGGTTTCGTTCTTAAATGCGCTGAACGTTTTAATAGTCATTCCCCTTCTCCTCCAAGATTGGCAGGATGGGTATGCATTTTTTAGGAGGGTTGGGGGAGAGATGGAGGGAGGCATGCTTCTGTGACTTCAGCACTGTGACCTCCCCCTGAGTGAACGAAGTCTCATCACTGCTGTCAAGGACCTCCTAGATAGAGATTATCCTTTCCTGAGCTCTTGGACTACCTCCATTCCCGCATCGATAGCCTAGGGTTCTGAAGCCATTGCAGATGTATGGGGGTGAGGCAGTGTTTCCTCTCATTTAAGGATAGTTGCGGATCCCCTCGGAGTCCACTAAGGCATTGGAGAGTCCTGATTTTGGAACCATACAATTGGCATCGTTCTGAAAATCTGATGTTGGTCCCCGGGTGAAAGACACCCTCTCCGACCCGTCAGATGATCATGAGGGGAGATAGTGACTTAGTTATGCGCTTAGGAAACCGAACCCCAGCTTTCTTAATACATGTGGCGGGCCTCGTTAATGGCGCCTTCCCCTTCTTCAAGTGATCCTTTTCCTTGGCTTCCTTTGCAAACATTTTATAATGCCTCATTATGTTCGGGAGCTCCACTGCATGTGAATTTGCAAGTATAGGAAAATGAAATCAGGATTTAATTACAAAATATCCTACCTCTAAAATTAAAGAAAAAAAGCTTAAATAATTCAGTTTGATTTTGTCTCATTAGTCTGATTTCCTAGTATTTAGCCCTAATTACGTGATACATAAGCCCTAATTATGTGATACATATACAGCGTGCTCTCTAAAGTTAAAGATCAGAACGGATACTGACTTAAATGATAAAAATCTGTTAAATTATTAATGATAATTAATCTTACAAAATAGGCATAATTAGTTGGAGTACTTTAGATATTATACTTAAAGGCATTACAAATAATATAACATGGTTTGATCATTGAAAAAACACTCCATCAGGAGGAAATCTCAGAGAGCACTGCCTTTTTCACTAGAGAGGGCTAAACAATTGCTTGGTGCTGTCAAAATATATCTGGTCGTCATTGTTGAAAAGGTGAGTCTGTTTTAACTCGTTCAATGCTGTGCCCTGAATCACATGGAGATTACAGATTTTTAAAGAGCTGTCTCTCCCATCAGTTGAATCCCCTAAATATATTACAGTACATATGTCATTAAGGCCACGTGAATGCCCTTTTGTTCAACACATCCTGTGGAGTGTGCCTTGAAGTGTCAGTGAGTGCAATTTTTTTGGCTTTTATTGAGGTCATTTCAATTTTGATGTCATTGACCAGAGATCTAATACAATAAGCAGAGATACATGTCCTTTTAATCTTTTTTTTTTTTTAATGCACGAAAGGGAAATGGCCGATGTCATTTGATATCTAAGATAAGGTTAGTGACAATGAATAGGAGGGGTAGAAAGCAGATGAAGTCCTCGCCGAGAGGAAAATTTTCAAATGGCGGCCCATGGAGGAATAAGGAGATAAATTGGGCATGATAAAATCTGATCACATTACTAAGTGGAGCTCAAAGGTGTAACGCTGCCCGGTTGGGTACAACATGAAGGAAGACCTAGTTCAAACAATCAAGACTTAGTCCCAAAAGGTGAAGACATGCTTGAGGTCATCTGTCTACTGTATATAAGTCTATATACAGTTAGATATAGTATGTTATGTATTATATTATGCATAGTTTTTGTAATGTATATGTATATACATTTCCTGGGTCTCAGAGTTTTTGCAATGCAATGATCTAACTCTCTGGAAAGAGACGATGGCTTGTAAGGAAACTTGCGGAGAAATAAATGTTAAAATGGATTAGTAGCAATTCACTTTCGTATGTTAAATCATCATTCAATAGTATTTAACGGTTATGAAAAACTGTGGCTTTTGCCCATTAGAATGATTCCATCTGGTGATTTGCTCGCTCAATATTAACGACACTAATTTGAATTCAGCTGGTGGCTAGGGAAGTTCAGTAATGAAGATACAGATGCAAGCATCATAGGATCCATTCTTTACTTGCTGTTGTAAGATCACTTTTCTACATCCGCTTGTCTCCCTTGCCTAGCAATACGCTATTTCCTTGGAAAGAGATTTACATGGTATCAAATTCCAAATTTCTAAGGAATTGCAACTCTATTCTTCCTTTCTATCTTTTCTTTCCACCTCCACAGTCTATCTGTAGTGATATAGGTAGATATCTCTCTCTCTCTCTCTCCCTCTCTCCATATATGAATATAGTGACATATTTAGATATGTCTTTTGTATATATCTATATCACTATATAGAAAATAATCACACAAGAGTTTGCGTAATGGCACCATTATTTTGACTTGTCCTTTAATCAGGAAAATAGTGAATGTGTTTGAGAGGTGTTCTCCACATATATTTAGCTTTGAAAGACTCATCCAGGCACACACAATACAGTGTTTCCTCCTCTCTCCCTACTTAAAGCATTTTTTTCTTAGTTTTTCAGAGTTCCCTGGTATTTGTTTGAGTTATTTTCCATCAGTTTCAATTTGGTTTTATGTTAAAGAGTCATAACTCCCTCTGATACAAAATTTTGGCACTCGTCTGAGAGTTTAACAATCCATTTTAATCAGAGTTAACTTTAAATTTCAGATGCAGATATCAGGAAAGGGTGAGAAAACAAGATAAAGGATATGGTTTTACCACTACGCAAAACCATGCAAGACCTTCCTGAAATACCAGGTGGACTCCTGGTCACTCTATCTTGCAAAGGCAACAGTATAAGTGGAGATGATCTAGAGGGGGGTTGCTGAGGTAATTAGCTGATGGACAACTTCCAAAATAGGTGCTGTGAATATTAGTATTCTAGGAACCGTGATCAGGTTATATTTTGCTTTTCTCCTGCAGGATAGCATTAGTGGTGGTGCCTGCCATTCTGATGGTTTCTGTGCACACTATGCAAAGAGGTAGGATGTGAGACCTAGCCTAACACTGAGTCATCTGCCTCTCCATTTTCTGCCCAGGAGGAAGGAATTGTCCCCACTCCGCACTACTAAAGCAGCCAATTGTCAAGATCCGCTCCCAGAGGCCTTCACTTAGCTGGTTGTCATGGGGTGGTGCAGAAGGTTGAAAATTCAGCCAATGTTCAATTTCAGAGTAAAGAAATGATTTCAGGGTAAAGAAAGAAAGCCCTTCTGGAGCTCTGTGAAGTGATAGAAGACGAAGTAATAGTTAACCGAAGCAAATAACCTGGTGGAAACCTTTGAAACCCACACTCAGAGATTTCGTTTTTTCTCATCAGGAAATTAGGAGTCACTACAGACTTTGAAGGAGGAAAATGATGTGGGTGGAGCCCCAGTTGAAAGAGATGTTTTGGAGACAATGTTGACGGGTGAAAAGGTAGTTGCAAGGAGGCCAGTGGGCAGGTTGTATAGTAGCCCATCTCAGCCGTGACTTCAAGAGCAAGAACTGGTCCCTAAGAGAACTGGTGGTTGTGAATTTAAGAAGAGATGGGAAAGAGCTTTTATTGGTGATGACTATCTCTCAACACATGTGTTTGACTTCAAATGACCTCTTAGAATCAGATGTATTATCAGATGTCCTCTTTCTACGTATTAACATGGAAGCGATTACTTGGAAAATCACGTCAGGCTTGTAACAGGTGGGTGTAAAGCAGTAGCAGTAACCCCAGCAGAGAGAACTAGATAGTTAATATATAACACTTGCATCTTGGCAGGGGGGAAGAATGTTTGCACGACAGCAAGTGTCTGTGGCCATTATTCAAACTCTTATGTGATTATTTTCTATGTACATTTTAACATTCTTTGAGCCTGAAAATCTGTGGAATGCCCTATTTTATTTTATTTTTTTTTGCATTGAGGCGGCTATTCATAAGAAACTCATTGTGTCTCAGTGATAATTTTGCGTAGTTTAATGTTTCCCATGAATCATGAAACCACTTTCAACCCACACATGGTCTGACCTCTCTCTTCTTGTACACACTGATTCCAAAGGGGTGATTTTCGATAAAAAGAGAGGTCAGCAGTAATGCGAAATTAATTTGGGTAAATGAAAAAGATGAAACCATCATGGCAACTCTGAGTTCCTTACACAGCTGTTTATGAAAGAAATGAGTAATGTAAGAGAAGCATAATACCAACCCCAGAGCAGCATGATAATAAACATGCCATAAAGCCGAAGACTTAGACGCTTGTTGAGTTTAAAATGTATGTTACTTTCATTAATAGTCATGGTACTTCATTTAATTAAGATAATGGGCAAAGCCGAATGTAACTGGATGAAATCAACCACTCATTCCAGGAGAAAAGATAGAGAACATCGTTGTGACTGCGGCAGGCATTGATACATTGGTGCTTTCACGAATATTCCTATGTCCTCACTTGCCTAATTCTCAATCCCCAAATATGGTCTGAGTTATCATTTTAAGTTTCGACATTCATTCCAAGGAGGCAGAACCTTAAGTCAATTTGAAGCAGTAAGGGCTGTTGAGTTCTAATGTATTTGTTTCATTACTTGCTTCTTTAATAATAATAATGTTGGTATTTGTTAAGCGCTTACTATGTGCAGAGCACTCTTCTAAGTGCTGGCGTGGATCAGGTTGTCCCACATGAGGCTCACCGTCTTAATCCCCATTTTACAGATGAGGTAACTGAGGCACAGAGAAGTTAAGTGACTTGCCCACAGTCACACAACTGACAAGCGAGCCGGGATGCGAACCCATGACCTCTGACTCCCAAGCCCGGGCTCTCTCCACTGAGCCACGCTGCTGCTTCTTTCTGAGAAGACGCCTCTCCAGTCCCTTCCCTCCCCCACCCTCTCCCAGTTAGTTTCAAAAGGTTGTTGCTTCCCTTAGATCTTTGCTAGAATTCAGGGCAATAAGATCACAAACTTGACTGAAGCAAGATATCATAAATGTGGGCTGGAACTGAAGAAAATCTGAGGCCTGTAACTCATAAAAATGTCTGTCCTGAGACAACAAAAGGAAATGTGCCTATTTTTTCTTTCCTTTACCTCTCTGTTCAGACTTGTTTCTCGTAGCCAGGTCAGACCAGCCGATCTCCATCAGTAGTTGATGAAGTCACAAAAGTAGGTGACACAGACGAGCAAGGAGTTGGGGTGGCCCATGTCTCAGCAGAGAGCCGGTGGCTTTACTGCCTTGCGCACGAGACAGAAAATTGAGATGTAGCATCCAAGATCAACTTATATTTGGGTAACAATTACATATTTGCCTACCAGTCAGCATTTTAGCTCTAGCATTTAATAATGGTGGTGGTATTTGTTAAGCGCTTACTGTGTGCCAAGCACTGGACTATGCACTGGGAAAGACGCGATACGACATCCGATCTCCTGGATGTGACGGCCTAACAGGAGTCTATAAAAAGTTCCTGAATTTGAGTTCCAAATCTCTGTGTGAAATTAAGACTCTGGGCGCCAGCCCTGATCAAACTGCATTCCAGGATTTTTCATCATTTGTAGTAACGCGCTTCATGGCCTTCCCCTTTCCACAAATGCCATTCCCTCATCACTCTGCTCTTTGTCTTCCCCAATTTTGGCCACTTTTGCACCCCACTTTCTTTCGTCTTCTTTGCAGTAGCATCCCCGGTCCCTCGGGGGTTAAATTTCCAGGCTTCCCAGTTTAGTGTCTTAAAAAAAAATATCCTGGGAAGTTCCGAGTTGAAGATAAACTCTGAGGAGGCTCTAGAATGATGGGAGTGGGTGTGGGAAGGATATGGGAATGCGTGAGAGAAATGGGGAATGCATCCAATGTGGAAATCTGAGTTGTGCCTTAGGGCCCAGGATGCTTACGTATCCACTGCTACAAAGACTTTTCTGTTGCACCATGCTTCGCTGCTAGTGAGGTTATTCTTCTGGCAGAAGATCTATCTGAATCGTATACAAGGAAGCTTTGTATGGGCAGTGCATCGTCAGTTGTCTGTTGCTCTGTAATGATGCAGGGAAGGGGACACGGGTCCAAGCCAGAAAACCAAAGACCAATGTAAGCATAGAAACATGTCTCTGCCACATAAACATGAAAGGAAGCAGGAAAATCAATAACTGAGAGAGTGTAGTGAAAATTGTGATCTCAGCATCTTTGAACAATACTGCTGCAAATAATTTGTCGGGGGAATTTTTTTTTTCCTAATTGGAGTTATATTTTTGTTGAGAAGGGGGAAATAAAATGCAGGAATGTTGCTGAGAGGGAAGTGAAAGTCTCGCTTATGCTGTCTTAATTGCTCCAAACTTCATATTTGCATTCACCGTAGTCGGTCCATCCGCGGAACTGATTGAATGTCTGCAGTGTGAGAATATTACACTGTGAGAGGAGAGATCTTTTTCCCCACTGTCGGTCAGTCAGTTATATTTATTGAGTGCTTACTGTGTGCAGAGCACTGTACTGAGCACATTAGATAGTAAAGTTAATGAAATGTACATCGCCTTGATTCTATTTAGTTGCCATTGTTTTTACGAGATGTCCTTCCCCTCGACTGTATCTATTGCCATCGTTCTTGTCTGTCCGTCTCCCCCGATTAGACCGTAAGCCCGTCAAACGGCAGGGACTGTCTCTATCTGTTTCCGACTTGTTCATTACAAGCGCTTAGTACAGTGCTCTGCACATAGTAAGTGCTCAATAAATACTATTGAATGGATGAATGAATAAAGTACAACAAAAAACAGACACATTCGCTGCCAACAATGAACTAAAGACCATTCTAATGCCCCAAATTTGAAAGTTTGCAGGGGACTCGGGGGATAGATGGTTTAGGGAAAAATATCAAAACATTGGGTTTTTTTTTTAATTTCACAGAATTGTGACGTGGATCCCAAGCAATTTGGGCATTTTGGCTACATTTTGGAGAGATCACTGCATGTGGAGGGGGTCGATGTCTACTAATTCTGTTGTTATTCTCCCAGGAGAATAGTACAGTGCTCGGCACACAGTTGGCGCTCAGCGAGTACTACTGATTGATTTACTGGCTGCTTCACATCAAGACACATGCAGACATTCTCCTCTCCTCCCAACACACCTGATCAGGGCAGCAAAGTTCTCCTTCTCTAGGAGTCTCCAAGGCAGCATTGGCAGAAATGAGGAGGAAGGGGACTGCTGTTAACAAGTGTGAAATAATCCATTTTGGTTTCGTGGATATTTGCATGAGAGATGGGAAATACTTGTAAGGTTACTCAGGCATAAAATGTCACTATTTTAGCAAGTGAACTTTTTTTCTTTGTAGCAACAATGAGAAAATTGCACCCTGTTTAAAACAGTTACATTTTGATGATTGGAGCGTGGCCGGAATTCTTACGGCACACTAAAAACTTTTGTTGTGACATAATGAGCAGCTTTTGCTTTTAGCCCAGAAATGAGAGATTTAGGGACTCAGTTACTGCTCTGTATGAAATACCTTCCTTTACCTCAGGTCCATTATTAAATGTTGAATATTTTCCTAATCCCTACAAACTGCCTATAAATCACACTGTGGATTTTGCCCGGGAAACTATAAAACAGCCATGAGGTACTGCTTCTCCAAATAGCATGTGTGTCTGTGGTGAGGCATCAATGACCACTGCGTTCATTCCTGCCCTCTGTTAACGACTCAACCTGTTGACTAATATTAGGAAACGATAGGGATTTCTATAACTCCAATGTTGCTACCCAATTATAGGGCAGACTGATTTCGTACTCTTTCATGTACTTGGAAGTTCCATAAAAATTCATCCTCCAGTTTCCAAGTGACACCATTGAGATTGA
This sequence comes from Ornithorhynchus anatinus, assembly GCF_004115215.2. Taxonomy (NCBI): domain Eukaryota; kingdom Metazoa; phylum Chordata; class Mammalia; order Monotremata; family Ornithorhynchidae; genus Ornithorhynchus; species Ornithorhynchus anatinus. Next base: position 8,143,992 of record NC_041736.1, on the reverse strand, counting down.
GATTTTTCAACCAGTGTCGAAAGTAGTAAGTCACCTCTCCAGCAGCCGCATCCTGGATGGTTGTAGTGAGGCAGAGTTGACTAGAAATTTTATTCATTCAATAGTATTTGCTGAGCACTTACTATGTGCAGAGCACTGCACTGAGCGCTTGGAATGTACAAATCGGTAGCGGATAGAGACAGTCCCTGCCCTTTGACGGGCTTACAGTCTAATCGGGGGAGACGGACAAGAACAATAGCAATAAATAGAATCAACGGGATGAACATCTCATTAAAACGATAGCAAATAAATAGAATCAAGGTGATGTACATCTCAGATTTTATCAAATCAGCAGATAGACTTGAGCAGCGAGAATATTTTTTTTTTTCATTCAATAACGGGAGAAAGGTAAGAAAACAATGAAACAATTTTGAATTATGTGGTACCGGACATATTTATATGATGAGTCCATAAGGGAAGCGGCATGGCCTAGTGGATAGAGCACGGGCCCAGGAGTCAGAAGGATCTGGGTTGCAATCCGAGCTCCGCCCTGTGTTTGGTGTGTCACTTTGGGTAAGTCGTGTCACCTCTCTGTGCCTCAGTTACTTCATCTGTAAAATAGGGATTAAGACCGTGAGTCCAGTGTGGAACAAGCATTGTGTCCCACCTGATGAGCGTGTATCTAACCCAACACTTAGAACAGTGCTTGACACATAGTAAGCACTTAACAAATGCTATCATTATTATTATTATCATCAATCAATTCTTCATTTAAGATTTTACAGTCCTCTAGACTGTGAGTTCCTTGTGGGCGGGGAATATATCTGTTTATTGTTTATTAGAGAAGCAGCGTGGCTCAGTGGAAAGAGCCCGGGCTTGGGAGTCAGCGGTCATAGGTTCGAATCCCGGCTCTGCCACTTGTCAGCTGTGTGACTGTGGGCAAGTCACTTCACTTCTCTGTGCCTCAGTTACCTCATCTGTAAAATGGGGATTGAGACTGTGAGCCCCACGTGGGACAACCTGATTCCCCTGTGTCTACCCCAGCGCTTAGAACAGTGCTTGGCACATAGTAAGCGCTTAACAAATACCAACATTATTAAAATGGGGATTAAGACTGTGAGCCTCATGTGGGACAACTCGATTACCCTGTATCTATCCCAGTGCTTAGAACAGTGCTCGGCACATAGTAAGTGCTTAACAAATACCAACATTATTATTATTATTGTTATATTGTACTCTGCCAAATGCTTAGTACAGTGCTCTGCACTAAGTAAGTGCTCAGTAAATACAGTTGACTGAAAGTACCAGCTACATGCACTCTGCAGACACGAAGGATGAAGTTTTGATCTTCATTCATTGTACTCCCAGTGGCCTGTTGGGTAAGGGTGACATAGTTCCTTCATTTGCTTCAGAAGCTGCAATCTGGGAGTAAGGAAGTGCTTGCAGCAGGCCCAGGTGAATTAGTAATGTTATGCAGCAGAGAGCTTGACCCCTTCCCCCTTAGTGAGCACCCCCTGGAAGGCCCCTAAGGGTCAATGGAGCCATGATTTGGAGGTGATGGGTCTTGCTTTTATTGTTCGGGGGGGCTTCATTTCCCAGCATCTTGGCCTTAATGTCCACAGTTCACCTTCTTCCCTTTCCTCCCCACCTCTCCGCACCCCTCACTTCCACACGAGGAATCCAAACTGGAAAAGGAAGTAGCAGAGATGCTGGGAGATAGAATTGCTGGGGTGACAGATTGATGCCTGCTACCGTCATAGGAGTGGGGTGTTTTTCCTCCTTTTCCATTTCCTTCCCAGACCGGAGATTGGGTTTGGTCAAAATAGTTAAACAAAAGTATTAAATAAGATGATTCCATATGGGCTATAACGTTCTTAGTAGAGTGCTGCTTTTATTGCGGATTTTTCAGTTCCAACCTGCTCACCTTTACAAGGGAGTCCTTGTTGAGACCTAGAGGGTGGCAGAGGGAAGCTTTTGAGTTCTTTGTGGGAAACACTGTTGACCAACTGTTGTTGACCAACTGTTGCCTTCTGTACAGTGTGTGACTGTAATGACCAATATCACCACGTTCAAGTTCAGCCACGTCTTTACAACTTCCCCGAACACGTCTCCCAGCAACTTGTTTACATAGTTTAATTGACTTTATTAACTGCATGGAGAAGAGAGTTATTCACAAATGCATTTTTCATTAACAAACAAAATCATGGAAGACAATGGAATGTGTATTAATGGAGCGTCTGCCTTATTCAAGATGTTCCAAAACAGTTTACAATTATTCTGCTACATGAAACCTCCCTGATTTTAATTAAAAATATGTAGTAAGGAATGAGCAAGCAAACCAAGTGCTAAAGAACCCTGAGAAATTCAGACTGCTCCAAGTGAGGCAGAGATGATCACATTTGCTCAGGAAGAGCGTTTACATGCTCCTACCCTGATGATTAAAAAAGATTGATGGTTCTCATTTATTTTCCAGCTACCTTGTGATGATGAAAACCATTCAGTCCATGTCTCCCCACTCCTCAAGAACTTCCAGTGGTTGCCAGGAGAGGCTGGTGAGTTTAACAACATGAAATATTCAACACCTCAACTCTGTCCAAATTTGGGATTTTTAACCTTAGGGCCTATTTGGTGCTGTGAGATAACACACTAGTCCTACCTCTGAAGTGCTGGTTCTTGAAATGAATGAGGGTTTTGACCATTTTGGTGCTTTCTTAGGAATTTCCCTGATTTTAAATCTTTTCAATGCACTCTGCTTGAGAAACTGGAGCGCAGAAATCTTTGAGCAATAACTGTCAGAGGGCCAACCTTTACTTTGCTCCAGTATCGAGGACTTCTCCATGACCAATAATGCATTTCAAGCTTGAGGGAACATCACATAAGTGACATTCTTTGTGGCATTCAGGGCCCTAAATGAAACCCTTAGTCTCTTGGTCCTCCAGTTCTATTTCTTCGTCGGCTTTCTTTTCCCTCTTGATGGCAATTACACTCCTGAATAATGGAACGGACACTTTTCAACCATATGTCTTAAAATTTCCAAGAAAATGTTGGAATCCCCGGGCTGGACCAAATGAATGACCCACTTCCCCCCGCCAACCTGCTCCCTGTGTCTTGTGCTGCGGAGAAGGGCAGGCTACCCGGTGCCACTAGATCAATATTGGGGTTTCTGATTAATCTCATCCATTATTCTCCAGTGTGAAGTATTTGCAGACTGCATAAATGAGGCTTGCAGCAGAGGCTTTTGTGGATAGGTGCTCCAGTGAGCAATGCATAAGCTAGAAGAAATTGCCTCTTCTTTCTCTTCTCTGGCTATAGGGCATGATTGTGTTGTGCGTGAGGGGAAACTGTGTCTTCCATTTTTCACTCAACTGAGGCGGCTATTGGGTGCACTGGGTCATCCAGGAGAAAGGTCTCCTTTCTGTCTCCAACCACAACAGTAGCAATGAGTGACCTCTCCAATTTGCTTGAGGATAAAAAAAAAAAAAGACTGGGGAGGGAATAGATTGGTGCAGTAGACCTGGTTTCAACACAGAGGTACTGCATTGAACTATCAAATAATTCCAACCCAAGATGCACTTTAAGTGGGTCCATTAAAAATAATAATAATAATAATAATGATTGTGGTATTTGTTAAGTGCTTACTGTGTGCCGAGCACTTTTCTAAGCACTGGAGTAGATACAAGGTAATCAGGTTGGACACAGTCCCTGAACCACATGAGGCTCGCAGTCTTAATCCCCATTTTACAGATGAGGGAACTGAGGCACAGAGAAGTTAAGTGCCTTGCAGCCATGTGGGATTAGAACCCATATCCTCTGACTCCCAGGCCTGTGCTCTTTCCACCAGATCACACTGCTTCTCCGGAGTGTGCAGGGATGTTTCACCAAAACGGTTAATTAATGGCTAAATAAGACAGTCCAAGCCATTTGCTGCCAGGGATTCTCGGCCTTGTATTTAGGCATGTTTCCTGATGGGCGAGTGAGCTCAAACAGGGTTTTGCTGGCCTGACGCCTGTCCATGGCCGGTGGCCTGTATCTAATAACAAGTCGAGTCCCTGACAACTGACAGTGTGCTGAATGGAATGCTGAGTGAGGTGTCAGGCCAGAGACGCCTCACAGCACACACAAAAGCTCCTGGTCGCTGGACCAGGTCCCTACATCTTGGGCCCTACTTCTAGGGGAGCGATTTCAAATCAGACAGGGCCAGAGAGGTGGTATGGCTGCATTTTTTAGGTCGGGAGTTAACGCAGGTGTCAAAAAGAAAATGCTCAAAGGATCCCATTGATGGGGCGTGACTAGATTGAAGCTTTGGGGGGTCTTGGGTGGTAGAAATCAGCCGTCCCCCACGCTCAGAGCAAAGTTTCTCCCTTCCCGTCGTCTTCAGAGGAAGTGTACACTCTTGCCCTGGAGAATGTCCCCTTCCTCTCTGATAGAACTGGATCTGTTTAATTAACCAGTAGTGTTTATTGAGAGCTTACTCTGTGCAGTGCATGGTGCTAAATGCTTAGGAGAGTACCATGGAGTTAGTCATGTGATCCCTGCCTTCAAGGAGATTATAATCTGTTTTCTACCAATCTTGGCTGAGGCTTGGCAGTTGTAAGAGGTGGGAAAGAGAACAAAGGAGGTTGGCAAGGTGCCAAGCAAAGGAATAGCTATGGTGAGTTTTCCCTTGAAAAACCCCCTGTGAAGGGGGAGGGACTGTGGGGGTGGAGGTAGGCAGCTGCACCCTAAATCCATCTGTTAAAATGGCTATGACTAAGAAATCTTAGTATTCCTGCCTTATCTTTAATAATCTCTCTGATTGTCTCTATCATTGTCTTTACAACTCGGAATGTGAAAAATCTTGAGCACTCAGAAAAGAAAGTTGCACAGCTGATCTAGGAACGAAGATCCTGAAATGTATTTGATCCCCTAAAAGCCGCCTCTTCAGTCTCTAGAAAGTCCGATCCCATTAACACTTTGTGATTAGTTTCTCAGGGATTCTAGAGCCATATTAACTTTCTCTAAATACCGTTGGAAGTTGTGGGTTTACTGATTCATAAAGATTTGAAAGCATTAAAAATCTTTCCTACTATTTGTCATTTTCTGTCCCATCAGCTAGCCCCAATGTGCTTAGGAGAAATGTTGCAAACTAACCTGGAGTGTGATTAGCACGGTTACCCTTCAGAATCAGTGATAGATGCCAGCATCACAAAGAAATGACTGCAGTGACAACTTTTAACTTGTCCAGGCTTCTGTTTTAAGAAAGACATTCAGTTTTTAGTAGTCATGATTACACAGATGAATTTAGCCAATTCCTTTTAACACTGACGTTGATCAGGATTTTGCATTGGGAACAAATTTACGATTTTTTTTTTTCAAAATCAGTCATTTCTTAAATTTTCCTACGTTCTAATTTCATTCAGTTGGGTTGAGTGTTTAATTAGACTAGTAATCCTTAAATTTGATTAGCGATTTGGCTGATATAAAAGCATATGGCCCACAGAATACTGGTGAGTTCCGCGACTTTGTCAACTGGCAAGGGCTCAGACCTGCAGCAGTGAGCTTCCAGCCCAGCTCCTGGGCAGTTGGGGTGGTAGGTATGAGGTGCCAGAGGATGGGTGGTGGTGATGGGACGCCAGGGAAATAAAAAGCCACTCCTTCCCTTTCTACTCTTCTGGGTGGCATTTTATGGGTCATTGTTCCACGGGTGAGTTGCATCCATCCCTCTCTTTCTCTCAGAAGAGGGACTAGTTTCTTACAAGAATACCACTAGTCCTCATGTCAGAAAGCCACGGCAAGTTGTGGACGTCGGTGATGATTCCGCATCCATCACGATGTGAAAACACTAAAAACGTGAGCAGTGCGGTTCCTGGACCAGACCAATGGTCCATCCAGCCCGGGGCTCTGTCTCCATTAGTGAAGAGGATGCAAGAAGGAAGTGCACCAGGGATGCCCTTCTTAACGTCCAATGAATGCTGCCATTCAAGGGTAGACTGGAAGGCTATATTTGCCCCATAGTCACCCTGCCCTTGATTATAAATGAGACTCATGTTAACAAATTTTCAGTACCAGATCTGTGTTAAGCATGGCTCAGAGGAAAAAGCATGGGTTTGGGAGTCAGAGGTCATGGGTTCTAATCCCGCCTCTGCCACTTGTCTGCTCTGTGAATTTGGGCAAGTCACTTAACTTCCAATGGGGATTAAGACTGTGAGCCCCACATGGGACAACCCGATTGCCTTGTACCTCCCCCAGTGAGAGTGCTTGGCACATAGTAAGCGCTTAACAAATTCCATCATTATTAACACCCCGGTTAAAAGTGATTTAAAAAAAAACTCTGTAGTAACACTTTTGCCTATTTTTCTCCAGCTGTTCTCTTTTGGGAAAACAGTGAATAATCTTTTGTCTCCTAAGTTTTTTGTTTTGTTTTGTGGTGGTTGTTTTTTTTTTGTTTTGGGGGGTACAGGGGAGCTTGGTAGAAAGTGATGTTTGCTTTTGAAAATTAATGCGGAACATGACAGAATTCAGATATTTAGGATGGACACTTCCTCAAATAAGGCTCTAAAATGGATGAAAAGTGTATGGGTTCCAAGCTCACAAGTATGTGAACCTAACTCTGCATTGTCTAAACACCAGAATTCACTGACTAAACAAGAATCTCATTTGTCTGTGCACATACAAAAGCATTCTGGGTCATCAAACTCCTAGACAATTCTAGACAATAAGATCCTCCTCTGGCCATATTTATGTTCTTTTGTTCTTGTGAAAACTGATGGTATCCAATGCCTTTCCTTTCTTTTGAAATCAAACAACTCATTATTGGTCTAAATATTTAACTGATCGTTTTGACTGAAATCCACGTCCACTTGATGTTGTTATCAATGCAGCTTAATGATTTTGAGCTACAAATAAACAGTTTGCATCCATTTTTCTTTTATCATCTAGCAGTTTATTTTGGGAAATAAGCCTGGCGGCTAGGAATCAAGTCTAAACAAAAAAACTGATTTAAATGTATACACCGGGGGACTTGCTTTTTTTAATCTTAGTTTTAAAAATTTGTATTCCACATCACAGTATGAAAAAAATTCTGCCCCTCGGCTGGACTAGTGTTAGTTTGATGATTATACTAATATTAACTGCTTTACTTGAGTAAGCAAAGAAGAAGTAAAATACCAGTCAGACCAGCTGTTAATTCACAGAGTGTTGTACTATGGTTATTAAAAATACCCAAAAGATGTACCTTTGTGGTTCAGTCTTTTGAATTAGAATCAGAATATTAATCAAGCTTCAGACCTAAATTAAACATTGGGAGGCCCCTTAAGAATTTTCACCAAATTTTCTTGGATTTTTCTTTATTGGGTCTTCCTGGACTCTGTTTAGCTCTGTAATTGCTTTGCTCCTTTGTTGATAGGTTAAAGCACAATTTGATTTTCTCCATGTCATAATATTTAAGAGGACAGCTCAATGTTCCTTGCCTAGGTATGAGATGCAGCTGAGACACAGAGAGATGACACGGATATTGTTTGTTAGGTCAGAGAAAGTGTGAGTGCGACCCTCTTGGGTAGCGTAAAGGCCAATTCACAGAATTCTTTGGGTCGTCATTGTTTTTGTAGCATTGGTATTCCTTTACCAAGGTTTGACAAATGACAGACATGGCTTCAAATACATGGCTACATCCATTCGATCCATTCAAATACTTGGAGAAAAAGTAGGCAGAAAATATTTGCCCCGGATTTTCAGCAGAGATTATTTCTAGAATGGGCCCTTTTTCATACTGATGAAGTGTTGACGTAAATATGCTTATATGCCGAATACTGGAGCAGTTGGCAATTGTTTGATTTTGAAAATTGACCAATAACTTAATGTAGGTTATGACCACAGTGTGTTTATATAGTTACCCCATCCACCCTCTCCTCTGCATCAACTACGACCTTGGCTGTGTATCCCTTAAGCACTTTGATACTCATTTATGTGAATATTTTAATACTTGATTATTGTCCCTATCACTAATCTACTTTAATGTCTGTTTTCTCCCTGGAGACTCATAAGTTCCTTGTGGGCAGGGATCACGTCTACCAACTCTGTTGTATTGCGTTTTCCCAAGTGCTTAGTACAGTGTTGTGCATACAGTAAGCACTCACTAGATATCATTGATCGAAGGAATGATTGGCCTCCTATTTAAAGAAGACATCACTGACAGTGAAGTTCCCCTATGAATCTGTATGTGGCTGAAAGAAACGATGAGACCCACAGCCCCAACCTCACGGAGCACAGAAAAATGATAATGATGATGGTATTTGTTAAGCGCTTACTATGTGCCAGGCACTCTACTAAGTTCTGGGGTGGATTCAAGCAATTTGAGTCGGACACAGACCCATGTGGGACTCACAGTCTCAATCCCCATTTTATAGATGAGGCAACTGAGGCCCAGAGAAGTGAGGTGATTTGCCCAAGATCACATAGCAGACAAGTGATGGAGCTGGGATTAGAACCCATGACCTTCTGTCTCCCACCTATCCACCTCTATCCACCACTCCATGCTGCTTTATGTTTGCAACTTTGTGTGCTGTTTTCTCTTTTGCCAAGGGTATTTTTCAAAGTCAGAAAATGTAGAATGGTAATAATGTAGAAAACCCACTAGCCACACAAGGTCAAAAGTTTCTCCCAAGAAACTAACCAAGAAAGTGCTCCCTATTGGCCAAACTGCTGGTCTCTACTGCCCCAAACCGCACTTTCTGTCCTTGCAAGGGAGGAAGGAAGGAGGGAGAGGGGAACTGAGAAATACTGGCCCAGCCTAACCATCTGCCCCCAGTTGGCATTGGAGCAGTGCTGCTACTGTTGACATAACTACATAAGAGAAGCATCGTGGTTTAGTGGAAAGAGCACGCGCTTGGGAGTCAGAGGTCATGGGTTCTAATCCCAGCTCCGCCACTTGTGTCAGCTGTGTGACTTTGGGCAACTCACTTAACTTCTCTGTGCCTCAGTTACCTCATCTGGAAAATGGGGATGAAGACTGTGAGCCCCACGTGGGACAACCTGATTACCTGGTATCTACCCCAGTGCTTAGAACAGTCCTTAGCACATAGAAAGGGCTTAACAAATGCCAACATCATTATTTTTATCATTATTACATCATTTGAGAGGAGCAGAATGCTGTCAATTGGAAATGATTTAAATAACTTTATTTTATTGGACAGAACTTTCAGAAGGAAAGCCATCGAGGAAAGGTGCTGGGGGTAGTTTGTCCACTTTAAATGTGAGCAGGGAACGTGCCTGCTAACTCTGTTGTATTCTCCTAAGTGTTTAGTATAGTGTTCTGCACATTGTAAGCACTCAATAAATATCATCGATTGACTCCGCTTCCAAACTAGTACTCTGTGGTACTAGAGGCTCTCTACTAATGCTACTGAACTCTTTCCAAGTACTTGACACAGTGCTCTGCAGAATAAGTGCACCATAAATAATAGAGTTGGATAAAAGAATCAGTGTTAGAAAAAATAATTGGGTAGATCCTCTGATTGCATGGATGTCTGTGAAATGTACACAGTGGGCTATCACCATCTAGTGGAAAGAGCATGGGGCTGAGAGGCATGAGGCTCTAGTTCTAGATCCAGGCCTGCTTAGTGACCTTGGGCAAGTCACTTAATCCCTCTTAGTCTGTTTCTCCATTTGTAAAATGGAATTAAGATACTTGCTTCCCCTACCTCTTAGAGTGTGAGATCCATATGGGAAAGAAACTGGGTCTGAACTGGTTGTCTTATACTTACCCCACCAATTTGCATGTAGAAATTGCTTAATACATCCCCATGGTGATAATGATGCTAATTATTAAATGTTAAAGATAAGTATAACATTACGTGTGAAATGTATCCTGAAAACAGAGCAAAAGCATCACCAATGAAAGCTTACCAACTAGAAAGAGAGGCTGAGAAGAGAAAAAGGAAGTCAATGAAGATTCCTTCAGGAATTAAAAAAAAAAAAAGACAGATGTTTTCTTTCAATCTTCTTATATAGGTAGACAGTAATTGAAAAGAGGCAGAAACATATTAAAACAAGAAACGAAGCTATCCTGAATCAAGCGATCCTGAATCATTTGATGGTAGGCTTGAACCAGGTCCTACTTGGTATAGAATCTACTGTTCTAAATACTTGACTTAGATTTAAGGAAAAAAAAGGTCACTTAAAACTGAGGCAGAGGGTGTTTAAATCAAGAAAAGAGAAATCTCTCAGAGGCCCTGGAAGATAAATACTGCACTGCAATAAAGTAGACAGACATTGGGCAAAAAGTCAAGTTAGAAAGTTAGGTGTCATCTGTCAACCATTATCTAGTGTTTTTTGTCAGGAAAAAGAGCTGTGAAAGCACTTCATATTTCTTAACACAACAGAGAGATGTGTGTGTGTGTGTGTGTGTGTGTGTGTGTGTGTGTGTGTGCTGTGATTTGTATTGTGAGTCCCGTACTGTTTTTTTCAGCCACACATAGAACCTGAGATGAATTTCACCATAAGTGATGAAAAAAATCCGTCGGGATCATACAGGTGATTAAGTATTTCTGGTCCTGAAAAAGTAAATGATCAAAGATATTTAAAGCGTAAACTTGTGGAAAAATGTACACTCTGCTTTTCTGAAATATTTTGAAAGAGTGCTGAATAAGTGTTATAAGCCATCAGAAAAGGGATTAAAAAACAGGAGTTTTGCCACTCTACCAGAGCATGCTATGCCTGCATGTGAATCACAGCATACAGCAGTGGTTGCTGCATTTTAGGAGGCTAGGGAAAGTTTTGAGGTGATCAAACAAAATAACATGATCCTAGAGCAGCTTCTGAGTGAGGATAGACTATAAAGATTTGCCTCCTTCATTTGTAATCTAGAAATATGAGGGTTGAGGGATGGACTTTTTCAAAACCATGAAGAATTGCTATTCACCAAATCTCATACCAAGATAAGGGGCACCCCAAAGGTTTAAGGGGTTAGGTTCACAACAAGCAAAACCTGCTAAGCATAGATGGAATTGCAGCACTTAGAACAGTGTTTGGCACATAGCGCTTAACAAATACCATCATTATTTACCACAGGAAGCGAGGCATGTCAAAAATGTCAATAGGTTCAAGAAGAGGTTGGTTAATTCTTCGATAGGAGGTCCAAAATAGGTATCTAGAAAGAAAGTTGGGGTTAAGTGATAAATTGTAACCGCAGGAATGGATAACACATCCAAGCACCCAAGACTGTAAGCCTGTTGTGGGCAGGGAATATGACAATTTATTGCTGTATTGTACTCTCCCTAGTGATTAGTACAGTGCTCTATATACAGCAAGTGCTCAATAAACACAGTTGAATGAATGACTGTGGGCATGGTTTAAGACCAAATACTGGTAGGATGAAGCATAAATCTGACCAAGTGATAGAATTTCTTACCTTCTTCTGCGCACTATGAAATGGAGAATTGGATGACGTGGATAATTTACTGGCCTATTCAGAAATGTGTCATAATGAGTGGTGTTATCCAAAGTAGAGTAACTATTACTATGGCATTAAGTAACACTTCGATGCACAAAATTCTGGGGTAGGTGCAAGGTTTTGGTTGGGGTTAATCCTTGTCCCTTATGGGGCTCATGATTTGTCCTATCCTCATTATACAGATAAGGAAACCTAGGCCCAGAGACATTAAGTGAATTACCCAAAGTCACACAGTGAACCAGTGGCAGCGTTGGGGCTAGAACCCAGGTCTCTGGTGTATCAGTCCCGTGATCTTGCCACTGGACCATGCTTTCTTCCCATCGTGCCCCTTACTTTATTTTATTTTGAATGATGTGGCTAATAACCCCCTTGGTTTAACATTTGGCATTGCACAATACATCAACTTACCTCAGACGACACTTCCTTTCCATTTTTGCACAAGTGCATTAAACAGCATTTAGTGGGGTCTTTCTTTTAGAACATCATTATTAAAAAACACCCTGATTAATCCAACTGTAGTCAGTAATTATCTACTTCATTTTTGGCCAAAACAGTTCCTGAAGCATCTGCCTCTTGAATGACCACTGCATATGCGGGTCTTGATCTGAATCTGCTCTAGACTGTAGGCTGGTTGTAGGCAGGGAATGTGCCTGTTTATTGTTGTATTATACTCTCCTAAGCCTTTAGTACTATGCTCTGCACACAGTAAGCGTTCAATAAATGCGATTAAATGAATGAAATTTCAGGAAGAAAGCACATTGGATGTCTGAGTTTGTAGAGTATGCATTCCTTCTACGTGAATCTAAATACTGGAATTCATTCACAAATTCTTTTTTTTTTTTTGATAAAATTCATGCGGCTAATGCATCAAGCCACAGTTTGGGAAAATAACAAAGGAACGTATACTCGTGTTCTTCTAGTCAAATATTTGTGAAGAGCCCCAGCTGCATAATCTAGCTCCCTCACTTGCATGCTTAATTTTTGAGCCTCGATTTTTCACAGAATTAAGTTCTCTGGAGATCAGAGGGCCAGTTCTTATTGGAGCAAGGAAAGCAAATGGGGAGGCAAAGAGATGAATTTTTGAAAGTAGACGCGTTGTATAGTGGAGCTAGAGAACAGAACTCAGAGAGATTGGTATATTATGCACATTGCTTATGTAAATTGTATTTTCCCTGTAAAGGGCTCTTGTGGATATATAGCTGCTAGAATGCAAGAAGAGATGATGTATTGATGTGTGCAGTATTTACAGAATTCTTTCCTTGAATTTTCCTAGAGCAACGGAAGAGCTGTAAGTCTGGATGTACATTAGCAGTTGAGCGGAGGAAACCAAGTAGAGTGAACTAGATTCAGCTATGGCAATGAAAGATTCTGTGAAAGGATTGCACGTTTTGTTTATTCTTAAAAAATGTGTTTTAAAAGTCTAACCCGGTAGGCTGAATTGGAGCTCATCAAATGTCTCAAGCAGACACCCAGCAAAGAATGAGCAAAGATCACTCAATATCAGTCAGTGGTATTTACTGTGTTTACTCTGTGCACGGCCCTGTATTAGGTACTTGGGAGAATACAATACAGTAGAGCTGGAGGACAAGTTCCCTGCCCAGCAGAAATTTGTTTAGACCGGAGACAGATGTTAAAATCAATAATGGGTATGTAAATATAGTGTTGTGGGGCTGAGGGTGGGGTGAATATGAAGTGTTTAAATGGTACATTTCCAAGTGCATAGGTGACCCAGAAGGCAAAAAGAGTAAGGGAAAGGCGGGCTTAGTCTGGGAAGGCCTCTCAGAGGAGACGTGATTTTAATAAGGCTTTGAAGGTGGGGAGAGCGATGGTCTGTCGTAGCAGGGAAGTGTATCTCTTCCCTGCTATTTTGTACTCTCCCAAGAGCTTAGTACAGTGCTCGGCACACAGTAAGTGCTCAGTAAATACGACTGAATGAAAGAATGAATTCGGAGGGAGAGGGAGATGTAGGCCAGTGGGAGGATGCGGGCAAGAGGTTGATAATGAAATAGATAAGAGACCTAGATACAGTGAGCCTGTTGGCTTTGAAGAGCCTAGTGTGTGGGCTGGGTTGTAGTAGGAAATCAGCAGGTAGCACTTTAACAGCAGCTGTTCCCAAACACTTAGTACAGTGCTCTGCACACAGCAAGGGCTCAATAAATAAGAATGAATCTGCTCCCTGCCGTAAAGGTGGTGTGTGCTTTCAATCTCCTTGAGGTCAGCCGAATTTCATTTGATAAGTGAAATGTATTTCCATTTTCAGATAGCTTCTTGCTCCTGAATGGTTTCTTTTTAAACTGATAGTGACCTAATTATTTTTCCTTAGGTTTTTTTTTTTTTTTTAAATGGTATTTTTTAAATACATACTATGTGCCAGGCATCATACTAAGTAGTGGAGTTGATGCACGCGTCAGGTTGGACGTAGTCAGCATCCCCACATGGAACTCATAGTCTTAATCCCCATTTTACAGATGAGGAAACTGAGGCATTTGCCTGCTGTGACTTGCCCAAGGTCACAAAGTAGATGAATGCCAGAGCTGGGATTAGAACCCAGGTCCTTCTCTAGTCCCTCTGTCTATCCACTCAGCCACATTGTTTCCGATTTGGGGATGGAAAATGCATCCTTCTTATTTTGAAATATGTTATAGAATACTAAGGGAGAAACCCTGGTTGAAGTCAAAGAAAATTAATGGATAATGTGCTGTGATTTGGAGGAAAAATGCCAAGAGATGCGTGGGGATGACTTCTCCCTACTGTGGAGGCTCCCGAGATTCCTGCAATGCTTTGCTTTCTTTCAAACACATTCCAACAACATTTGCCATTCTTTGAAAGTTTCAAAGTGGAATATTTTGTTGCGTGGCATAAAGGATCAATGAAGGAAAATTGGACCAAAAATAGTCTTAAGAAAGGAAAAGCTTCACAGTTATTGGCTCATCCAGGGGCAATAATTAAATCTCTATACAGTCCTGAATTTGAAACCCAGTTTGGGGCTGAAGCTGAGGTTGTATCCTACATGAGGTGCTGGTTTTCCCATCTTTTTGGAAAAATGTTTAATTAGATTAATAAAACATAATCTCCAAACAATTCTGGGGTTAAATAATAAATACATGAAACAATATTTTTCTCCTTAGGTTAAAGATAAACAAATCTTTCGGAACAGGAGTATTAACAGAAGTGTTTATTTTGCTGCTTGACGCAAGTTGAACTACAAGTCTTTAATTTCTTGCTCTCTTTATAACAGGTGTTCTCTTTTATTGCCATTTCTGTATTGTTTTTAGGTTAGAAAAGAAAATGTTGTTACGGGTGTACCCTACCGAACCTTCACTTAGTGATTTATTTACAACGGTTGGCCCAGAAAGTGGCTTATAAGGACTGATTTGGGAAATATGTTTAAAAAAACCAACCAAAAACAAAACGAAAATCTTTTTTATCAAATCAAGAATTGGTTAATATCTAGTCTCTAGCAAGATGAGACTAGCTAGCTTCCTGAAACGCTGATTCTTTGAACTGTGATGTTCTCTCTAGGTGTTCCACTTACTCCACAGAAAATTTCATTTAAAACTAAAATGCCATTTACTTTGGACTTTGGCTCCCAGGACAAAGAAGGAGCTATAATGAAGTATACATTTTAGGGTATTTATGTGTATTTATAGCTCTCTGCAAGGTTTTATTTTCTGTGTCTTTCATACCTTTCTTGAGAACTGGGCTCCTGCAGCACATTCACTGTGTTTGACCTTCTGACTGGGACTATTTAATCAGGTTCGTATTAACGAGCAAAATGCTTTATTTTGCGGAAAGCTGTGGAGGGATGGTAGGCTTGGCTGTTTCTCAGCGATACAGAGTCGGGCCCTCCCTTCAGGGAAGGGACTGGCTTTTTAATTTCATTTTTTTAGATTATAAAATTAATGACGAATGTTATGAATAATAATTCTAATAAAAAATCCAGATGCTACAATCTTTCCTCCTTGCATTATCACTCTCCCATATGTGTGCTGGAAAATCACTCTGAATGTGGAGAAACAGATAACTGCGGCGGTGCCGGTCATCTACTTGAGATTATTTACAAAATGCAGAGATTTGAATCGCTAGATCTAATTGACTCGTAACAGTGTGCAGCATCAGGCTGATTAGGCTTCCAGTTATCTGTGTCTGGCTTGCTGCAGAGAAGAGAGGCGGTTAGAGATTGACAGGGGCATCTTGGCCACTTCAATTATGGCCCGGCGCTTCAGTTCATGTGTATCTCCGCTCTCGTAGCCTCGGTTGACGGTCTGCTCGGCACTTCAGCGGTGGAACGAGGGAGTGGTTAGGAGGGAGGCTTTCACCCTAGGCCCACGATACACCGAAGCCTGCTGGTGAGTGTGAGAGAGAGGCCTACTGGCAGCAGTGAGGCCTAGTGCAGCGTGGCTCAGTGGAAAGAACACGGGCTTTGGAGTCGGAGGTCGTGGGTTTGAATCCTGGCTCTGCCACTTGTCAGCTGTGTGACTGTGGGCAAGTCACTTAACTTATCTGTGCCTCAGTTACCTCATCTGTAAAATGGGGATTAAGACTGTGAGCCCCACGTGGGACAACCTGATTCCCCTGTGTCTACCCCAGTGCTTCTAACAGTGCTCTGCACATAGTAAGCGCTTAACAAATGCCAACATTACTAGTGGAGAGAGCACGGGCCTGCGAGTCAGAAGGACCTGGGTTCTGATCCTGTTGCTTGCCGGGTGACCTTGAGCAGGACGCTGAACGTCACTTGCCCAAGTTTCCTCAACTGTGAAATGGGGATACCTGTTCTCCCTCCTCTTTAGACTGTGAGCCCCCAGTGGGTCAGGGACTGTGTCTGACCTAATTAACTTGTATTTATCCCAGTGTTCAGAACAGTGTTTGACATTCAGTAAGCGCTTAACAAATGCCATTAAAAAATAAATAAATAAAGGTCGGCTCTATCAGCCATTGCTGCTACCCCTCAGAGGTCTCCCAAGTGGCTGGTAACACAAGGCTCTCAGGGTGGGTTTTAATTGAGTGCGAAAGATAATTTACAATTGAGCCTGCCACTCGGGTGAAGTATTAAGTATCGAATAATAAGTATGACGTATTGGGGATTAAGGCCTGAAGACGAAGTGTTAATGGGCATTCCTTTCTAAGTATATAATGGTGATGATAATAACTGTGGCATTTGTTCAAGCGCTTACTATGTGCCAAGCATCCGATCTGACTGAGTTCCTCTGCCTCAAGGGGCTCACAAGAGGACCAGGTATTTAATTCCCTGGTTTACAAACGAGGAAACTGAGGCACAGAAAAAGGAAATAATTTAAGTGGCCGAGCTGGCTCTGGTTTCCTCACTCTCGGCCTTGTGCTCTTCCACCAAGTCACTCTATTTCTCTTTTGTGGTGTCCAATTTGGTCACTTTCTGAAGATTAACATTCCTTCATGGGCCTGAATTCCCATTATCTATTGAATCATTCTTTTTTTTTTTTAGTTAGCCTATTATCGTTTCTGTTGAGGTCGTGATTGTTATTCCTAACACTGTTAAGTACATACAGTGGACCAAGCACTGGAAATCTTTATTAGTAGCGAGGAAGATAATTTCATCCAAAAAAAATCATCTAAGAAGGACGTATTTAAGTGCTGCAGGGTGCAGAATGCAGTCTCATTTCTTTATTCTCACAGGTGTTGACATTGGATTTTTAAATGAAAGGGCAGAAAGCTCTCTAGGATGGTATGGGACGTCTATGTTGGGAGGCAGGAGGACAGATAAGATGAACTTAATGTGATTCGATTTGGAGGCATTTGCGCTCTTAGATCCTCTGTCCCTACAATCCTATGAGGGAGGTCAACTTTATTCAGATTTTATTTTTTTTGATAACCTCCCAAACTAGAGTTTGCCATCAGAGCTAATGGGCCTATCTAATCATATTCTCCTTTGAGTGATGTTTGGAAATTCCTATTTAAGAGTCCGTGCTAATGACCCGGTAATTGTTTTTATGGCTTTCCAATGAAGTGTGAAGTGCTCTGATGGCATGTCAACAAAGTGTCAAGTACAGTGAAAGAGTTATTGTGGGAGTTGCCTGTATCTATCCACTTCCTTCTGTTCTTGTTATTAAGAACAATTTTCTGCTAAATCTTGGGGCGGAGGGTGGGTTAGAGATCAGTTTTGTGGCTAAAGCAGGCTTGAGAAAGCACCGTGGCTTAGAGGAAAGAGCACCGGCCTGGGAGTCAGAGGTCGTGGGTTCTGATCCCACCTCTGCCACTTGTCTGCTGTGTGACCTTAGGCGAGCCACTTAACTTCTCTGTGCCTCAGTTATCTCATCTGTAAAATGGGGATTAGGACTGTGAGCCCCACCTGGGACCACCCGATTACCTTGTGCTTAGAACCCCAGTGCATAGAACAGTGCTTGGCACATAGTAAGCACTTAACAAATGCCATAATTAGTATCATTATTATTATTACTTATCCTTCATCGAAAGGGTCCAAGCATCTTTCCCCTATCTGTAATTTATTTTATTTCCTCCTTCTTACTTAGACCGTGAGTCCCGTGTGGGGCCAGTTTGCCTCGTATCTCTGAACATTACCTGGGACATAGTAATACCACAGTTATCATTAATTATTATTTAATGTCTGCCTCCCCTTCTAGACTGTAAGCTCCCTGTGGGTAGGGGTCACGCCTATCCGCTCGATTGTACTGTACTTTCCCAAGTACAAGCAAAATGAGAAGCAGCGTGGCATAGTAGCTAGTCGGGAGGTCATGGGTTCTAATCTCACCTCTGCCACTTGTTTGTTGTATGACCTTGGGCATGTCACTTCACTTCTCTGTGCCTCACTTTCCTCATCTGTAAAATGGGGATTGAGACTGTGAGCCCCACTAGGGACAGGAACTGTGTCCAACCCCATTTGCTTGTATCCACCCCAGTGTTTAATACAGTGCCTCGCACATAGAAAGCGCTTAACAAATACCACAAGTATTATTATTAAGTGCTTCGTACAGTGCTCTGCACACAGTAAGTGCTCAGTAAATACTATTGACAGATTGACTGATCATGATTAAAAGCGGCCCTTGGGCGAGCTTGCTTTTCTGGACCTCCGCGTGGCTTTGAGCAGAAAGATGAAGATATGTATCTCTGAAGATTCAAGTGGTGGAGAGAAATGCAGATGGGGCTTCAGGAATGTCAAGCAGTAAAGGGCGTCCTGTTTGAAGGCAGGGAAAGAGTAGCAGAGTTAAGTCTCAGAAAGTGGGAAGAGATCAGATAGGAGTGCGTCAGGGGAGTGTGTGGTTCAGGATGAGAGATGGAAGCTGAACCACAAGAAAAGGAAATAGACTGGCCCAATGGTTAGGGCCTAATGTGGGAGGGAGGAAGTGTTTTGAAGTGCTTTCAGGAAGAGAGATAACAAATAAAAATAATAATAACTGTGGTATTTGTTAAGCGCTTACTCTGTACCAGGCACTGTACTAAGCATCGGGGTGGGTACAAGCAAATCGGGCTGGACACGGTCCCTGTCCCGCGTGGGGCTCACAGTCTTAATCCCTATTTTTCAGATGAGGTAACTGAGGTGCAGAGAAGTGAAGTTACTTGCCCAAGGCCAATTAGTTCTCCTCTCCATTCTCCCTCAAGAGATCCAGAACACTACGTCCAGGTTGCCTTGATACCCACAAAACACAACTGGGATGACCGCCCTCGCTCTGCTATTGGTTTTCCTTCTTTCCTAATTGATCTCACCTTCTACTGTCACTTGACTTCTTTCTCTGATGTACTACTTCTCAACTAAATGAATTTTAAAAAATTGCAGTATCCGTTAAGCGCCTACTATGTGCCACTGGGGTAGGTGCGAGATAATCAGGTCAGCTTCAGGCCCTGTCCCACATGGGGCTCACAATCTGAGGGAGCACAGATACTTCATTCCCATTTTATAAATGATAAAACTGAAGCCCAGAGGAATTAAGTGACTCATCCAAGGCCACACAGCAGATACGATCAGAACTCAGGCCTCCTGACTCACAGTAGTCGTCTAGTCTCTCCCATTAGTCAGTGAATGCAGATTATGTTTAACAGGAAAGCAGAGTGAGTTACTGGAAGGAGCATGGCATCCGGAGACCTGTGTTCTAGTCTCAGTTCTGCTTATGGTCATTCATTCATTCATTCAATAGTATTTATTGAGCGCTTACTATGTGCAGAGCACTGTACTAAGCGCTTGGGATGAACAAGTCGGCAACAGATAGAGACAGTCCCTGCCGTTTGACGGGCTTACAGTCTAATCGGGGGAGACGGACAGACAAGAACGATGGCTCTAAACAGCGTCGAGGGGAAGAACATCTCGTAAAAACCGATGGCAACTAAATAGAATCGAGGCGATGTACAATTCATTCACTAACAAAATAAATAGGGTAACGAAAATATATACAGTTGAGCGGACAAGTACAGTGCTGTGGGGATGGGAAGGGAGAGGTGGAGGAACAGAGGGAAAAGGGGAAAATGAGGCTTTAGCTGCGGAGAGGTAAAGGGGGGATGGCAGAGGGAGTAGAGGGGGAAGAGGAGCTCAGTCTGGGAAGGCCTCTTGGAGGAGGTGATTTTTAAGTAAGGTTTTGAAGAGGGAAAGAGAATCAGTTTGGCGGAGGTGAGGAGGGAAGGCGTTCCAGGACCGCGGGAGGTCGACGGCGGGATAGGCGAGACCGAGGGACGGCGAGGAGGTGGGTGGCGGAGGAGCGGAGCGTGCGGGGTGGGCGGTAGAAAGAGAGAAGGGAGGAGAGGTAGGAAGGGGCAAGGTGATGGAGAGCCTCGAAGCCTAGAGTGAGGAGTTTTTGTTTGGAGCGGAGGTCGATAGGCAACCACTGGAGTTGTTTAAGAAGGGGAGTGACACGCCCAGATCGTTTCTGCGGGAAGATGAGCCGGGCAGCGGAGTGAAGAATAGACCGGAGCGGGGCGAGAGAGGAGGAAGGGAGGTCAGAGAGAAGGCTGACACAGTAGTCTAGCCGGGATATAACGAGAGCCCGTAATAGTAAGGTAGCCGTTTGGTTGGTCGGCAACTGGACCTTGAACAAGCCACTTAACCTCTCTAGACCTCAGTTTTCTCATCGGTAAAATGGGGATGAAGTGTCTGCTTTCCCTACCTCTTATTCTGGAATCCACATGTGGGACAGTGTTGATTTTTGATTTGACTCTTTTATATTTACCCAGGCGTTCAGCACAATGCTTTGCGCCCGGTGGTGTTTGAGTGCTTACTCTCTGCAGAGTACAACTCTGATGGGGAAGTTACAGTAGTGTTAGGAGATAAGATCTATGCTCTGGAGGAGTTTACAATCTAGGGTAATATGAAACCATATGTAAATGTAAGGATGCTTCTTAATGTGGCTTTGAATATTCATTTTTTTCATTCATCCATTCAATGGTATTGACTGAGCACTTACTGTGTGAAGAGCACTGTACTAAGCGCTTGGAATGTACATTTTATAGTAGCATGACTATTAATTGAGCACCCACTTGGAATAATGCTCTGTTTTAAGGGCTTGTGAAAGTACAAAACAAAGGGGCACGTTCCCTCCCTACAAGGAGCTTACATGCTAATGGAGACAGACCAAAAATATAGAGTAGCCAAAACAAATGATCGAATACAACGTGGAATAAATGTGCTTTCAAAAATGCAGAGTGTGGGTAAAAAAAATTCATTGTATGATTTGTATGATTTGGGATGCTGGAGTTAGCCACTTACAACTTGGTGGAGGAGGTGTGGGGTATCAAGAGGGCTTTGAATCTGGGGAGGGCTGCGGTCTGTCAGATTTGGGGAGGAAGTTTTAAGAAGCTGAGCGATGAGGAGCAAAAGATACTTCAAAAAAATGATGTTGCATAAGAGTGTAGCGTAGACTGGAAGTGTGGAAAGCCTGGGAACAGGGAGCCGAGGGAATCTAAGCATAGCAATCAGTCAACGGAGTTTAGTGAGGACTTACCTGGTGCAGAGCACTGTACTAAGCACTTGGGAGAGTACAATACAGTAGCATTAATAGACACAGTCCTTGCCCTCAAGGAATTTACAGTATGGTTGATTGAAAATACAGTGCGGCATTGGAGCATTTTAATAGTAGTGGATTTCGAGCACCCCCTGGATACAATGCATGGAATGTACAAAACGTGCAACTCACACATTACCTGTTCCTAAAAAACGCAGTTTAATTGGGCACCGAGTTCGTTGTGGACAGAGATTGTGTCTCCTATTATTATATGGTACTCTCTCTAAGTGCTTAGTACAATGCTCTGCACACACGGGAAGTGCTTAATAAACATGATTGACTGGCCGGAGGCAGGAGGAGATGTGGGATTTCGGGGTCAGATGAGAGGTGGATTTCAAAATCATCCTCATAGAGATGGTAGCTGAAGTCGTGGGAGCAATGAGTCTCTTGCATCTTGTACGTTATATGTATCGTATAATAATGATTATTATTTGTTAAGTGCTTACTGTGTGCCAAGCACCGTTCTAAGCACTGGGGTAGATACAAGGTGATCAGGTTGTCCCACATGGGGTTCACAGTCTTAATCCCCATTTTACAGATGAGGTAACTGAGGCACAGAGAAGTTAAGTGACTTGCCCAAAGTCACACAGCTGACACAAATGGCGGAGCCGGGATTGGAACCCACGACCTCTGACTCCTATGCTCGTGCTCTTTCCACTAAGCCGCGCTGCTTCTCTTATATAACATGGAAGCATAAGATGCTTAAGCGCTCGATATATAACCTCGAGTGGTTGAGCAGTCAGCGAGGTAGCTGCATCAAGTTATCTATGTCTTGTTATCTGCAGTATATACACAAGTGAATATTTTGTTATTATTTTACCTGAAGGAACAGAAAGGACAATCACATCTGAAACCATCTATTCAGCCCCTACCCCACTCTCTCACACATCAAATAAGCTTCCCATCCGTGCCTGCCTTCTGATTGTCTTCCCTAAAGCTCTTGGTTTTTTAAAAAAGTGCATTCAAATGATCACGTGTATCCATTAATTTAAATATTTAAATGTAAAGATGATTAAGTTAGCTACTTGAGTCCAGACGCTCAGGACGATGAAATGGCTTGGGGAGGCTGACTGTGCAAGGCATGTTGTGAAAATGATGGAGTCCTATCGTTTTAATTTATTTGCTATTCAACAGGATGCGTACGCCAATCAGAGGCTCCCAGTGTAGTTAGCGAAATGAGCAGTTCACAAACTCCCCGGATTTCTGATCTCTGAACCTGAAGTGTTAGAGCAAGTTAAATTGGAAAGGGGAATTCTCAAGGAGCCACAAACAGATTTATATTCACGGGGCCCATTTCCATAAAGCTTCGGGAAACACATCACCACATGCACCCCAAGCTCTCATTTTCATGAGCAAAATCAGGCGTGTGGACACATATGCGGTGAATCCTTGCCCGATGACCCTTTTAGCTTATTTATTTGAAAGCTTCCTGTAGCAATCTCGAGTTATCCTCATGGCGTCCCTCAAAATCGTTCACTTTACACTGAGGATCTCCTATTTGGCTGGGAGTTATTTGACCTACGCACTCCAATCTTCAGTGAGCCTCTGCGGTCATTTAGCAGAAAAAACTCGGAGGCACCTTTTACCAATTAGTGTCATTATGTTAATAAGAATTTTAGATAGGAATTCCTGCTGCGAGGGGGGAGGGGGAGGCAGAGGGAGGAAAATCCAGCTAAATGATTCTCTTGGTCATCACCTTTGAGAAAAAAAACCAAAGTACAATTCAAAAGAATAGCGTGCCCTTAAATCTCAAAAATTATGGTCCTGAAAATCTAGTTTCTCTACTTTTTATAAGCCCTTCATGTTACTTTTGTAACCCTTATATAAATATAGATTTAGAACATCATGATTGGAATTCCTAGAGGGGATTTTTGTGAAACTTTACAGCCGACCGTGGCTGACACTTGTTTCGTGTCACCCTTGGGCTACAGTTTTGATCACAGACTGAGTGGATTTATACCTGTCAGCACAATGAATTTTACACTCATGTCAGAGGCAAATTTTACAATCCTTTTGCCTCTTTCATGTACAAATGATAAAAGAATGAATCCACTTATTTTACAATACTTCAGTGGAGATCTAATGGAAAAAATGCTGGAGCAGGTAAAATAAAGATCTGGGAACGATGCACCATTCAGTTCTAGGGTATACGAGTAAATTTCTCATTCACCATCCAACACCACCACTCAACCCAAGTCCAGTGGAGTAACTGTGAAAACAGAATCTTAATGTCCAGATTGTAAGTGCAGAAAAGATTGGCCTGGGATATTGCTAGACATTACTTCCAAGAGAGAACATTTTATTTCTTTTATGTTACAGACAACCTAGATCATCTTTCAATTAAAAACAAAAAAAGAAATTAAGCCCCCCAAACCCTTTGCCCTGATATCTGACACTGGTAATGGTGGCTTTGAATTTTTTTTTTTTCAAAGTGCATTCCAATCATAGATTCCCATGAAGGTTAAACATAAATTAGTCATAAAGCCAATGAAACAGAGAGGAAACGATTAGGCTGTATGATTACCTCCAAATTTGCAGTGTTTTAATCTCACTGCTGTTTAATTAAGAAGGAAAAGACATAATTTGTTATATATTTTTCAATGATTATTGAAAGTCTCAAGCATTAATGTGCAACTTGCAATTTAATGGTTTAGATCTAAGCAATGTTTAAGACAACAAAGTGCTATTTGATAGTCTAGCCCTTCTGTGGAACAGCCCTTCTTCCTGTCTTTGATGCAGGCATGGTTTATTTAATCAATTATTAATCAAAGTTATGGCATTCTTCTTATATATTTAGGTAAAACTAAAAGTGTCTTTTTCTAGCCTTAATGCTTAAATAAAAGTTTAAATAGACCATGAAAACGTTCGACTTTGACAGGGCAGATATTGGAGGGGCTTGGCTTTAGAGAGTCATTAGTGCAACCAGGTGCTTTGATGAGAAGGTAAAAAAAGAAAAGGGGGGGAAGGGGGGACAAAATTGCAATTTATTAACCCTAGATGAAGAGCCCAGGCCCAAGTATCTGGAATACTTTTGATAACCTTCCTTGGGATAACAAAAAGCGGCGTGGATAATTTGATTAGTGTTTTCTCTGCACAGGTGTTAAAGTTGACAGGAAACAGCTGAAAGATGCAGCGTTGGGTACTGAGCGGGCAGCTGGACACTTTGTGCATGGAGAACCTTGAGCAGTTGGTAACATTTGGCAGCTTAACATAGAAAAAAATGACTGCTAGGAAAATCCCAACTGCTGCTAATTAGCAGCAATGAACTGTGGGTAGGACAGTGCATGCTAATGTGAGAAGATTCTTACAGTAACCACCAAGCTAAGAAAAAAAAAAAAGCCAGAAAGAAATGAATGCTCCCAAAATGACCCTTCTGGCAATCTAAGCTGCAGATTGCAATAATCCTGTAAATTACTATGCTTTCTTATACAGTAACTTGGAGTTAATTAGTAATTTAACATTCCTCTACACTATTAAATGTCTTTCTTGCATTATATTATGTTGTTTCATGGGCTTACCTTAACACTAATGGGGTTTTGTTATATTTTCTCAAAACAGTAACAGTAAAATAAAACTGAGTTGGAAAATTAATTAGTTATCTTTTACCTTTGATTTACCTGTTATTAACAATTAAGTGGTGGTACACAATTTCAAAGTGGTTCGGGGGTTAGGTGAAGATGAATAGACTTCCAGGCTGAGTGGAGCGGGAAAGAGAATAAAAATGAGTAGTGTTCCAGCCCTTGAAATCACCACCGTAAGTTCAGAATGCAGTGCGAACACATCTTGCATCTGAACTCGAATAGAGGGGGAAAAGACGAGAGCCGCTTGATTACAGCATCATCTCGTGACTTTATTTTTTATCAGTCAAGGCGTGGTATTTATTGTACGCTTTCTTGTACGCGGAAAACTGTGCTAAGGGCTTGGGAAAGCACAGTACAATAGAGTCAGTAGATACGTTCCCTGCCCACAACGTGCTGAAGGTCAAGAGAACGAGTTTACAATCTAGAGGAATGGCAGGAAAGGAAAATCTTCAATAACGCAGTAGTACGCAGTATGGATTCGTGTGACATAAAATTCAGATCTACGGGAACAAGCAAGGGAGATCATCGCTCGGACTGAGAGGATTGGAACTTTTAAAGCAGTGGCTGTAGGATGTTTGAATATTGTGCTCTGTTTGGTGGTTCGGTGTGGACTCATTGGAATACATAGAAATAACAAGAACTGTGATGTCTTCCCAATGTACAGTTAGAGCTTATGGGTCTCTGGGGGAAATTTGCCTCTCGATTAACCAAACAAGAAGCCAAAATTGGGTCTGTTCTGTGATTTCCCTCATTGAAAATAACCATCTCGCCTTTTGAAGTCTGTTCGTCTCCTGGCTTCAGATTGATTGGAGAAGCATTTTAACTAGGCCCTTTAAAAATCCCTCTGAAACATTTGGAATTGAAAATCCAGGGCAACCGGCATATTCAAGATAAAGGAAATGTTTTCATTTTGTAGCTAAAAGATCAATGTGAACCCTTCTGGGGCCCAATTTGGTAAAAGCAGGGTTTCAGAGGAAGAAAAGCTAAGGATGAGTACATGGAAAAGAGCGGATTCAACACACAACATTTCCCAGAGATTTTGTCTCTTGGGGTCCCTCTAAAAGAAGTGTCGGCTACCATTTAAAGCCCACCCTTTGCAGCTGGATTTGAACATTCCATAAAAAATTCATCCGCGCTTTAAGAGATTTCTGCTTTTCTGTCCTCTCTATTGTTAGACAAATTGAAGTGTGCACTCTGAAGGAGTATGGCAGTGAACTGAGAATTTATTTACTCATTCGATTCTAATATTGAGAGAATCTACTCTCTCCGTTCAAAGGGTAGAGTAACAATGCAAGTGACATCAGGTCACCCAGCACTTCATAGCTACCTGTGAGATAGAATTGTTCTCATGGCAGATAGGAAGTGACTGAAACCTCTTTTTCTCATCAATGTCTATTATGATTGATGGCTCTATGGTCACATTGAATATGCCCTTTTTAAATAATTCACAATGTCATCACCATAGTACTAGTTTATAACTAGCCTGTTATTTTTACCTTTTTTCATTCACTGTCAGAAGGTTAGATAAATTAAGTACTGTGGATTCGAACCAACCAAAGCTTACTGTAAAAGGAAACAAACCCACAAAGCAGCAATTTTGAAACATCTTCCACCTCACAGTATTCCCTAAATGACAAAAAAAGACAGCAAAACAGTCCACCTGTATACTCTGTACACTCAACCTGGTGTTAAATAAATCTTAAAGAGCCAAATGTAAAAATCAGGTGCTCTATTCAGCCGAGATATCTAGTTGAGGCACAAGACACTTAACTGGGAAGATATGGGTATTTTAATACTAAATGAAGAAAAGACTCAATTAAAAAAACATGGTTATAATTGATTATTTTGTTCCAAACATTGAATTTGTTAGTAGTAAGGGAAGTGGCTTCCCCTTTTTTTTCCAACTGCTGTTAAAGAAAATACTGTGAAAGACCGAGACATAAATATTGCTACATGTGGCTCCCTTAGAGAGGTTCTTTCTGTCAATAGCGTCATCTTCGAAAGCCAGAGTCAGAGATAGAGGGCTCCTGTGGTATCTAAGAGTAATCTTTCAGATTAATAAGTGAGATTGAATTTGGAATTTGAAAAATCAGAGTTGATATCACTTAATTATTGAAGTTGGAGGTTGAGCCCTAAAGAGAAATATATCGTAAGATGTTGGGTTGAAATTGGTCATTTATCAGGGAGCTGCAAGTAGACGGCCACTAATTAATGATTAAAACGAACAATCGTGACTCTTTCTTTGCATAGTCTCTGTCAGTTTTAAGTGTTACATGATGATTATTAGCTGTTAAATTATGCTAATTTAAAATATTAATCTAAAGTAATGTGTAATACTGGGAAAACATGCAGTTCCTCAGAATTTAATTCTCAGTCATCTCATCGGCATTCTGGAATTGGATTTTGTACCCATTTGATAAGTAAAATTATGCATGTTTAAAATTTCAGATGAAAAGTCATTTCATTTTCCTTGCAAAATCCTACAGGCTTACAAGTTACTGTTAGCAAAACAGAAAGTTTTGCCTTTTCTAATTAAATGTATGTTCAGTCCCACACCACACTTTTTTTGTCTTTTAGAACCTTCAAAGCAGTGTTTTGTTCCCCAGATATTTGCCAGTGTATTTGCGCTTTAATTTTGCCCACTTTCTCCGAGTGGCAGGGGCTAGTGAATCAGAGACATTTTCATTCTCCATGTGACTCTCTGGCTGAATCCTGAGGAGGATTTTAAACTCTGACAGACTGACTTTTCCTTCTCCTGACAGAATTCCAGAGCAGTGGACTTGGGCCCAGAACGGTGTTTTATCCATTTCCACTGTGATATTCGTCATTAAACAGCAGCCTCCAATCCTGACCCTCCTTCCCCAGCACAGTGTGTTCCGGAACACAGTAAGTTGTTTGAAAAGGTCAGCACCAGAGGCTCCAACTTCAGATGTGTTAGAATTTGCTATGGACTTACTCTGTGCAAAGTGCTGGGAAAAGTACATGGATAAGAATAAGAAGCAATCCCTGGCCCTCAAAGAATGCACAACCTCCTCTCTCTAGACTGTAGGCTCGTTATGGGCACGGATTGTGCTGTTTATTGTTATATTGTACTCTCTCAAGTGCTTAGTATAGAGCTCTGGATGCAGTAAGCGCTCAATAAAGATGATTGACTGACAAGCTTAAGAATAGGGAGGGGAGGGTTGGTGATTCACCAGGAAAAATGAAACAATCGAAACAACATAGGAAGAAAAGAACAAGAATAAATAACATTGAACAAGGAGGCTGAAACATCCAGGCTGGGCTGTTGAGATTCCAACAAAGAGCCACGTTATTATCGTGTTACTTGGTTTGGGCTAAGTAGTCAACTAAACGTTACAGTAGATATAAGGTCGGACACAGGTAATCCAACCCTCATGTTCTAAAGGTTTGGAAGACATGCTATAGCTCCAACCTCATTGATCAGTCAGTCAATCAATCAGTGAAATATTTGAGCACTTACTGTGTGCAGAGCACTGTACTAAGCACTTGGGAGAGTACAGCACAAAAGAGCTGGTGACAGGATCATTGTTCTCAAGGAGCTTTCAGTCCAGAGAGGGAGACAGCCGTGGAAATTAATTTCAGATGGGGAAAATGGTAGAGTATAATAACCTGGAAATAAGTGCTATGGGTGGGGTGAGTTTCAAGGTGCTTAACTTGTGCAGAGCAAAGTTTAGAGGCAACACAGAAGGGAGGTCGATTAGGGTGAGGAAGTGAAGGGTTAGTCAGGAAGGCTTCTTGGAGAAGATATGATTTTAGTAGAGCTTGGAAGGTGGGGAGAGCGATCGTCTGTCGAATATGAAGAGGGAGGGAATTCCAGGCCAGAGGGAGGATATTGACAAGATGTCATAGGTGAGCGAGAGGAAATAGAGGTACACATAATTTGGCATTAAAGGAGCAAAGAGCATGGGCTGGGTTGTAGTGGGATTTGAGCGAGGTTAGTTAGGAGGGAGAGAGCAGACTGAGTGCCCTAAAGTCGATGGCGAGGAGATTCTCTTTTGGAGTGGAGGTTTTTGAGATCATTTTTAGGAAAATGATTTGGCCAGCAGAGTGAAGCATGGATCGCAGGGTGGGATTCTTCCAGGAGCCTGTTCCATTTTCAGAAAAATGAGAGAATATTGCGGTCGATCTCCCCAAGCAAATCTGATCACTGAAGGCAAGATATATCTTTATTTTTCTCCTTAGAACTCACCCACTTACTGCTTCACAACCCTCCGTTTTGCATGAGAGAAATCACAATCTAACTTTCTTTTCTCATGAGGTCAAGTCTAACTGGGCATATCTTTCAGCTAATTTAGGTTCTAAAATTACAGTTCAGCCAAGTGCCATTATTTTGTAGTTGACAGAGACCAAAGTGGATTTTGTGGGCTCAGGTATCCGGAAAACATTGTCCTGTGACCAGCCTCCGTGGGGCAGAGAGCACTGAAGGTGGAATTCTCACCAATGGAATGGAAGGGTGGGAAGAGAACAGGGTCTGCTGCTTAGTCATGGCTCGGCAGGCTTCCCTCCAAGAAAGCGAAGAAATGATTCTATTTTCATGATTGTGCTTTCTTCTGGAAGGCTTTACAAACAGCACCAGGCTAGCTCCATTTCATATCAGCACTTCCTCTCAAACCTTTGGATCTAAATATAACACAAAAGCACACTGGGAGAATAATGAAGGCCAAGTTGAAATGCATTTTGTGGAGATAGGTGTTTGTTTTTGGTTTCTGTGATCTGAATTCAATTTTATTCCTGATAAAATGAAAAAAAAAAAACCTCTTTGGGGAGATTGGGGGAATATATATATGTATATATATATATATATATATATATATATTTTCCAAACTGGAAAAAGTGTTAAAGAACTAAGAATATTACTGAAGATAATGCCAAACATTTTCAGGAGTCTGTTTTGGTTGATGTGTCTCTAAAGAGGAGTTGCATGGACTAGCATTGAAAATGATCATTATAATAATGATAATGCCTTGAATTTTATATAGCATTTTCATTTTCCAAAGTGTTTGCACATTTCTCATTCTCTTTTTCACACTCACAATATTCATGTAAGGTAGGGAAAGGCAAATATTATCATCCCCACTTTACAGAAGAGAAAACTGAGACAAACAGGAATTAAATGATTTGGCTGTGGTTACCATAGTGAGCCAGTGACAGAGCTGAAATACTTGTCCCCAGGACCTGTCCACTGAACCTCAGTATCTCCCCAAAATAACCACACATGGAACAAAGGCATGGGTAGAAAAGGGCCTAGAGGAAAGAAAATAATGGAAGATTAAGTAGAGAGAGACACACTGATGGCTTTGGTTTCATGTGGAAGAAAAGCCGAGGCAACAGAACTATAGTAGAATAGAGCGAGGGATGATTTTGTTTGAGATCCGCTCTTTACTAGAGTCTCTGGGTACTTTCATCACAATTATCAGCGTCGTCTCTGTCATCATTGTCATCATTCTTATCATCATTATCATCAACATTTATTGAACCCCCCGTGGATATTTTGCTGCCAAATGTACTCACTTTCGCCGATAAAATAAAGAGAACAAACAAACAAAAACATGGTTTCTTTGAATCCTAAAACAGACACGTAGCTGTGAGTACCCTTAGAGCAAACAAAATCATTAAAGTAAAGGGCTGAAAAACTGGAAGGAAACTCATCTCATGCAATGCCCTGGTTTCCAACGGCGATATCAAACTGAGGAAGGCTACTGACCTTTGTTTATAATAATTCCTAATGACCCTGAGTAAGTGCTCTATTCACAGTTTGGCACCAAATACTGAGTTTGGGAAATGGTTAGATCACGGTGTGCTGGGGTGACTTCCATCTATCTAGAGAGGATCTGGCATATTAGGTTTTGGGCACCCAAAGAGAGGCATTGCCTTGGGAGTCCAGACCAGCTTTATCCTGGGCTGAAGAGTGGCATGAAACGGACTTGGGGATTGGAGCACTTACCTGCTGTATGACCTTGGACAAATCACCTGCTTGTGCCTCCATTTCCTCATCTTTACAAGGAGCTTAAACACCTGCTCTCCCTCTGACATGGACTCAGAGCCCTGGGTGGGACAGGGACCGAGTCCAATTTGCTTATGCCGAATCTACCCCGGTATTTAGTGCACTTAACCAAATATTCCAGTTACCGTTATTGCTACCCCCTCTCCCCCCAATCTGTTGAGTAGGTGGAGTTAGAGGCAGTGGCTGCGGTCTTGGAAGACTTTGAGAAATGGTCCCTTTGTAGACTCCGTGGACTACAGTGGTTTAATCACGTTACGGAAGATGTCTTCTTCTCCTTTCCCCCATTTTCCTGAGCGTGCCTGAGAATTTGGAAGAGAAGAGGAGAGGAAAAAATGAGATGAGATGCCTTTTGAAGGAATAATTCAGGATGGAGTTCAGGTACTCTTAGGAGGAGCCAAGCAGATCACCAAGGATTTTTAGATTACATCCTTCTAAAGTCACTTATGGATGATCCAGGTGCTAAATTTTTTCAAAAATGGTATTTATTAAGTGCTTACTATGGGCCAAGCACTGTACTGAGCACTGGGGTAGATACAAGCTAGTCAGGTTGGACACAGTCCACGTCCCTCATGGGGCTCTCGGTATTAATCCCCATTGTACAGGTGAGTTAACTGGGGTACAGAGAAGAGAAGTGACTTGACCAAGGTCACAGAGCAGACAAGTGTTGGAGCTGGGATTAGAATCCAGATCCTTCTGACTCCCATCCTCTCTCCACTAAGACAAGCTGCCTCTCAGGCTACTCCTTTCCACCCTTCTTGGGCCCGTGGCAGTCTGTGTAAGCAGTATCTGTGTGCTTTCCCTTTGTCTAAAGCCCCAGGGAGCAAACCTTAAAATAGAGACTCCCGGCGCGCATGCTGGGGGTGTGTCTGAAGTGGCCATTTCCTCAGATTCTCTACATCCAAGAGCGTTTTTGGGAAACTTTCAGCTCTGGCTATAGACTTGTAGCTATTTTAAGACTAGCAGCAGCCTATTGTGTAGACTGTATTTCCAGGCATCACCCACTCCCTTCTCAGTCCCTCACCCTCCTCCACTCCCTGATTGGGATCTCCCAGGCTTTGGAAAGCTTCTGAGGGGACTGACTAGCCAGGGATACAAGAGAGGCACCAGTCACATGGGGTGATGGGAACTAGTGGCTGACCATTCCGAGCGTGGGGTGAGCTTGGGGGAGTCTTTGAGGGAGACGGAATGAAGAGCTGAAGAGGCAGGAAAATGGGGAAGGAAGAGGAGACAAAAGACACAACGGGGAAACAATTTTCCATAATGATAACTGTGGGATTTATTCGACACGTACTGTGCGCCGAGCACTCTACTAGATTCTGGACTAGAGACAATGCCGTCAGATCGGACACAGTCCCTGTCCCATCCTGGGCTCACGGTCTAAGGGGGAGGGAGAACAGGAATCGACTCCCCATTTTACAGCTGAGGCAGCTGATGCTCGGGGAAGTTGTGAGTTGCCCAAGATCCCACAGGAGTCAAGTGGCAGAGCCAAGATTAGAACCCAGGACCTCTGGCTCCCAAGCCCGTGCTCTTTCCACTAGACCATGCTGCCTCTCTAGTGTCATCCCTCTGACCTTCACCAGGCACGGATATTAGCGGTTGCCCTTGCCCCCACCGAACCAGCTTTCAGGAGGAGGAGTTGGTTGCCACTCTGATGCAAGGTAAAGGAATCTGTGTTTCCTAGAAATGCGCCTGGATTGCTTTCTGAGGCCCGTAACCATAACCACTTTAGTTGAGCCAGTGTTAAATTTGATCTGTCTTAGGGGTATACATGATCTCTGAATCAATCAATGAACCCATCAATCGTTTATATTTATTGAGCACTTATTGTGTGGAGTGCTGTACTAAGCACTTGGGAGAGTACAGTACAATAGAGTGGGTGGGAGCAGAGTGGCTTAGTGGCAAGAGCACGGGCTTGGGAGTCAGGGGTCGTGGGTTCTAATCCCGGCTCTGCCACTTGTCTGCTGTGTGTCCTTGGGCAAGTCACTCAACTTCTCTCTGCCTCAGTTACCTCATCCGTAAAATGGGTATTGAGTGTGAGCCTCGTGTGGGACGGGGACTCTGTCCAACCTGAATTCCTTGTATCTGTCCTAGTGCTCAGAACAGTGCTTGGCACATAGTAAGTGCTTAACAAATACCATAATTATTGTTATTACAGATACATTCCCTGCCCCCTGTATAACTTGGGGAGATTACTGCTGACATTTTGGAGTATTGTGGTGTTTACTAGTAGGGACTTAGATTTTTAATACCTCTGGGAGATATGAGATATTTAGGTGGAGTGGGCCATTGGTCTGACCCACTAATAATATCGATTTCTTCAGCACATTTAAGGTATTTCATAAAATGTGTGATTCAGAGCAAGTGAGTATCTAAATTTGTGTTCTCTGCCTTTTTTTGACGACGAGGTCCTTTGGAAAACGAGGAAAGGGTTTATATAATTTTGCTAGTTACTCTGTTGCACCCCCCCCAGTTAAAATTCAGGAATTATATTATCTCCTTTCACAACCTTGCAAATATGATCAGTTGCCCAATCAAACAATAGGAGCAACGTGAGAAGTTAGATTAGAAATAGGCCATCTGAGAACCTGCTCAGTTTGGTTGCTTTTCATGTAACCAAAAAAAAAAAAAAAATTCTAAGTCCTGTGTCCATTTAAGTGGGTTCTAGAGCATGAAGTATTCGCTAGAATAGAGATGTCTTGTGTTGGTGCGACTCCCGGCTCTGCCACTTGTCAGCTGTGTGACTGTGGGCAAGTCACTTCACTTCTCTGTGCCTCAGTTACCTCATCTGTAAAATGGGGATTAACTGTGAGCCACTTGTGGGACAACCTGATTACCCTGTGTCTACCCCAGCGCTTAGAAGAGTGCTCTGCACATAGTAAGCGCTTAACAAATACCAACATTATTATTATTATTATCTTTGCCTTGTTCACTTGAAAGATACAGGGTGTAGTTTGGATTGGAGAGGTGTAGTCTTATTCAGGGAAAGGAAAGACCATCTGCTCCGATGAGGGGATTTCTTATTTTTAAGTTGTGGGAAATAAATGAGTGAGGCTTTTCTCAGCTCAGACTGGGGAGTGGCAGGGCAGACAGGGTCAGGGGATGGCTTTCTTTGGGCAGAGAATTCAGGAAGATTATATACTATGAGGCTGAATCAAAACTGGGCCAGGCAGAGCACATAAAAGCGACCCAGTGGCAGAGGGCAATATTTCCAAGGGTCCAGCCTGGGTGGGACTGTTGATCACATTCTGCGAAGTCGTTCGATTTCTCCTCCGATTCACGCCTCTGAAAACAAAGGGTAGCACTCTTGTCAGCAAGAGGGTCCTTCTGCACAGATGCTAAAGTTTTATTGTCGATATAGGAAGTTGAGAAATAGAGCTTCCTGCCTTACACCTACCATCCTTCACTCAGCAAAGCCTTATTTTACCTGAAGGCTGTCTGGTGGAGAAAGGAAAAGGTAGTATGAGGACAAATTGATTTCAAAGTGCTCAATCCCGTAAAGACAGAGGGGGTGGCTGCTAGTATGAGGACGAATTGATTTCAAAGTTCTCAGTCCCATAAGACAGAAGGGTGTCTGCTACTCCTTCAATTAATCGTATTTACTAAGTCCCTTCTTGGCTCCTTGTTGGATTCTTGTGTAGGTTTCCTTCCTTTCTCCGATGACACCTCTCTGTAAAACTGATCAAGAGCCAATCGAGGTTTTCCCTTTAGTGAATGATCTGGGTTATCCGGGGGTGTTCCTGGTGTGTGGATGGAGTGAGCACCAGGAATTCACTCGGAGTTTACTTTTGTTTCAATGGATAGATTCCTTCTAAACATGGGAAGGAAAATGCCCGTATCTGAAGGAACCACTCTTTACGGTGGAGACTGGTTTCCAAAACTCCATGCTACATGGGATTGTGGGGTCTGAATGGAAGTGTTTAGTTTATGGAAATTATAATTATTTTGATTTTTGTCCACAGTCAGCTTGAAATGTTGCAGAACACTGCAGGTGCTCAGTGTTATAACAAAACCCCAGAACAGATGGTCCAAGGTACCAGGCCAGCTCAAGGGATTAAATGCGGGGCTTTTGAAATTTAAAATTAAAGCTGGGTGATCTTGGGAAAACCTGTTTGCCAAGCAAGCTTGCTCGAAAAGAAAAAAAAAATAAGAAAAGTTCTCTAAGTTTTACTGACAGGTTGATTTCTGTTGGGGGAAAAAAAAGCATTAAGTAGTTCATGGGATAGATAAAACTTAAGTTAAAACATGGGGAAGGATTCATGTCCCACTGAATTGTAAACTTGTTGTGAGCAGCGATCGTGCCTACCGACTCTATTATATTGTTCTCTGCCAAGTGCTTAATGTAGTGCTCTGCACACAGTGAATGCTCAGTTAATCAGTTAATGGTATTTATTTAGCTCTTACTGTGTGCAGAGCACTGTACTAAGCTCTTGAGAAAGTAGAGCGCAATAGACTTTGGTAGTCATGTTCCCTGCCCATAATAAGCTTATAGTCTAGAGGGGGAGACAGACATTAATACAAATAAATAATTTACAGGCATGTTCATAAATGCTGTGGGGCTGAAGGGATGAATACTAAATGCCCAACGGGTATGGTAAATGCCACTGATTAATTGACTGATTGATAGAAAACCCCATATCTGGTTGCTGCATAGGCTTCCTTACTTACTGTGATGAAAACTGATGAAAACTCAACAGAGGTTTTCCCTTTAGAGACAGAATTGGGTTATCTGGGAGAGTTCCTGGGGTGTGAATGGAGCATTTGAAATTTATGGAGCAGACTGATCCTCTCACCTTCCAATGTTGAGGGGCTCAGTGTGGCTCAGTGGAAAGAGCCCGGGCTTTGGAGTCAGAGTCAGAGATCGTGAGTTCGAATCCCAGCTCGAATCCCAGCTCGAATCCCAGCCCTGCCACTTGTCAGCTGTGTGACTGTGGGCAAGTCACTTAACTTCTCTGTGCCTCAGTTACCTCGCCTGTAAAATGGGGATTAAGACTGTGAGCCCCACGTGGGACAACCTGATTCCCCTGTGTCTACCCCAGCGCTTAGAACAGTGCTCTGCACATAGTAAGCGCTTACCAAATACCAACATTATTATTATTAACCTATTTCTGGGGGGCAAATAGGTAAGACGGAGGCAACTGGGACAGTTTAGCTCATTGATGTTCTGAGTTCAGATGCACATTTTGTCTCCGGTAATGCATTTGGGTGCTTTTTCGCTATTCTGCTTCTGTGCAATGACAGAGCTGCCAAAGGCTTATCTGGCCTGTGATATTTTGCTCCATTTCTCATGTTCCCCTTCCCTTCTCTTCTCGTGTCAATGAGCCAGTGGTCCTTTTTCAGTTCCTACCAAATCCTAAGCACTCATGTACATATCCCAATTCTGGGTATAATAATGTTGGTATTTGTTAAGCGCTTACAGTGTGCCGAGCACTGTTCTAAGCGCTGAGGTAGATGCAAGGTTATCAGGTTGTCCTATGTGAGGCTAATAGTCTTAATCCCCATTTTTCAGATGAGGTAACTGAGGCACCGAGAAGTGAAGTGACTTACCCAAAGACATGCAGCTGACAGGTGGCAGAGCTGGGATTAGAACCCGTGACCCCTGATTCCTAAGCCCGTGCTCTTTCCACTGAGCCACGCTGCTTCTCTGTCGTGGGGTGAATATCGATTACTTAGATTCCTTGCACACTTGTCCACGTTGTCCATGAAAGTACAGTAGTTCATCTCTTCTAGTCCCTTGCTGTTCGGCTGAGCATTATTCAGATATCTGTGGTCAAGAGAGTCTCCTAAACTGTACGCTTCTTATGGGCAGGAAACATGTCTGCTAATTCTCTTGTACTGTACTGTCGCAGTGATCAGCACATTGTAAGAGTGTTCAATAAATAAGATTGATTGATTGAAGAGAGAAAAGTCATGTCCTACCTCTAGCAGGACGTATCCTAGAGTTGTTTCTCCAGAGGAGGTGAGGGTTTACCCCCAGTCATTAATCAATCAATGGTATTTATTGAAAGCCTCCTCTGTGCACAGCACTGTGCTAAAACCTCTACACTATCTCAGCTCTCTCCGTCAGTGGCGTGCCTTGCAAGATAATTGGTAGAGAACAGGTACTATCTATGATCCCCGGTTAGACCATCTCTGAGCCTTCGAGAGAAGCCGACATCACTGTGCCCTCATTCTTGGCAAGGCACCCCTGAGTTTGAAGCTCAGAGTGGTTTTATGAGGGCTTTGGGGAATAGGGAAGAGAGGTCATGGTAGAGGAGGTGCAAGGTAATTGCGAAGGTCCCAGGTGTTCCCCATAGTGAACACCTACAGAGTCCATGGGAGAAAGAGAAAACCAGGTGCTTATTGAGTACGTGTGCATTCCTCCACCTATTTCACTGGTGGAAAGCATAATTTGGCAGACAAATCCCAGAAAGAAGGGTCGGCGAGGAGACAACAAAGGAGGGGAATCCGGTTTCTTAGGCCTCTTTTCTTTCACTAACTTCTCGCCATTTCACTCTCCCGTTGCCTGCCCTCCTCTCTTCCCCCTTCCCCCCCACCCCCAGTGTTCTACATGTTAGCAAAAGATCGCTCTGAATCGTGAGCTTAATGGGGGCATTTAAGCTCACAATGAGGAGAACACCTACTGGGGAAAAAGCAGCAATCTCACAGGTCTGATGGGCTTGTTGGCCAGAGTTTGCAAGAGGACTGAACGGCTCACAACAGCTCTATTTAATACCGGGGAGGCTGGCAAATATAATAATGCCGGACTATGTTTGCTTGGACCTTTGTTAATGTGCAAGATAGCCTATTAATCATAACTTTATATTCATATGCAAAATGTGCCTGGAGGACAATTTAATCATTTATTACGGGCACTTTATGTATTTACTTTCCCCTTCCCTTCCCGCCCAAAGAGCTCGTGTTCATTAACTAAACACGTTACAGTGGGGAGACGGTGATGGGAAGAGCGAATTCAGCATACGGTCGAAGCTGGAGCCCTCAGAAGCAGGTCTGGCTCCAACTCAGAGTGGCCCGAGTCGCTGAGGACCATCGGGGGTCTAAGCAGCAGGCAGGAAAGGTGACAATTACGTGGACAGCAAGTTGATGGGGTCCTGTGCCACGAGGGCCGATTTGGTTATGATAATTGATGGCCTCTCCCTTTTATTCCTCCCTTCATGTTCCTGACCCGCCTTGTCTTCGTAAAGGTTTTAAAGACTTTAATTAGGCATGCGGGGACCAGAGAAGAAATAGAACAAAAGTCCGTCAGGATCAGACCAAGCCTTTGCACACCCGACATTTGATTGGGATGGTTGTGTGGCAGGTACAGGCTGGCAAGCAGAACTGATCTAAATTAACTTGAAAAGGCTAAATGGGTGTTCCCAGCATCATCTGAAGAGAAAGGGAAACTCCAAAGTGAGGCTTTCACTCTGACTCACTATGCTAAGGCACTGCTGTTTCTGGGGTGTCTTATCAGATCCCCCTGAAACAAAAGGCTGTGTTTATTCTGGCCCGGTCCTGGTAACTGTAAGGAGAAATGCCAGGGGCCAACAGCGGGACTTGAGCTCAAAAACCCACTGTTTGAAATGTCCACTAAGTCTCCTTCGCACTTCCCTTTAAGGATTGGGGAGGCCCCTTATCTCTTTCCTTAGAGTATAGAATAGAAAGACAGTGTCTTCATCAAAATAATCAAGACAGAATACTGTGTCACGGGGAATATCTGATCTGACATCTTTCGGTATTTGTGGAATAGAAGGGTTCTCTGTAATATAGTTGCCCTATTTTGTTACTTTAAAGAGGAAAGGGAAGTATTTTATTTTGACTGACCTGCACAAACTCAGAATTTTCTTTAGGTTAAGGATGATTTTATGGGAAGGGTCATTGACATCTTTTCAATCCTTGGCTTTGAATCATGCCCTGCTTTCATCTTTAGTATTTGTAAGATGCAAGGTGGAACAGTAAGATGGAAAAGCAAACAATAAGGGCTTCATCCACTAGAAATGGACCAGGACTTCCTCATCCAAACTTTATTATGTGCCAGTTCTTTTTATATCACTTCTTTAACTCTAAATTCAAGGAAAAATCCTATCAGAATTTGAATCCAGTGGAAAGCCAGTTTTCCAATAAGAATAATGATGGCATTTATTAAGTTCTTACTATGTGCCAAGCATGATGCAAAGCCCTGGGAAAGATATAACCTGAGGAAGGTTGGGCAAAGGTCAGGGCTCAGTTTTGGTCTCTGATCTGTTGATTCCCAATTATTTGGAACAGTCAGGTTTCTATTTTCGCTGAATAACAATAACAATCGATTGTTATTTATTGTTCATTCAATAACAACAAGATGGAGATTATATCTTGACCACAGTTCCAAGCACTTACTGCTCGTGAATTAAAAGGAATGAGGAGACTGCATCCAGTTACATCCTTAAACCACACTAGATGGAACCAATTGGGAGAGGACGTTAACTCGTCGCCATATTTGGAGGCTCATCCTCATGCTTCCTGCTATTGACCCGTCAAGGCAACATTTCTAAGGCTCAAGTCACTTTCCCTTAATAGCCAAAGTAAAGTAGTCCCATTGAAATTAAATGGAACATAAAAGCGTGAGTGGATACCTGCTAACCTTTAAAAAGATATGGAATCCATTCCAATATAGCCGGTCCCATTCACACTATGTGCCCCTCACCTCTGTCCTTGCCACATTCCGCTGCATCCCTCTTTTTATCTTGGTTCATTGAAGGCGATTAAGATAACTTCAGATTTTCAAAATCTAAATGGCACCCAAATTACATTTTGCAATAATTGCGAAGCAGTTATCAATTAAAATGAAGACTGATTCTCTAAATTTTTTTTGCATTCTAATGGGATGTTTCTCTTCCCCAGATCAGAGTATAAAAAATGGATCAGATATAATGAGGTTCCTAATTTGAGATATGCTTTGAATTTGAAGCTGATATTGCTTGCTACTGCTCCGTGTAGACCGTAAGCTCCCCTATAGACTGTAAGCTCCTTGTTGAACGGGATCGCATCTGCCAACTCTGTTATATTATATGTTCCCAAGCGCTTAGGAAAGTGTTCAGCACACAGTAAGGGTTCAGTAATACATTTTGATTGATGGATGGCATGCCTATACACACAGTCCTTGTTCAGTATTCATATTTTCATATTTATTGATTGTTTACTGGATGCAGCAACCTACCCCGGGGTTCAAAAGGAGAAAGCTGAACACAGTTTCAGTGTTCAGGGAGCTTGCCATCTAAAGGGGAAGATGATCACAAAAAATCACATTTTCAGGTGGCTAAAAATTACAAGCACAGAAACACAAACCGTAATAGATGCATAATGCACTTATCCCTCAGTCAGTAGTATTTTTTGAGTGGGAGAGAACTTGGGAGAGAACAGTGGAGTTAGACGGCCAGATCCTTACATAACCTTCATTTGTAATTTAAGGGGGTAATCGACATGTGGCAACAACTTGAGACGTGGAAATTCAGTTGGAGTCAATCTAGGAAAGCTATAGGGAGGAGGTGGAAAACTTACGAAGGAGAGGTGGAACCGGGTTTGGGCTCTTCTGGTGGAAAGGGATTCAGGAGCGTGACGTGGTGAGGGGAGAGGGCAAGCAGGTGTGTGAATGAGTCAAGGAAGGCCACAGATGCCTTCTGTCGCTGAATCCACCCTTGGGTTGGCTGGTGGCAGTGGTTGTGACAGCCAGGTCCCTGCTTTACGTATATGGTGCCATCGCTGATCTATGTCAGTGTGAACTGTGTGCCAGGGCTGTAATGTTTGAGCAAAATCACCGCAAGTCACACCTAAGTGTGAGTGGGGGAGGAGAAGTTCGTGAGTGTGCCCTCGGAGTTGTAAGAAATGGGGTGCAGTAGGGGGAACTATCCAAGGTTCACCAGTCAGGGACCCACGTGGGCCGAATAATTGGCCAGGGTTTTGAGCGGTGGAATCTTTTCTCCTTTAAGGCCCCACTTGAAGTCCCCTTCTCCTTTAAGCTCCCGTTTACTGACTGCCCTGCTTGACACCCACTTTCTACTCGGGCCAAGAGTTCAAAGGAGCTTTCCCATTCAAGAACATCTCTCAGAGGAGCTAATGTTTTCCTGAAATTAAGGTGCGTCTCCTTGAACAATCCATCTGTTGAAGAAGAGATTACTTAGATGGTGGGGCGGTATCTC
The DNA here is from genome assembly GCF_004115215.2 of Ornithorhynchus anatinus. NCBI lineage: Eukaryota > Metazoa > Chordata > Mammalia > Monotremata > Ornithorhynchidae > Ornithorhynchus > Ornithorhynchus anatinus. The sequence goes on along the minus strand of NC_041736.1, from coordinate 8,102,848 downwards.
ACTGGAATATCTCAGCAGGGAAAACATCAGGCCTGGAAGTTTTCTGCTCTTTCTGATTCTGGCTGCACTTCTGACTTCTATTCAAAATGGAGCATGGATAATTCTGAAAGAGGGGTAGGTAGGGAAGATGGAAAAATATTTGGAACATTGCAGAAGGAACACTGACTTAGTCTAAGAGAGCAACATTCCCAAACTCACAGAATCCCCTGAGAACACAAGAGGATCTCCTAGCTTTGGTTCAGATTGCTCCTTTCTCTTCAGACTGGACTGGGGTGGGAAAGAAGTCAAAATACACTGAGAATTAGCAAACCCTGCCTGTGAGAGGAGTTAGTATAGCTCTGAATCTACAATTTAGTGGTAAATTGGGGATTGTTGTACTCATACCTTTGACTTTGTTGTTAACTCGGCATAGATTAGCAAAAGATGCAAAACACATAATTAAAAGTGTATCAAATTTAAATTTGGTCAGTCCATCCTGGATTTGGTTCTGTGTTCATTACCTTCCCTCAATTAAAAAACCAAAATAGAGGTAGGTGATCCAAAACCATGCAGGCTGGGACTTTCATTATTGGACAACTAAAAACTCTATTGTTTTTCAGGAAGGTGAAATTATTTTCTAATTTAAATTCCCTGGTGTCAGTGATCTTGGATAGCTTGGTTGGTATGGAAATTACTTGGAGACTTTCTGATATTTTAAACTCTAGGATCTGTAAATTTCCTTATAATAAGTATTTCTTCTCCTCAGTGAAGTTTCTGGTTGAAAATGAAGACTTCTACACAAAAACCATCACCCTAGTTATAATTTTGGTTTATTTTCAAATGAGCAAACAGAAATAAATGCCCAGTATCTTTCTGTAAAAAATTACAAATTATAAATTGAGGGGAAATTCTGCTTAATTTAATTGCCAACCTTGAATCCAGCTCAAATTTTAAACGGTTACTATTTACATCTTTTTACAAGTAGTTTCAGGTTGCTAAAGATACTTTATTTCATACAAGGGATTATGTCGTTTATCATCCTATGGAGAGATACTGTAATTAATTTGCTAATCGTAAAGGAATCTCTAGATATTTTCAACTTTACCTTTTACTTTGTCTCTGTTTTGGAAAATCGGATCTAAGAGTGCGACAAAAGGGAAAGAAAGCACTTTTAGCGTAAAGTATCGAAACGTTAATACCTAGTTGCCTTTATTTTGGAGAGCTACCAAATGTAAATCATCTGCCACTTGATGTGCTAGCCATTAATTTAGAGTTTCGCAAAGAGGTCTAATTTGTAGACGAGAATTCTCAGATTCAAGGAACTTGTTCTTTAAAGCTCTAGAGAACTACAGTGCATTTATCAGCTTTGAGTGGATATCATTGTGTTTATAACGGAGTGGAGGGAGCATGCAATTTTGCTCTTGAAATTGGTTTATATAGATGACTGGTTGCTGTGAAGTGTGTGTCAGAGTTCCATGCAGCTGTTATGAAGTAGTACAATTGTCATCGCTTCTTACATGGTTGTTGAGAGTCCAGCTCAGTCAGCTGTTGAATAGATAACCCAACACAGTTAACGTGGCATACATTGTAAAGAATTACATGCCTGCTACAATAAGCTCTGGGCCTTTGGTCTAGATAATAGTCCTGGTGGGTATACCACGTGTACTGGCTGGCTGATCACTCAGATATAACTGACGAAACATAAAGAAAAATGTCAGCCGACTTAAAGCAAAACGCTGCTGCCAGTTTGTTTAAGGTTCATGTGAACGGCTGTGTGGGTTTTTTTTTAACCCCGAGTCTCCCGACGGCTAGACCCGTCGTCCTCACCGGGGATCCGGTTGCAAGCCGGAGGTGGAAGTCCAATTCCGATTTTGCTTTGATTTGTCGGCTGCCATCAAAACATCGGCCGTCTCTTTCCATTTCGGTGACTCTGTCTCTTCGCGTCACAGCAGAGTCCTTCTGTCAGTTTACATTTGCGATACGAGTCGGGCGAGGGCTAAAAAATGTGTTTGCGACTTCTGAAGGACCAGGAAGGACCGGGTTCCAGTGCGGCGTAGCTGACTCGAGTCATCAGAGAGGCGATGAAGACCGGATGCGGAGAGCGGAAATGGAGGAGATGGGGCAAGCACAAGCCCCAGCTTGCCGCTGCGGAGATGTCTAAAAAAGGAAAACCTCTCCAAATGAAATCTGCGAAACTGGGTTGAAGACACCTTAAGGGTGCAAACGCACAGTGGCGAATCTTCAGTGATAGGCGAATTCCTTTTCCCAAACCCCTGTCCTGGTGGTTTAGTTATCACAGTCAGTAGGGCAGCTCACACACCCAACAGGGGTTACTGTGTTCCTTGAGCACAATCATTTAATCCATCGGTGGTATTTACTGAGCATCTGAAGGCGGAGCACTTTTCTAAGTGCTTGAGGTGGATAGAAGAAGCGACATACATTCACTGTCTTTGAGGAAGTAGGAGGTTTAAGAGGTATAACAACTACCTTACTTGGGGGTTCTGAAGTTGGTAATGCTTTATCTTAAGTTGTGTATTAATTTAATTAATTGTGGTATTTGTTATTGTGTGCTAAGCATTGTACTACTCAGTGGGGTCGATACAATATAAGCAGATAGGACCAAAAAAACAACAACAACAACAACTTAGGAAACATCATGCTGGGCAAATGGCTTTAGAAGTAAGGGCTTTGGCGCTGAGGGGACTTTAGATATGTTAAAGGAATTCAACAGCCCCCATGTAGTGGCCACTTTTGCAAAATTAGTGTTGCACAATGCAGGCTCTCTAAAGGGAATAAACTCCGGCATAATTCAAAACTGGGAAATTTTTCTAAAATACAAATGCCCTCGTGTAGAAATGCTTTTTCGGAGTCTGCGGTGCCGTTCCCCTGAAAGGATTGTGATGTGCAAGGGTTATTTTAAATACATATAATCCTTCTCTGCCGCCCTGGTTAGGGACATGGCATTTGAATTTCTAATTGAAGAACGTTCCGATTCATTTTTTAAAAAGAGCAAAACAAGCAAAGATTTCAAAGTTCTGGGATGAGTGCGGGTCCCCAGCTTCCCATGCGCTTTCTCCTGTTATTGCCATCAAGTCGAGTTTGGGATCAGCACAGGACCCCAAACTTGTGAAAAGTGATAACTGTGGTATTTTTTTAAGCACTTATGTGCCAAGCACGGTATTAAGTACTGGGGTTGGTACAAGATAAACCAGGCCGGACTCAGTTTCTGTCATTCGTGGGCCTTACAGTCTTAAAGAAGGGGAGAACAGTTATAATAATGTTGGTATTTGTTAAGCGCTTACTAGGTGTCAAGCATTGTTCTACACGCTGGGGGAGATACCGGGTAATCAGGTTGTCCCACGTGGGGCTCACGCTCTTTTAATCCCCATTTTACAGATGAGGGAACTGAGACACAGAGAAGTTACGCGACTTGCTCACAGTCACACAGCTGACGAGTGGCAGAGCCGGGAGTCGAACTCATGACCTCTGACTCCGAAACCCAGGCTCTTTCCACTGAGCCACGCTGTGCCTGGCCAGAGGCAGGGCGCGGGCAAGAAGTCGATAGATGAGATCTAGGTACAGTGAGTATATTGTTATTACTCACTGCACCTAGATCTCATCTGTCGACTTCTACTCACTGTACCTAGATCTCATCTATCGACTTCTTGCCCCTGTCCTGCCTCTGGCCTGGAACACCCTTCCCTTGCATATCTGAAAGACAGTGATTCTCCTCACCTTCAAAGCCTTATTGAAAGCACATCTCCTCCAGAGGCCTTCCCTGACTAAGCCTTCCTTTCCTTTTTTTCCCCACTCCCTTCTGCGTCGTCCTGACTTGCTCCCTTTATTCACCACCCCTGCCCTCAGTTTCAAAGCAGTTACGCACATCCATAATTTATTTATATTAATGTCTGTCTTCCCCTCTAGACTGTAAGTTCGCTATGGGCAGGGAATGTGTCTGTACTCTCCCGAGTGTCCAGTACAGTGTCCTGCACACAGTAAGCGCTCAATAAATGTGATTGATTGATCGACTGATCCTGATAGAATCTGATGTGGTGTCGGAAGAAGAGGCCAGGCACGTGCGCATACATCCTTTAATTCATTCATTCAGTCCCGTTTATCGAGTGCTCACCGTGTGCAAAGCACTGTACTAGGTCCTTGGGAAAGTATAATGCAACAATAAATTGACACATTCCCCGCCCACAGTGGCCTCGCAGTCTATAGGGGGACTTGTCAGGGAGTTCGTCCTAATGGAGAGGGCACAAGACTGGAAATCAGGAGACCTGGATTCTTGTCTCTGCTCTGTCACTGGGCTACTGGTTGACTGTGGGAAAGTCACCAAACTACTCTCTGTACGTGTAAAATGGGAATAAGGTTATGAATCCCGGTTTCTGAGGCAGTGTGCCATCTGATTAACCCAGTGCTTAGCACATGGTTGTGGTTTAAAAAAAGCCACAATTATCATCGTAGCACGGATTCTCCTCCATTTGACATCTTTCAGGAGTGTAACCTCCTCACAGTAGGCGAACCGAGTATTCTTCCCCTTGACGACGGTGGGTATTGACGTGAGGTTCGACCAGCGTGTGCAAGGGTGTCTGGGAAGGCCAATGTGGGACTGACACTCACCTGCATAGTTTGTACATAACTATAGATCCTTGTTGTGCTAATGGTTTTAATAATAGTAATAATAATAATGGTATTTGTTAAGCATTTACTGTGTCTCAATCACTGTTCTAAGCGCTGGGGTAGATACAAGCTAATCAGGATGGACACGGTCCCTGTCTCAAATGGGGCTCACAGTCTTAACCTCCATTTTACAGATGAGGCAACTGAGGGCCAGAGAAGTTAAATCATTTGTCTAAAGTCACACAGCAGACAGGTGGTGGAGCAGAGATTAGAACCAAGGCTCTTCTGACTCCTAGGCCAATGCTTTATCTACTAGGCCGTGCTGCTTCTCACTGTTTAACACGAGGATAACCTACCTCTATTTGTTATCCCTCCAGGATGAGAAAAACCCAACTACGTATGACGTAACGTGTTTTTTTTTGATGATCCCGAAATTGAGAGATATTGCTTATTTTTCCAAGTTTCTTAAAAAAAATACTAGAGGAGTAATTCACTGCCTTAGTACAGTATAGATGGTCATAACCCAACACTTATTTAAGAATTAAATGTTTAGAGAGATAAATTGGCCTCTATTCTTTTCACTTTCCATTTGTTGCTTACAGGTACACACTTTGACAGTGATTTTTATGTGTAGGACATAGATGATCCTCTCCTTCAAGCTCGGCTACACTTCTGAGCAAAAGGGGTTAAGTCTAGATTGAAATATGATACGGTTCCGTCTGTCTTTCGAGAATCATATTGGACATTTGGAAGTTTAACGTCCACCTTGTTTCTTCCTGGGATTCCCTTCCTTTGTAGACTAAACATGCTAATGAGCAGTAAGAAACCTTGCAGCTGGGCATGGAGGATGGTCGAATTTCTGCTACATGAAGAATGCAGAGAGGATGCTGATTTTCTATCTGGCGGAACTTGGTCACCAGGGGGACACCCAACATTTGAAGGGAGTTGACTTCTCTCCGTGAGCCCATCCCTCGCAAACAAGCAAGGGGGAGTGTCCCAGTAGTATCGCCCCAGAGTGTTGTGATGTTGGAATTGAGGTTGACGTGGCCGAAGCAGCATGGAGCAGTGGGTAGAATACGGGCCTGGGAGTCAGAAGGTCATGGGGTCTAATCCCGGCCCCGCCACTCGTCTGCTGTTTGACTTTGGGCAAGTTACTTGACCTCTCTGGGCCTCAGTTACCTCAGCTGTAGAATAGGGATTGAGACTGTGAGTCCCATGCAGGACAGGGACCGTGTCCAACCCCATTTGCTTGTATCCACCCCAGCGTTTTGTACAGTGCCTGGAACAGAGTAACCACTCAACAAATACCATAATTTTTATTATTATTATTATAATGAAGAACGACATCCTTATATTTCTGGATTCTAAGTGGCTGCCTGGGGTTTCTTCTATGCAGTCCCCTCATCCCCTGTATCCCTACTACGTATGATCAAATTGACCGCCCGAAGTGCATAGTTCACTAAAATCATAATCACAGCCCGTGTGTCCCAATCAAGTACCTATTTAATTTTCATGTGTCACAACCTGGAGGTTGGTTTTTAAAAGCAGTATTTAGTGGTTAATGCTTGAAATAAGAACAGTTTGGAGCCTGGTTATGGAAGATAGCTTTCAAGTCAAGTTCAAAATTAGCATCCGTGTCATTTCCCCTGGGATGTGAATCTCGGGCTGCGTCCTCTTGAAAGGGTCACTTGCTGGGAGGCCAGCAGGAAGCCAGAGGACAGAATTCCAGTCTGTGTTGGTCTCTACCAGCCAGCAGGAGCCAAAGATTTTCCAACAAAATGAGCTGAAAAGATATATATATATATATATATATGTATATGTATATATATATATGTATGTATATATGCAGTTGTTTGTCAGTTGTGCTTTGTAAACAGAGTCCTCTTGTTTCCTTTCTTTTTCTTTCTTTAATGGTATTTATTAAGCACTTAGTATGTGCTAGGCACTGTACTAAGAGTTGAGGGAGATACAAGTTAACCAGGTTGGGCACAGTCCATGTCCTACATGGGGCTCACTGACTTAATTCCCATTTTAAAGATGAGGTGACTGAGACCCAGAGAAGTGAAGTGCCTTGCCCAAGGTCCCACAGCAGGCAGGAGGTGGAGTCGCGATTAGAACCCAGGTCCATCTGACTTCCAGGCCCATGCTTTATCCACCAGGCCACGTGGCTTCTCAATTCCGGAGAGTTATTCGGTCATCCAGCCTTCTGATGGATTTGGATAAAATGAAAACTTGGACCAAGATATTACATTTAAAATGAAGACTAAACAAACCCCTTAAACTTTGCAGAAAAAAGGACCATTTTCCCTCCTGCTCGAGAGACAGTTTTGCAACCGGTATGCATGGCTATTTATGAAAGGAATAATTATCTGATCGCACACTCTGTGGATACTTCTAAGCAGCTATTCTTATACGTTCCAAAAAAAGCTCACGCTCTCTGGATACAAGAGTATTGTTTTTGCCTGCAATAAATGGATAATTGGGAATAATTAGCAGGATAATTTGCTAGGATAGACCCAATCCTAGGACAAGTGTCCTCTATTGATTTAGGTCAATTCTACCTGCTCTCTGCATTCGAGAGGCAGGTAGTTGGAGACGATGACTTCTCCAAAGTCCATCTAGCCTCTTCATTCTCCTCCTCCAAGAACACGTAGGTGGTACGTAAGTCTTCTTGGAAGGAAAATGCCTTCTAAATCAGAGGTGTCGTGGCAATTCCCAGAGTTTGATGTAGGTTTATTTTAAACCCTGGTGGAGTACAAGGATAACCTGTCATCATCAGAGTCGTGGGCTGCCTTTCCGAGCATTCTGTCCTGCTTAGTGGAGGCATCACCCTATTTATTTTGTTTAATGAGATGTACATCACCCTGATTCTATTTATTTGCCATTGTTTTTATGAGATGTTCTTCCCCTCGACTCTATTTATTGCCATTGTTCTCGTCTGCCCGTCTCCTCCGATTAGAGCGTAAGCCCGTCAAAGGGCAGGGATTGTCTCTATCTGTTGCCGACTTGTACATTCCAAGTGCTTAGTACAGTGCTCTGCACATAGTAAGTGCTCAGTAAATACTATTGAATGAATGAATCAGGCTTTAGAGTTCTCAGGCCAAGCAGACTGGAGCTGTGTGCCTGTCACCACCTTGTGAAATGCCACACACTTGGTTTGCTTCTGCTATGTGAGCTGCACACTGTTGGACACTGTGGCGGTCTTTTCAGAAGAGTTAAAGTTTAATTTTGAGTACGGAAAGGAAGTTTACGGAGGATGTAAGCCGGGAGGGGACGGACTTCAAAGAGATCAGTGGCCCTAAAGACGTCATCTTGGGCCTCTTCAGTCTTTGTTTTAAGCGGTATTTGTTAAGTGCTTACTTTAGTAATTGTGGTATTTGTTAAGCACGAACCGTGTGTCAGGCACTGTACTAAGTTCTGGGGAAGATACAAGATAATCAGGTTGGACACAGTCCATGTCCCACTCGGGGCTCATAGTCTGAGTCCGCAGAGGTAACTGAGGCACAGAGAAGTTAAATGACTTGCCCAAGGTCCCACAGCAGATGAGCGGCAGGGCTGAGACTAGAACCCAAGTCCTCTGACTCCTAATTTGATTCTCGTATTAACTCATTTTGGATTTTCTGGCCAGGATCTGCATAGCGGGAAGCACTTTTTAACATAGCCACAGATTGGCTACTCCCTTTTCCGCAAATTGATAAGCTTCACTTGACTTCAAAAGCAGAGAGAAAAGGTTTTTAACTTTGGGTGGAGAACATCAATAGACAATATCCTCGTAATCTTCCACAGGTATTTAGTGATCACCGGCAGTGTGAACGGCATGGAGCTGGAGACGCGTATTGCAGTAGGGAGATCAGTTCTTCGTGGAATTTACCAAGTCGGGGAAATTCTCAAAATCTTGCGGCAGATTCTGCCCCTTGATTGGAAAAATCAATCAATGGCATTAATTGAGCACTAACTATGCACAGAGCACTGTACTAAATGCTTGGGAGAATAAAGCACAGCAGAATTACTCTGTGCGCTCTGCACACAGTAAGTGCTCAATAAATAGGGTTGAATGAATTAGCCGGCACCTTCTCTGCCCATAACGAGCTTACTGCCTAGAAGGATGTGAGGCTCTCGAGTCCGCAAAGAGATGACTAAAATGGATTTAAATGAGAAATATAACCCCTTTATGACCCTCCCTGGCATCAGAGTAAGGACATTCCCATTGGAGTTATATGGAGCCCAGTTGAATGGCTCATAGCTGCCACCGATTGTAAGCCCCTTGTTGAGAGGATCGTATCTCCCCCCTGTATTGTATAGGACTGAGCGCTCGATAAATGCCATTGATTGAGGGACATGGGAGGTGACGGGTCTGCCCTCTGGGATTAGGCCATCTGGCCTGGCCGCTGCTCTTCCGTTTCCCCCTGACCTTTTCTCAACATACCTGAAAGAGGAACCCTGGGGAATAGAGGGTAAGAGGGAACAAGGAATGGAGCGGAAAGAATATACTCCCGTGAGATGTCTTGTCTCGTTGCCGAGAGCTCCGCAGGGGAACAGAGGGTTCACCGTTCGGGGCATTTAGTTGCCAAAGAAATTTGAAAGGGATCCCTCGCAATGTGAAACCATTTGTCTTAAAAAGGTGCTTCTAGTTTTCTACTCATTGCTAAGTCAGTGTTACTTCAGCTGCGGATGACAGGAGAAGTCAATCAGGTTATGGTGGGATTCATATGCTCGTTGCAAAACACCATGTTCCGAGGAGGCGTTAACGGGATCCGGGCTCTCATCATTTAGTAAGAAAGATGTCTGGGGGGATAAAGTGCTCTGCTTCCGAGGAGTTTTCCGCAGGATGCACTAGGAGAACTTGTCTAAAATGCTCCCGCCAGTCAGCTCTTTGCAGTTCAATTATTTGGCCCGGTGCAGAAGCTACATTCGATTTTTGTGGCGCGAGCTGGTTGAATATGTGCAGGTTCAACACATTTGAAGCTAATCCCGTATTAGCGATATCAAAGACAGCACTTCAGCCAATCCATTGGCCTCCAGCATGGGCTAAACGAGAATCTCCTTCAGCCGTCAGCCGGAGAAGCACATATATTGACATTTAAAGCCTTGGACCAATAAAGAGCGGCATCATTAAAATGATTAACTGGAGCACGTCTAACATACTTCTTCGAGTACAAGACGGAAACATACTCCCTTTCGTCCCCTCTTCTGAATGTTAAGTCTCATTCATTACCGACAAGTTCTGGTTCTGGTATAGAAGGCGTGACTTTTGCGGAAGAGAGGTGAAATCGCGGTAGAATACTTCAGGTGATTTTTTTCACTTCATTGTTTTAGCTGAAGTCAAACATTTGGAAATTAGAAAGACATGTAGACAGGGGACAGGTTGGGCAATTATAGAGCTTTTAGTAGAGTATTTAGGGTTAAATCCTAGGGTTAAACCCTTGGGTTTAGGGTTTTAATGAGATGTTCATCCCCCCTCGATTCTATTTATCGCTATTGTTCTCGTCTGTCCGTCTCCCCCGATTAGACCGTAAGCCCGTCAAAGGGCAGGGACCGTCTCTATCTGTTACCGATTTGTCCATTCCAAGCGCTTAGTACAGTGCTCTGCACATAGTAAGCGCTCAATAAATACTATTGAATGAATGAATGAATAAATGATTTGATTTACAAAGGAAAATTGAATTGCTTAATATACGAATGGTAGTGAAGGTTTAGATCATGTCTGTGGTTGCAGTTGTCTAGGTGAGGGTTAGTACATGTTTCAGCTCGGAGGGTTTTTGGCAAGGGAGATGGGTCATGCTTAAATAGCCAGACAATCGAAGTCAGTGTGTATTTTGGGGCCCGAGAGTCCAAAATTCAGGGATTAAAATTAGCTTCTGCCATTTCTCCCCACAACATTTGAAAAGGCTTAGTAAACCACTCCCTGGTTTCAAAGACACGTTTTTAAGTTTTACAGCAAGTGCAGAGGTTTATTTGGGGTAATAAAACAAAGAAGTCCAAGCTGTTGAAAGAGAACTTTCTGTTTAGTAATACCATCCTTTGTAAGTTGACTGGATATTTTTTAGGCATAGTTAAGCTGCAGGACGGTGCCTGGCTCCAATCCAAAAGGGGCCTGTCCTGTAGAGAAGTTACAGAGCATTTCTCAGTGCCCTATGATGCCAAGTCAGAATTTGAAATCGCCTTCCTGCATGTTGTATAAATAAAGAAGCAGGAGAACGTTGACTACATTTCCTAGGAATGATTAGCTAGTCACTTCATCACTATTTATTTTTCTGCAAGTTACATTTCTCGTATGTTACAGTTCCCTGGGGGCTACGCTTTAGGAAGTCAGATTTTGCCTTTTCCGATTTATCACCAACTCTAAAAGCCCACTCCTGTCAGGTTTTCTGACTGCAGTCCTGGGGCATGGTTCAGTACTTTTACAAAGGGGCCAAAGCCTTTGCGCTGTAAGCTCCTTGTAGGGTGTCAGAACTTTAGGGGGTCTGACAAGGGCTGCGGCTGTCAATCTGGGGATGCCGTTTGAGTAAACTGAAATTTTTTTCAGATAGACAAGACCAAACCAGGTCTCGAAAGGAGCGTTTTCCGATTATCAGTGCAGTGGAGTCAGAGGACCTGGGTTCTAATCCCGACTCTGCCGATTGCTGGCTGTGTGACTTGAGCAAATCATTGGACTGTTCTGTGCCTCGGTTAGTAAAGTGGGGATTAAGACTGTGAGCCCTATGTGGGACAGAGACTATGTCTAAACTGATTATCTCTAATCTACCCCTGTGCTTAGTACAGGGCCTGACACATAAAAATAGAGAAGCAGCGTGGCGCAGTGGAAAGAGCACGGGCTTTGGAGTCAGGGCTCATGAGTTCGAATCCCAGCTCTGCCACTTGTCGGCTGTGTGACTGTGGGCAAGTCACTTAACTTCTCTGTGCCTCAGTTCCCTCATCTGTAAAATGGGGATTAAGACTGTGAGCCCCACGTGGGACAACCTGATTCCCCTATGTCTACCCCAGCGCTTAGAACAGTGCTCGGCACATAGTAAGCGCTTAACAAATACCAACATTATTAATAAGAACTTAATAAATGCTGCCATTATTATTATTATGAATCTTCCCTAGTGTTTAGAACAGTTTGACAAATACAATAATGATCATAATCATAATAATAGTAAAAAAATGAGAGCACTGATCAGTCAGTAGTATATATACTGGGCACTTACTCTGCAGAGCATTGTACTCACCACTTGGAAGGGTCCAATAAGCAGAGTTGGTTGCCCATAATAAGCTTACAGAGTACAGGGGGACACAGACATCGAAATGAATTGCCGATAGGGGAAACAGCAGAGGATTCATTCATTCATTCAATAGTATCTATTGAGCGCTTACTATGTGCAGAGCACTGTACTAAGCGCTTGGAATGAACAAGTCAGCAACAGATAGAGACGGTCCCTGCCGTTTGACGGGCTTACGGTCTAATCGGGGGAGACGGACAGACGGGAGAACAATGGCGATAAATAGAGTCGAGGGGAAGAACATCTCATAAAAACAATGGCAACAAAATAGAATCAAGGCTATGTATATTTCATTAACAAAATAAATAGGGTAATGAAAATATATGTATGTTTATATGTGCTAAAGTCTAGGGATGAGGTGTCAAAGTGCTTAAGGGTATAGGTCCAAGTACATTGATTCTTGATTCTTGATCCTTGATTCTATTTAGTTGCCATTGTTTTTACGAGATGTTCTTCCCCTCGACTCTATTTATCGCCACTGTTCTCCCGTCTGTCCGTCTCCCCCGATTAGACCGTAAGCCCGTCAGACGGCAGGGACTGTCTCTATCTGTTGCCGACTTGTTCGTTCCAAGCGCTTAGTACAGTGCTCTGCACATAGTAAGCGCTCAATGAATACTATTGAATAAATACTATTGAATGAAAGTACATAGGTGACATACATAGGAAGGCAAATAGGATGGAGAAAAATAGATCAGGGAAGGCTTTTTGGAAATAGTGAGAAGCAGCATGGCTCAGTGGAAAGAGCCCGGGCTTGGGAATCAGGGTCATGGGTTCTAATCCCGGCTCTGCCGCTTGTCGAATGTGTGACCTTGGGCAAGTCACTGAACTTCTCTGTGACTCAGTTACCTCATCTGAAAAATGGGGATGAAGACTGTGGGCCCTATGTGGGACAACCTGATTACCTTGTATCTACCCCAGCGCTTAGAACAGTACTCGGCACTTAGTAAGCGCTTAACAAATACCAACATTATTACTATGTGATTTTAGTAGGGTTTTGAAGATGAGGAGAGTAGTGGTAATCAGTTCTACTCCTCTTCCAGTTTAAAGGGTGGGAAGGAATGTCAGGAGGTCATTCAGTCCATTTCCTTGTCTCCAGATAAGCCTACCTCAAACCATCCAGGAGGATATGGATCCATTCTGTCTCACTGTTGTAAAAGTTCCCATGTTAGGATATTTCCTACAAAATTCTTTAAGGTACCATTTTTGGCTAATCTTTTCTTTGATTTTTCTCCCGTCATTTTGCGTCTGCCCCCGTAATGGACTGTAAATTCCTCGAAGGCAGGTGCTATGTCTTCTAATTCTGTTGAACTCTCCCAAGCGCTCAGTGTAGTGCTTTGCACGCGGTGATGTTCATTCAGCGGTATTGATGGATTGATCGATTAGCCAAATGCCTATGGAGTTTCTTCAAATGGAAAAGATTTCCGAATCAATACCAATAATATTTATTGAGCATGTACTGAGTGCTTGGAAGAATACAAAGAAGGTCGAAGACACAATCCCTGCCTTCAAGGACCATTCGGTCCCTCTAAACTCTAAACTCCCTGTGGACAGGGAACATGTCTACCAACTCTGTTCCCCGATTAGACCGTAAGCCCGTCAAAGGACAGGGACTGTCTCTATCTGTTGCCGACTTGTACATTCCAAGCACTTAGTACAGTGCTCTGCACATAGTAAGCGCTCAGTAAATACTATTGAATGAATGAATGAATGAATGAATGAACTCTGTTGTATTATACTCTTCCAAGCATTTAGTACAGTACGCAGTCGTGCTCCCTCAACAGTATTGATGGATCGATTGATTACCCAAATGCCTCTGGAGCCTCTTCAAGCCAAAAGGATTTCTAGGTCGTATAACCAGTAGTATTTGTCGAGCACTGGAGTAAGTGCTTGGAAGAGTACAAAAAAGATAGAAGAAACAAACCCCGCCTCAAGGAGCAGTCTGTCCTCCTTAGCTCTTTGTGGGCAGAGAATATCTCTACCTCTCCTAAGCATTTCGTACAGTGCTCTGCCAGCAGTGGTTGCTCAATAAATACCACTGATGGATTCAATCTAGCTGGGGAGACACACCCTTTTCTTTCTCCCCCACACATAAGGAGAGCAATAGAAGAATTATCAGGTTCCATTGGGGGAATGATAAATGTCAATACGCTGAGAGCCGAAGAACGAGAAGATAATTTCATTGGCGCTAACCTCCTTGGGGAGCTGGCGAAATGTTCCTCTAGCCGAGCGAAGCAGGAACATTTTGCTGAAGGAATTGTGTGATGGCCATCTTGCTGTTTGACATGTGTCTAATAACTGTCTTGATGTTGAAAGAAACCGGCCGAGGCAGACAAACTCTTCCGGTGGGCCTGGACAATTGAGTGGATTGCAGATAGAAAGACAGCAGTCATTTCTATTATATACGGTTTATGCAAAAAGTTCCAGGTTCACAAGATAACCAGTACCGAACGAAAGCAAATCTAATTTTAAGGAGCTGGTCGTCTCTCTGCCTCCTCCTCCGTAACTTTGTTTCTAGCCTGATCACCGTAATTCCAGGGGTCTGCTGTCAGGAAAAGGGCAACTGACCTGAAATATTTCCCTCTCACAGAAAGTCCACTTTTCTTTTGTTTGTGACTTGAAAATTCTCAACTCTTGCTTCGTTGATTTAAGTGTCCTCTGAAATGTGTAATTGCAAAAACATTTTGAAAATGAAAACGCCTACATTCTTGTACCCATCCGTTACTACTGAGGTGTTAAAATAATTTATTCCATTATATTAACGATTGCTTGATGCATCAAAAGATAATTTGCCATGTAATTTTGTTCAACCTGAAAGTGTAGCATATTTTCTCCATAATACCATTAATATATCAAGAGTAAATAAAATGTTTAGTGGTGGGCACATTAATTATCGCCTTCATCTACTGGTGTTTAAAATGAAGAAATAATTAAATGTGCTTTAATAAGATATGGTTCTGAGAAAGCGGGATCATTTATGAATTGCTAGAGGTGCATGGAGCTGCCTTTTCCCTCGAGAGACGGAATTTATGCCTAACACCCCACTGATTGTTCAGGAGGTAAAGAACCAATGGCAACGTGTTCAGAGGTTTAATTTAAAGTGTGTTTCTCACTAGGCTGCTCACAACACTTAATTAAACTCTGCTGTTTTGGCAATGACAAATGCTGTAATGCAAAAGGAACCAGAGTAGCAGTGACTGAGAAGCTTTTGTAATTTCTTTCATGTGCACTGGCAGCCTGATTCAGGTCAGAAAAGAAAGAAAGAAGAAAAGAAGATTTATTTAAGGTGCTGGGCCCAAGTTGCTACTTTGAAGCGTCTATTTTAAGGATCCAAAGTGTTGCTTTATTTAAGGGTTTAATCCTGCGGTGTTTGTGGAAAATATGGTCCGTGGCTGGAGAGAGTGGTCGGTGAGCCTTTGAAGCTTGGGAAAAAACACCTTTTCCACGTGTAATTAAAAAACCTAAATAATAATCGGTTAGTTCGGCTCCGTAGCTGGCGAATACGTTTTCTGTGGCCTTTCATACCGGTTCTCTCACAGGCATGATAGTCTTACGCTTGCAGGTGCCGGTGGGGAATTACGAACATTTTAGAAATGAAGAAGCGGGGTTGTGTTCTATTGATCGGAGAAAAAAAATATCACTGACACTTTCCATTTCCACGGAAATACTAGGAGGTGAGTGCTCCAGGCAACTGGATTTGAAAGTTCTGGGCAGCAGCAGAGCCAAATTGGGTGGATCCATGCTATTGTAGGGGTCTGTCTGTGCTCTCGCGTGCGCTCTCTCTCTCTCTCTCTCTCTCTCTCTCCTCACTGACACTCTCAGAAAAAGGACAGTAGAGGGTAGATACGCAGGGCCGCTTGGACACAGAAAGTGCCAAGTACATTTCGGGTTGAAGGAGCCTAGCGCCAAATATTGCCTTCAGAAAGAAAAAGGAAAGACCTCCCCACCCTAATCCTCAGAGAAGCAGCGAGGTTTAATGGAAAGAGCAGGGGCTTGGGAGTCAGAGGTCGCGGGTTCTAATCCCGGCCCCTCCACTCGTGTCAGCTGTGTGACTGTGGGCAAGTCACTTCACTTCTCTGTGCCTCAGTTCCCTCATCTGTAAAATGGGGATTAAGACTGTGAGCCCCACGTGGGACAGCCTGATTACCTTATATCTACCCCAGCACTTAGAACTGTGCTTGGCACATAGTAAGCGCTTAAGAAATACCAGCATTATTATTATTATTTTCCCTATAAAGAAGGCCTGTTGACTTGGAGGAAGCTATGTAAATGAAATTATGGATATATTTTTCAAGCAAGTGTTACCCGCCCCCCCCCACCCCCCCCAGTATAGAGAACAGGTAGGGAAAGGGGCAGTAGGAAAAGGGAAAAGTGGTGGGTGAGGTTTTTTTTCCTGGGAGTGGATGAAGAGGCAGGGGAATCACTCCTCCTCTGTCCCTTTTCTAGCTTTGCCAGTCCCGCTTTGTGATTCACACCCAGTCCCCCTGTACCTCAAGGGTTGCATTTCTGCAAAAGCCTGTGTTAAGAAAAACCGGTGATGAAGTGTACAGTCCGTGTCTGATGCCACCCACGTGGGCACAAACAATTCTTGCAGTGGCGTTGGTGATTCCGGGCAGATGTGTGTTGTCTTGTTCCCCAATTTGGCCAGTGTTCTCTATCCAAACCATGAAATGAAAACATGTGATCGGGCCGAGCTGAGGGTATCACTTTCATTCTGATTATGAAGAAAGAGTCAGAGAAGGGGTCAGTGCCAGAGCTGAGACCTGACGGAGCTCCCAAGATCCCATGACTTTGGTCTCTCCACCTCGCCGGTGTCTTAGAGCCTATTTGTTAAAGATGCTTTTCTCCCCTCGGTTTTGCTCTGCTTTTGAGAGACATTAACTCCTAGCATCTTTCCTTGAATTAAAATATAACTTTCCTCCTTTGATCCGTGGCTCAGTGGAAAGAGCACGGGCTTGACACTCAGAGGTCATGGGTTCGAATCCCAGATCGGCCACTTGTCAGCTGTGTGACTGTGGGCAAGTCACTTCACTTCTCTGTGCCTCAGTTACCTCATCTGTAAAATGGGGATTAACTGGGAGCCCCACGGGGGACAACCTGTTTACCCTGTATCCACCCCAGCGTTTAGAACAGTGCTCTGCACATAGTAAGCTCTTAACAAATACCAAGATTATTATTATTATTATATTAGGTGAATTTGCCACATTTGCCACAGTTTCTGGCCCCGCTTGTGAAATTTGCAAAGCTGCGTGGCATGCTGGATAGGGCACAGGCCTGGGAGTCAGAAGGACATGGGTTCTAATCCCAGCTCTGCCACTTGTCTGCAATGTGAGTTTGGGCTTCACTTCTCTGGGCCTCAGTTACCTCATCTGTAAAGTGGAGAGCTAGACTGTGAGCCCTGTGTGGGACAGGAACCGTGTCTAACCTGATTAGGAGGTATTTACCCCAGAGCTTAGAATGGTGCTTGACATATAGTAAGCGCTTAACAAATTCTTTTTTTTTTTTTTAAATGCTGCTGTTATGCAAGGGGAGGAAAATCCATAGAGGACCTCGCCAATGTAGACACAGCTTTAGACAATACAATGCATTGTACTTTATAAAAGAGTTTATTTATACATCAATATATCAAGTACTTTGCAATCCTCGAGTGTTGCAAAAATTGTTCTGTACTGTGGCGATAGACATTTTTATTTCCTCAGTTTCTTGCTATGCACCGACAAGTGTCACTTTCACCAAGGAATAAGTCACAATTCTCCTTCCTACTGGAACATACTTCATATTACAACTGACAGTTTTTTTCAGAAACAGTCGACCAAGAAGTGCCACATGTGAAAGAATGTGCTGGAGTATGTGAAATCATATTACAAGACTAAGAAATAACATTAAAAGGTTTTAGTGGGTTCCTGTTTCAAACTCACTCACTATTTTTGGAAGTATAGTTTGAGGATAAAAAATACCACTAAAGAATCTGTGATCAGGTGACCACTAATTTTTAAATGAAGTCTGGTGAGTCATTAAGTGATAAACAGATGACATTTCTTTTTCTTCATGGGGTGATCCTCCAAATAGTAATAATAATAATGACAGTAATATTATCGGAGGTCTAGGATTCAAAGGAATATACCCCATTCATTGACATGGCCTGTGTATCTTTTAAAAAGTGATGTTTTAGGATGAAATACCACCAATTTTCAAATCTCCCAGGGTTTACATAACTCTTCCTTTCACTTTCCACTGATAGAAGTGAATTATTAAATTTCCCTTCCTGGTTTTCTCTGAGCTCCTCAACACATTTTTCTGCTACCAGCATCCTAGGTAAGTTCTGTGACCTTTGGTTGGTCAGCAAGCTCACTTTTTCACAGTAATATGTAACACAGAAATACTGCTTTTCTGTATAGATGTGTCTACGCAGCTAAAATGCAAGGTTCAGGCAGCTAGCTGGGTAACATAATCAATCAATGGTATTTATTGAGCACTTACAATGTGCAGAACATTGAACTAAGCAAAATATAATTTTCTACCCAGTTATTAAATTACTTAGATAATTCTTCCAATTTTCTTTGCATTGCCAGTTGTTAAATAATAAAGATCTCCGGGTTACATCGGCCATTCTGGCATCTGTTAAAAGTTGCCAGCTTAGCAAATCCTTCCTTCCCTTTATATCACTCACTAAGCACCTCTACAGCATCATACTGACTTCCAGGAAGTGAAGAAACCCTCCTCGGTACATTTTGAAAAGGATTATAAACCACATTGAACCTCAGGTCTGTTTTCACATTTCCACTCCCTGGAAAATTTTGAGAAACAGCTTGACCTAGCAGAGAAAGCTCCAGACAGGCAGTTAAGAGACCTGGATTCAAATCCCCGTTCGGCCACTTGCCTGCTGTGTGACCTTGGACACGTCACTTAATTCTTCTCCCTCAGTTTCATTAGCTCTAGAATGGGAATAAAATAGTTTTATCTTCCTCCAGCTTAGACTGTACTTACTTTGACACTTAGCGTAGTACTTGATGCATAGTAAGTACTTAACAAATGCTGTAATCATTATTACTATTACCACAAAGTCATCTACGTGGTGTGTGTTGAACCCGCTTGTATCAAGTTCCCCAATGTTTAGAGAGAGCAATTCAAAGTCGACAGAGAGTAATTCCGCCTGGGCCTATATAGACTAGACATTTCTTTTAAAACTCTCACACTAAAACCAGTCAATTTGAACTGGTAGATAAAAGGCAGTGAAATTGATGAATGCCTCTTGGCAAGTACAGTTGAGCTTTCATGGGGTTTTATACATTATTGACACTGTCAGTGATTTCAGTGATTGTGGCTACAGCTGGGATATCATTATTACCATGTTGCAGTAGTTGGGCTGGGAAGCTATTCTATGGTCACAGCTGGAAGTGTTAGTGGCATTTGATGTTTCTGACCTGCGGTAATTGTGCCATTTTATAACAGGAGTTCAGGAAATCCACAGTCGAGAATTAAGCTGCACCCGACCAAGGGATGGGAGAGAGTAGGTGAGAAAATGAACAGGGAAGGCCACTGTCAGACTCCAGTTGGAGCCACGCGGGGCCTCCTGAGGGTAAAGGTGAAGCAGAATTGCACCAATCTACATGTAAATCTGGGGTCTTGGCACTTGGGGCATCTCTGAAAGCTTTCCTAAATTTTTTACCTCACTGCTGTCCTACTACAACCCAGCCCACACATTTGACTCTTCTAATGCCAACCTACTCCCTGGACCTCAATCTCGTCTATCTCACCACTGACCTCTTCCCACGTGTTCTACCTTTGGTCTGGTATGTCTTCCCTCTTCATAATTGACAATTACTCTCTTCTCCTCCCGAGCTTTATTGAAGGCCCAGCTTCTCCAAGAGGCCTTCCCTGACTGAGCCCTCATTTCCTCTTCTCCCACTCCCTTCTGTGTCACCCAGATTTGCTCCCCTAATTCACCCTGCATCTTCAGCCCCACAGCACTTACGTACCTATCTGTAATTTATTCTATTTATATTCAAGTCTGTCTCCCCCTCTAGACTGTCAGCTCATTCAGTAAGCACTCAATAAATATGGTCGATTGATTAACTCAAAACCGGGGGCTTCCGTCCAGCAAGCACATTACAGCACACCTGTGCTGTGGGAAGACCCAGCGATTTGGAGAAAGTGGACCGATATAATATTTATTCATTCGTCCATCTCTTCGCTCATCAGTAAGCTTCTCGAGGGCAGGGACTGCATCTTCTAATTCTTTCACGCTCACCCACGTGCTCCCTTGATGGGGCATAAGCATCTGCAAATGAATGAGGAATCGTGAGGGGTAGGCAAGAAAAATGAGGCAGCCGGCACCTTGATTAATCCATCAACAGATATGATGCTGTTTTGGTACCGTTGTTAACTTGTCACAGCAGATGTAGGGTGAAGTTATAATCGTGATATTTGTTAAGTGCTTGCTATGTGCCGAGCACTGTACTAATTGCTGGGGAAGATACCAGAAGGTCATGGGTTCTAATACTGGCAGCTCACTTGTCTGATGTGTGACTGTGGCCAAGTCACTACTTCTGTGGCCTTCAGTTTCCTCATCTGTAAAGTTCCTCTGTGAGCCCCTGGTGAGACAGGGACTGTGTCCAACCCAATTTGCTTGTATCCACCCCAGCATTTAGTGCAGTGCCTGGCACATAGCGCTTAACAAGTACCATTATTATTATTATTAGATGATCAGGTCCAGTGTGGAGTGCTCAGTTTAAGCAGAATGGAGAAAAAATCCCATTTTGCAGATGACAGAACTCAGGCAAAGAGAAGTCAAGTGAATTTCCCGAAGTTCCTCAGCGGGTAAGTGGCAGAGCTGGGATTAGAAGTTACGTCCTCTGATTCTCAGGCCCATGCTATGGTGCTGCTATGAAAGGAGAGGGTGGGAGAAGAGGTATCATATCCTGAGTTTACTGATGAGGAATCTGAGGCCCAGGGAGGTTAAATGACTTGTCCAAGTTCACACCCGAGGCTGGGGGCAGAGCTGAGAGTAAAACCTCTTGCGATTTCCAGTTCTTTGCTCTTTTTCCTGAAAAGACTGGTGGCCGAAGGAAGTTTAAAAGTACCTTCTGTGCCCAACTAATCACCAAAAGCAAATCCAATCCAATCTCTGGGTCCAACGTGAATGAGGAATCGTGTCTCTTTTCTCCTTGTCAGATCCTGGGGCTCAGATGTGACACCTTAGTTAGGTTTAGATCTGGAAGCTGACCATTCCTTAATGTACGAATAACTTCGGTAGTTCAGATATTTTACTCACAGCATATCTCCGAGCAAAGCACGTTTCAGAATCTTATCATGCTAGAAGGGTTTAGAAGGGGCTTTAATACCTTGCTGCAAAGGAAATGAAAATCAATAGGAAAATAATTTGTTAATGTACAATTTTTTTCTTTTGAGTCCCGGCATCTATCCTAAAAATAAGGCTTCCAGCTTTGAATGCGATATTCGATCTATCCAGAGAACTTAAGAATTATATAAGGCATTTTTATTAATTGATTTGGGAATTGAACTGTAAAAAAACCCAGGAGGATTGGAAGTTTATATGTAATAAACACAGAATGAATACGATTTTAAATGTGCTCTATTCAGATGTGGGGTCATCCGCCTCTCAACTAATCTGTTCCACCCTCTAGACCATAAGCTCCTTATGGACAGGAAACGTGTCTACCAACTGTGTTACATTGTACTCTCCCAAGCGCTTAGCACAGTGCTCTGCCCACAGTAAGCACTCACTACAATTAATTGACTGATGAAAGCCAGGAGTCTGTTTGGCATTGGAGGTTAGTGTGAATTCCTAGAAATAATAATAATAATGATAAATGATAGTAGTTGTTAAGCACTTATTATGGGCCAAGCACCATTCCAAGTGCTGAGGGGGATACAAGGTGATCAGGTTGTCCACGTGGGGCTTGCAGTCTTAATGTCCATTTTACAGATGAGGTGACTGAGACACGGAGAAGTTAAGTGACTTGCCCTAAGTCACGCCGCTGACAAGAGGCGGAGTCGGGATTAGAACCCAGGACCTCTGACTCCCAAGCCCGGGTTCTTACCTCGTGCACTTTTTATCTGGTGATCCTTTCTCCCATCATTTCTGCATTCTGTCAGTCGTGCATGCTGTATGATGAAACAGAACTTGAGTTAATTTCAAAGCCAGGAAGAGAAGATTCAGCTCTTAACCTAGTGGAAAGAGCTGGGGCCTGGAAGTCAGGAGTTCCTGGCTCCATATTTGCCTGCTGGGTGATCTGGAGCAAGTCACTTCATTTCTCTGTGTCTCACTTTCCTCATCTGTACAGTGGGGGTGAAATACCTATTTTCCCTCCCCCTTAGATTGAGAACGCTCTGTGGGATAGGGACTGTATCCCATCGTATTATCTCCTATCTATCCCGGCCCTTAATACGCTGCTTGGCATGTAGTAAGCGCTTAATAAATATCACAGTTACGAGACCAACAGCCCGATTATTCCCAGCACGGTCTCTTCCAGTGCCGAGGGCCGCAAGGAGACATCACAGCAACTGTCACTTCGTCACGGGGAAGCTTTAACACCCGACGCTTTGGTGTGAAAAGTTGTCAACAGTTTTGAGGTGGAAGCATGTCCAGTTTTTACTGGATTCCAAACAATGAATCTGGGTTTGCCTTAAAGCCGCCTGGTCAGTTTTTCACCTGTCACCTGGCTTCCTTGCCACCTTGATGCTTCCCAGTGAGCTATTTTACTTTGAAGAGGGAGAGAGAATAGCCCTGTACCTTTGAGTTACTGATTTGTCAGAGAACAGAGCTCAAATATTAGCCAAGCTGCAGCCCTACAAAGTTTCCTCACCTGTGACAGAACAGAGGAGGCTATAAATACTAGAAATGGATGAATAGAGTGAAAATTTGGTCTGAGTATTCGCATTCAGAGCTTCTATTACTCAAAAGATATTCAGTTTCAGGTAAAGAAATGGACTGTGACCAATTAGTTATAACTGGCATCCTAGAAAGAATAATATCCTGCATTTACGAAGCACCTTTCTTAGAAATCCAGATAGATTTTTACAGATTTTTTAGGTAATGTACCTTCACAGGAGGAAAAAGAGGGCAAATAGATTGTAAGCTCAATAATAGTAATAATAATTATGGTATCTATTAAGCACTTACTACATGCCAGGCCCTGTACTAAGCGCTCGGATGGGTACAAGCAAGTCGGGTTGCACACAGTCTCTGTCTCGCATAGGGCTCAAAGTCTCAATCCCCATTTTACAGATGAGGTAACTGAGGCACAGAGAAATGAAGTGACTTGCTCACACAGCAGACAAGTGGCAGAGTCTGCATTTGAACCCATAACCTTCTGTCTCCTACGCCCGGGTTCTATCCCTACGTCATGCTGTTTGCTTTAGAACGGGGATCGTGTCTGTCATCTCTTGTCCTCTCCCAAGCATTTAGTACAGAACTTTGCACACAATAAGTGCTCGATAAATACCACTGGTGGATGGAAAGACTGAGATGTTGTGGTCTCGATATTAGAGCTGAAATGCTCTTCATCCTTGCTGCTGGGAAGAAAAGAGGAGCTTCGCAGCGAACTAGCTGTCTGCCAATGAGGTTATCGTTTCCTAATCCGACCTTCTCAGTCCAAGAGGATGGGGTCAGATATAGTGTTTACCGACCGTATCGTTCTATCCAAAGTGCTAAGTTCAGTTCTCTGCATAACGTAGGCGCTCAATCAATATTATCTATCAGTCCATCAGGCAGTGATGTTTCCGTGATGATTAAGTGCTTAAGGGAGTACGATGGAGTTGTTAGACATGATTCCTGCTCTCAGTGAGCCTGTAGGAGGGGAGACAGACATTAAAATAAATGACAAGTACTGGAAGTATAAGAGTATTAATGCAATGGTTTGGGGGGTGGGATCAAGTGCATGGGCAAGTCAGTATGGAGGTAAAATAAGGTGGGAAGAGCATAGCCTGGAAGGATTCCAGGAGGTATAACTTTAGTAGGGCTTGGAGGATGGGGAGAGTACAGAGCACTGTACTAAGTTCTTGGGAGAGTCAATAAAATAGAGTTGATAGATTTGAACCCCATCAACAGGGAGCTTAGGGAAGTTGGTGATTCTTTCTGTGTTGATTACAGTAGAGTGATAGTCATGGAACTTTTGGCATTTTGGCAGGAATCGGGGCTAAGGTAGCTTTTTCACAATTTAAATGAAAGGGATAATAATCTATAGTAATAAAGCCTCTCTATGAGGAGACGTCTTGAGGAAGTGATTTGAGTATTGTCATTGATGTTAATAAAATGTTCACAGAGGATTTTTCCTACTTTCCTCCTGAAGAGGATCATGTGTAATGCTCCATTCAATATGCTGAAATGTCAAGGAACATCAAAGGGGGAAATTTATTGTTAGTCACCGAAAGACATATAGCAGAGGTATCGTGCTAGCCGAAGTTGATTCATAAAAATAGCTATCATTCATGCTAAGTCCCTGAATCCAACTGTTTGAGCGATATTGCTGTTCAGCTGCTGGCTGGTGGGTAGAAGATGACTTCTTCTGGGACTGTGCCATGGATACTGGAATATCTGAAAAAGGTGTGGTTCAGATTGGTAATGCTACCAGGCAGATTTTAATCAATCAATACTATATCCTGAGCATTTACTGTGTGTCCCAAACACTGTACTCAGCACTTGGCAGAGTATAATGAAGTTTGTTGCCGTGATCCCTATCCTCGAGAAGCTTGCAATCTAGAAGGGCAGAATGACCAGTAGGAAGACTGAAAGTGGATATTTAGGGAAGTGCTTGAGTAATAGGTTATGTACAAAAATGCTAGAGGTGATTGACAGAGTGCTAATTGGGAAGCTTGGAGTGGTAGAACCGGGAGACTGAAGATATTCATGGGGGTTTACATGGATCCGGTCTGATTTATTTGGTGTAATCTAGTTACTTGTGAAAATGAAGCCCTCCACTTGGTGAACTATTTGTAGGAAAGGGAAAGTTATTAACCATCTTCATTTTCCCAAGGAAACAGGTTTGACCTGATCTTACTGGAGTGTTTTTGTAATGCTCTTCAGAGTGTAAAAAAAAGTTAACCCGGCCCTCATTTTTGATTTCAGATATTACTGTTGGGAAGCTAATTACCTTCAAATACTAGAGATTAGCTCTCTCTCTCTCTGTGTGTGTGTGTGTGTGTGTGTGTGTGTGTGTGGTGGGTGCAATCTGCAAAACCTGGCTTGGGTAGGGATCAGCTATTTCACTCGAGCACCAATTTCTTCAGTGTCAATTTGATTGCAGCTTGGCAATTACATTTTTATTGCACCTTTAGGCTGATAAAACCTTCATATATTGAGAAACAGTCAAGGAGTTTTGAAAAACAGAGTGTTCTCTGACTTTATATCCAAGGCAACACTAGGAGCAGCTAGAACACGTGGTAGGGGGCATCAGTCAACTGGTTGCGACCCTGCGTTAAAAGGACTGTAGGTAAATGGGTGACATGTGGAACGAGGGAGGGGAACAGAAGTGTGAGGAGACTCTGGCTGGCAAGAAGGTCTTATGGAACCAGGGCCCATGAAACAGGTGGCAATAGCCATTATGAAAGGGGCAAACAGACCCAAGGTGGGGGGTAGTATAAAATTCATTCACAGAGTGTGTGGCAGACAGGGCACTCAAAAATTCACATCTCTTAAGCCTCTCCGTCGCCCCACTTCCCACAGTCTGGTGCGCACGGCACTTTCATTGTCATTAAGATTGCCGCTGCTGAATCATGCTTTCTCCTGGATTCGCCTTTTTTGAATAATTAGGCATAATCAAATTTGACTTTCACACTAGGGACTGTAAATTTCTCCTTTCACCTTTTTAATTTTTCAACAAACGTAACTAATGTGGAAAGCAGAGGGGAAAAAAACCCCACCCTTTTTCATGCTCAATCCGACATTCTCTGTGGGGAAAGAGAAAGTGAGTGACTGGGTGGGAAAGAAACTCAGGGCTCCCAACCAGGGAGGGTTGAATAATCACCTTCTCCTGAGGGAGAGCACTCAGTCCCTGATTATGCGGGTGGATCCTTAATGGTCTTTGGTTTGAATGGACCCTGAGATGTGGAAGGAGGAATGAAAGCATGTTGACGTTAGCTATCAAGAAGCCCAAGTCCTGGGGCCGGGGAGAGCCGGCCTACGAGAACCCGAGCGGCACAATTCTTAAGAGATCAGGCTTCCTATGGGCATCTGAGCGTGTTTCCATATTCCAGGGGCAGCTGGGCCCCAGCCATAGCTGTGACCTTGGTTGCTCTTCCTAAGAAAACAGAAATGATTGAAGGGGAGTTGACATCGGGAATTTAAATGAGTTTCCTATTTACACTTAGAAGAAGGGAAATTGAGATGGGAAAGATATATGTTCCGCATTCTGGAGGGACCCAAAGAATTTCCCATCTGGGGCTAATCTTGAAGGGCAACCCAGAAGACAGTGGAGGGGGATGGTCATTCTCAAGAAGCCTTCCATTATCTAGATAAATGAATAAACTAATTTTTTAAGGAATTCGATTTGGCCAGTGACAGGTTTTAGGAACACCTTAAAAGCACTGGATAAGTAGGGGGTGATGACCCGGTATCTAGACCCACAGTTAAGGGCCAGCTGTATTTTGTTGCAAATTGGGGTCACTCTCCTGGGACTCTTCTGTTTTGATGTCCATTTTGGACACCCCCTCTCTCTACCCTGGGGAAGGAGGGAAGCAGAGCTGTTTCCTCCGAAAACACACATACTTGTGAAGCAGCGTGGCCTAATCAGTAGCGCACGGGCCTGGGAGTCAGAAGGACAGGAGTTCTAATCCCGGTTCTGCCATTTGTCTGCTTTGTGACCTTGGACAAGTCACTTCACTTCTCTGTGCCTCAATTACGTCATCAGTAAAATGTGGATTAAGACTGTGAGCCTCATGCGGGACAGGGACTTTGTCCAAGCTGAAGACACTATATCTACCCCAGCGCTTAGTACAGTGCCTGGAACATATTATTATTAGCAGCGTGGCTTAGTGGAAAGAGCCCGGGCTTTGGAATCAGAGGTCATGGGTTTGAATCCCGGCTCTGCCACTCGTCAGCTGTGTGGCTGTGGGCAAGTCACTTAACTTCTCGGTGCCTCAGTTACCTCATCTGTAAAATGGGGATTAATTGGGAGCCTCATGTGGGACAACCTGATTACCCTGTATCTTCCCCAGTGCTTAGAACAGTGCTCTGCACATAGTAAGCACTTAACAAATACCAAGATTATTATTATTATCATCACTATAATTATTATAGTATTTGTTAAGTGCTTACTATGTGCCAAGCACTGTTCTAAGCACTGGGGTAGATAGAAGATAATCATGTCAGACACAGTCTCTGTCTCATATAGGGCTCACAGTCTTAATCCCCATTTTACAGATGAGGTAACTGTGTCACAGTGAAGTGAAGTGACTTGCTCAAGGTCACACAGCAGACAAGAGGTAGAACTGGGATTAGAACCCAGATCCTCTGACTCCCAAGCCCGGGCTCTATCCACTAGGCCATGCTGCTTAGGCCCGTCTACACTGTTCACACAAAAAGGCTGTCCGTTGTTGTGTTGACATGGTTACTGTCGGCATCGCCACCTCATTTCTCATCCCTTAAGAATCATCAATAAGGTGGTCATTTTTAATACTCATGGATTCTGAACAAGACTTTGCCGACCCGGAAGTCACTGACTTACAATCAGTCATATTTATTGTGCACTTACTGTGTAGAGAGCACTGTAATAATGATAATAATGTTGGTATTTAAGTGCTACTATGTGCCAAGCACCGTTCTAAGCACTGGGGTAGATACAAGGTAATCAGTTTGTACCTCGTGGTGCTCACAGATTTAATCCCCATTTTACAGATGAGCGAACTGAGGCCCAGAGAAGTTAAGTGACTTGCCCAAGGTCACACAGCTGATAAGTGGCAGAGCCGGGAGAAGAACCCATGACCTCTGACTCCCAAGTCTGTGCTCTTTTCACTAAGCCACGTTGTACTAAGCTTTTGGGAGAGTACAATAAAACCGAGTTACCTTCCATTATGAGTGTGTGCAGGTTATGCGATATACCATCTCTAGACTGAAAGCTCATTGTGGGCAGGGAATGTGTCAGTTTATTTTTATATTGTACTCTCCCAAGCACTTAGCACAGTGCTTTGCTCACAATAAGCACTCGATGCATACGACTGAATGAATGAATCTCACCCTAGTTTGTAAGTCACCTTATCGGCAGAAAACATGTCTACAGACTTTTTTTGTGTGCTCTCCCAAGTGCCAAGTACAGAGCTCTGCACGCAGTAAGCACTTAATAAATAACACCGATTGATTGAGGTACGTGAATAAACGCTAGCTGTCAGTCAGGAGTATTTCTAGCCCATTAGGAGTCGCATCAAGGAACCTTAAACTCGTTTCAAGCGTACAAAATCACGAGGAGTGCAAACAGGATAAATTCAGAATTGCTATTCACCCAATCCCACAATTTCAAGATGAGAAGGCACCCATTAAAGCTTAAAGTGGGTGGATTCGAAACAAACACAGGGAAACATTTCTTTCCACAGAGGGTGGTAAATGTGGAAATTGTTACCACAGGAAGTTGTTCGGGCAAGAAATATCAGGTTTTGATAAAGTCGTGGTTTCTAAGAAGAAATTTAGGAGGAAAAAGTAGAGGGAATTTAGAGGGAAAAAGTAGGGCTCTTGGGCTCAAGGAGGGTCAGTAATTACGTGCGTAATAAATTCATGCTGAATTATTAAAGGGAAAATTGAGGGCGCGTTGTAAGTTGTAACCTGTACCGTCGGGATGAGTGAAAGGAAGGTGAGTTTTGCAGACTATCCCTTTAAGCATCCTGTAGCCATTTTCAGAGACAAAATACTGGGTAGGGTGGACCATTGTTCTGACCAAACCAGTCAAACCATCTTATTGAGTGCTTACTGTGTGCAGAGCACTGTACTAAGTGCTTGGGAGAGTACAATATAACAGAGTTGGTAGACACGTTCCCTGCCCACAACAAGATTACAGTCTAGAGGGGGAGACAGACATTAGTGTAGTTATGAATATCTACAAAAGTAGCAGCAGGGGGAGGGGTGAATAAAGGGTACAAATCCAAGTGTCGGGGCGATGCAGAAGGGAGTGGGAGAAGTGGAAATGAGGGCTTAGTCGAGGAAGGTTTCTTGGAGGAGACGTTCATTTAATAAGGTTTTGAGGTGGGGAGTGTGATTCTCTGCTGGATATGAAGAGGGAGGCCGTTCCAGTTCAGAAGGAGGATGTGGACAAGGGCTTATCGGCAAGGTACAGTGAGTAGGTTGGCATTAGAGGAGTGAAGTGTGCAGGCTGGGTTTGTAGTGGGAAATCAGGGAGGGAAGGTAGTGAAGTAAGCACTCCATCACTTTAAAGCCTATAGTAAAGACTTTTAAAGAGTTTCTCTTTGACACAGAGGTGGATGGGCAACCGCTGGAGCTCCTTGAGGAGTGCAGAAATGTGGACTGAATGGTTTTGTAGAAAAATGATCCAGGCAGCAGAGTGGAGTGTGGACTGAAGTGGGGAGAGACAGGAGGCAGGACCCAGTAATAGTGTTGCTTCTGTTCTTATCGAGAGAAGCATCATGGCCTAGTGGAAAGAGTCCTGGAAATTAAAAGACCTGGGTTCTAATCCCGACTCCACCATCATTCGCATGCCACTTGAATCCTCTGGGCCTCAGCTTCTTCATCTGTAAAATGGAGATTCATTCAATACCTGATTTCCTGATTACCTGATTTCCTTCCTACTTAGGCTCTGCAACCCTGAATGGGGACTGTATCCAAACTGATTAACTTGTATCTCCCCCAGCTTGGCACACAATACGCGCTTAACAGATACTATTAGAAACAACAGTAACAAAAGCCATCATCGTGCCCGCTGGTTTGTGTATCCTAGCTCAACCGTGTTGTTTCAAGTTAAACCCGCTGGAAACAATGTGGCTACCAGTTAACAGGCCGATCCCTCACGGATGCTTTTTTCCTCTCGTAGCTGTCTCGGTGGTTTATTGTCCACATGGATGCAGAGGTTCAGAGATCTCCTGGATAGGAAAATGGAATTGAGGATGGAGCATGTCAGGTGAGTGAAGGAATTCGGAGTGACCTGAGCGAGATGGGCAGCGGGAGGAAAGAAAGGAGGCACTAAATAAATTCACCTAATTCCACAGGTGAAGACCCTGGTCACCATTTTTTTTTAATCATTCACTCATTCCATCATATTTGTTGAGTGCTTACTGTGTGCTGAGCACTGTATTAAGTCCTTGGGAGAGTACATAACAACAATAAACGGACACATTCCCTGCCTGCAATGGGCTTACAGTCTAAAGGGGGAGAGACTGACATCAGTACAAATAAACGAATTACAGATGTGTACGTAAGTGTTTTGGGGCCAGGAGGGGAGATGAACAAAGGGAGCAAGTCAGGGCGTTGCAGAAGGCAGTGGGTTTTTGAAAAGAGAAAGAAAACAGCTGTTTATGGATCATTTCTCAAAAGGGGAGAATTTATTTAGAAGAAATGCAATTTTCCGAATGGCATTTCTTTCCGTTCTTTCAATATCTGTACAACTTTTTAACCTGCTCAAAAGATGGAAAACGACTTGACTCAGCTCTTGACTAAATGCAGAAGAAATTAAAGATTAGCTTGACAAGAGTAGTCTTACTTTGCTGAAATATTCTAAAATCTTAGTAAGACTAATTTAAATCTATGCTCACAATCTGTGCGCCTTTCCTTATTCATTATGCTGCTTTGCATTGATTAGGTAATTACAGTATAATCAGAAAAGTGTAAGGGAGAAATTACCAATCTTGCAAGTTCTCTCTTACCTTATACTCCTGATTCCATCTTAAAACCCTAAGAATAAATGGGCAAGTACTAAACAGTGAATATAAAAACAAGGAAGTGAAATTACTAAGGTTAATTGCATTTACTTTGGAGTGTTTTAGGTGATCTAACATTGTGTGACTAAAGGCTTTTTCTTTCTTCATTTGATCTTACTGTAGCATTTTCAGAGGCGTCCACTCTCCCTTCTCCTGGTTTTGGATGAATTTCAATGGCAAACCTCCTGGAGAGGTTAAATTGATTTACTAAATATAAAGATAGCATTTATTGAGCACCTTCTATGTGTGGACCACTGTAAAAGTGTGGTAGAGTACTGCAGAGTTGATAGGCACAATCTCTGCCCTCAAGGAGTTTGCAATCGAGTGGCGGAGACTGACTCCAAAATAATTTACAGATAGAAGGAAGAGGAAAAGAATTTGCTGTTGTCTTATGTTGTCGAGTCGTCCCGACTCATGGCGACTTCACGGACACATCTCTCCCAGAATGTCCCACTCTCCATCTGCAGTCATTCTGGTAGTGTATCCGTAGGGAAGGCAGATAGTTGGAGAGGAAGCAATTGAGGATCTGCTTTAAAAATTGGAAATTGCTACTGGATTTAGCATGGAATTTAGTGGGGTTTGTATTAGCTCTACTGTAAATCTCGTTATCCAGAACAAATTCCAGGTTGGGGGATTATATTTTGCCAAATAAATTATTTTGGTTCTTTCCGTGGAGCCCATTCCACTCACCTCCTAACTCAACCTGTTGTGTTATGTGACTTCAAACAGCTGGTCCACCGGCAGTGTTAGCTTAATTTCAGTGGTGGATGAAATGATGTCTTTCATCTGTCTTTTCACTGAAAGATTTTGCACCCTTTAAAGTTTAATTAAGCTTCAATGAGAGGTTTAAGGTTTAATTAATCCATAAAGAGTCTGAAATCTTTCAGCGAAAGGAAATAGGAAGTATAATTTCATTCCTAACCAAAGACTCGTAGGGTTGCGGAGGAGCTGGAGAGGTCATCTAATCCACTCCCCTGCCTCTAGGAAGGAGCACCTGGGAGTCAGCTCGGTCATGGCTTCTAATCCTGGATCTGAAACTTGTCTGTTGTGTGACCTTGGGCAAGTCATTTAACTTTTCTGTGCCTCAGTTACCTCACCTGTAAAAAATGGGGATTAATGGTAATAATAATTATGGTATTTGTTAAGTACTTACTGTGTGCCAGTGATCGTACTTACTGTGTGCTAGGGACTGTACTAAGCGCTGGAGTGGATACAAGCAAATTGGGTTTGGTTTACGATCTTAATCCCCATTTTACAGATGAGGTAACTGAGGCACAGAGAAGTGAAGTGACTTACCGAAGATCACCCAGCAGTCATATAGCGGAAGGGGGATTAGAACCCAGGACCTTCTGACTCCCCGGCCCGTGTTCTATCCACTGCACCATACTGCTTCACTAGCCCAATGTGGAACAGAGTCTGTGTCTGATTTGATTAACTTGAATTTACCACAGGGCTTAGAACAGTGCTTGGCACAAAATAAGTGCTTAACAAGTACATAGTTATTATTTTGTATAATTATCCACTCTGATTACTGGATCATTTTGTGCTGTACTCACAAACTGCCGCCAGTCTTACCCCAAATTCTATTTTTGCGCTCATTTCTTCCTTTGAAAAGTACACTCAGTTTGTGTGAGTCACATCACACCTCCAGGGAACAAAGGTCATTTTTGCATCCCAGTCTTTTCCTCTACGTTTTTGGTCCACCCCACATCCACCTCCCCAGTGACAAGTTTATTCACCCTCTGTTTCCTCAGCCAGGGCACCGATGAAAATATAATAGCCTCAGGTGATCGGTACCGCATATTAGGTGTGCTCAGATCATATAACATGTTCTATTTTCCCAAGCATCTAATACAGTACTCTGCTCATCGTGGTGGTTCTGACAAAACTAATTTGTTGATAGCCTTTCCCAGGGTGTGATCTTGCAATTAGTTGTTCACTTGCTTCTCCTTTTCCCAGGTCTTTCTGTCTATCAGCTCTTTGCCCATATTTTCCCTAGTCCATGGATTGGTCTTTCCCTTAGATATTAAAACAATTCTTACTTAAGAAGTGCCTATCTTTGTTTTCCATTCTCTGTTTCCTTTCTCTGTTTTTCTTTTTGAAATGCCCTCTCTCCGTCGCTTACATTGATCTCTTTTGCCACATCCATTTGTATTGTCCTCTTAGCTATTTTTCTAACAGGGATAAATTTGGATCGTAGCTTTCACGGTGCTCTTCCTGCAGCTGCTCAAGGCTCTGGTTGGCCTTTTGCTTTCTGCTTATCCATTCAGTAAGCAGCCTACTGGGGAAAGGGGCATCCGCTCCTAAATCTTCTTTTAGACTAATAAGAAATTAGTGTTCATGTCCTGTGTGTGATTTGCCTTGGCAGTACATCCATCAGTAGTATTCACTGAGCATGTACCGTTTGCAGAGCACTGAACGAAGCGATCGGGAGAATTAGTAGAGATGATCATTGCCCTCGAGGAATTCATATTCGGCAGGGAACATCATCTTAGAAGGAGGAGAAAACAAAGCAAATGATATGAGGCTTGCCACTTTAAAACATACTTAGCATGCCTGCACTGGGCAAACTATGTATAGGTTTGATTGCATGTATAAATATAGGAAGAGCAGAACAGCCCGAGAAGAAAGCAACCAGGATGATCAGGGGGATTGGAGAAATTTTGCTGAGGAGGATAGTTTGGAAGGGTTAGAATTCTTCAATCTGGAGAAAAGAAGGGTGAGAAAGGACAAGATTCAGACCTACAAAATGATCAAAAGGTTTAACAGAAGAAGTATTTTTCCCCGAGTCCCATAATTCCAGGGTGAAAAGACGCTCCTTGAATCCCGAAGGTGACAGGTACAAAGCTAACATAAGGAAATCTTTCACACAGCAGGTGGCAAGCATATGGAATTTGTTGCCAAAGAAGTTTTGCAAGCCAAAAATATTAGTAGGCCCAAGTGGGTTTGGATAAATTCATGGATATATGGTCCATATTGGGCATTTGGAGGAGAAATTAGAGGAAAAGTTAAGGATGATAGAATGGTAGGTTCCTCATCATTAGGAGCAATATCTGGGCGAGTAACATCACACAGTTCTTCCTTTGTCATTGTCAGGGACAGAATACTGGGCTGGATGTTGTGTTATGGTTACTAGTCCTCCTCAAACAAGTCTCTTGAATGTCTGCAAAAGAACTTCAGAGTCAACTGTATTTATTGAACTCTGTGACTTTTTTGTCCGGTCTTAAGCTGTCGAGTCGTTTCCAACCCATAACGACTCCATGGACACATCTATCCCAGAACGCCCCACTCTCCATATGCAATTGTTCTGGTAGTCTATCCATAGAGGTTTGCTTGGTAAAAATAAAGAAGTGGTTTACCATTGCCCTCTTCCGTGCAGTAAACATGAGTCTCGGCCCTTGACTCTCTCTCATGACACTGCTGCCCAGCACAGGTGAGTTTCTGACTTGTAGCAGTTCGCCATCCACTCGCTAGCAGCTGAGAAGCTGAGCACACGCTGAGAAGCAGCGTGGCTCAGTGGAAAGAGCACGGGCTTTGGAGTCAGGGCTCATGAGTTCGAATCCCAGCTCTGCCACTTGTCAGCTGTGTGACTGTGGGCAAGTCACTTAACTTCTCCGTGCCTCAGTTCCCTCATCTGTAAAATGGGGATTAAGACTGTGAGCCCCACGGGGGACAACCTGATTCCCCTATGTCTACCCCAGCGCTTAGAACAGTGCTTGGCACATAGTAAGCGCTTAACAAATACCAACATTATTAGCCACTGCCCAAGCTAGGAACGGAACGGGTAGGCCTCCGTTTGACTCTCCGTCCTGTAGCCGAAGTTGATAGAGTCCTGGAAACTCTCCAGGTGCGATCCTGAGAGGAGTACTGTGACTGTACTAAGCAGTTAAGGGTACGGTACAGTAGAATTTCTACACATGTAGCCGACTGTAAGATCCTTATGGACAGGAAACGTGTCTATCAACTCTGCTGTATTGTTCTCTTCCAGATGTCTAGACAGTGCTCGGCTCATGGTAAGCACCCAAACAATCTCACTGATTGACCGATTGAGAGAGGGAATGACATACACTGTCCTATCCTCCGAATCTACCTCACTGGAAATTTGAAAGTACTAATAGACTGAATGAAATCCAGCTTAATCCCTGTATCCCTTAGTCCCCAGGACTCTAGGGACGGAATGGAATATTTCAGATAGGGCCCAGGGAGAAGGTCCTTTTATGGCCGGAGGTAACAGGGACCTGCTTCCAGCAGGGTTTGTGCTAAAAAAAGGGGAACCGTTTCACACAAACTGCCGAACACTGAGATGAACTGGGTCAGGTCCAAACTCATGAATCCTTTTTTGCTGACTTCTCATTTAGTCTCCAAGCTGGCCTGCTTTTGTAATCGTTCGGATGCTTAGAGGCATGTGAAGCATGTGCTAATGAACCTTTCAGGGGAACACTGAAATATTCCATAAGGCCAAATTCATTCTTTAAAAAAAGAAAGCTGTGGTGAAATATATTTAGTTATATAATGCATAGATCTATTTACATATGACTTGACATGCACATCAATATGTCGTATGCACGCGTGTGTATATTATATACATAGATATGTATAAAACCTTTCTGACCTCATATATGATAGAACGTATGCTTTTAGGTGTGTATATGTGCACTCAAGTCCGCGTCAGCCTGTGTTTCTGGCCGGGTGTCAGCCAAATGTTTCTTAAAGGCCTTCTGAAGCCTCAGAGGAAGTTTTAGGTTCAGCGTGACTATGAGCAAAATTTCCTCTTTCTATTTGAAGAATTCTGTCCTTTCTATCCCATGGCGACTCTTTTAACCAACGGATTTCTACCTTGTAGCAAGTGCTGTAGAATCCACCCAGAAGTACTCATATCTGAAACCCCTCTTCAGTTCACGCTGATCTTATTGGCTTCGCTAAGGAGATGGCATAGCCTAATTGGACCCTGGATTCTATAGGGTGATGGATCCATAAGGTGTTGTAGAGTCTGTGTGCGTACACTGTGTATGTGTGTGTGAAGTGTTTGTAGGTATGTGGATGTATTTGGAGCAAGACAAGCTGGAGAGACACCCAGGAAGGCTCTTCAGTTATCCCCCAAAGCAGATAAGGTTGTCTTCTGAATCAGAATTAGTCTCAGGGGCTACTGAACCATAGAAGCTTCTCCAGCAGACAACCCAAGGAGACCTAATTTGGTGGCGAATAGAGCCATTAGTGAGCATGTTTCTTTATAAAGGTCCTCTTATCTCAGACCTTGCATATGTACTATGTGATTCTGCAATCCCCGTGATAAGTAGCAGTCCTTGTTTTATTGAAAAGCAGAGTAAATAGTCACATAAAACCCATATAATTTGCTGGCTTGTAAGTTAAGGCCCCAGGCAGTCTACTCTTATCCGTCCTCTTGTCATGTGCCCTGTACTTCTAAGGCAATTCTATTGTTAAATTGCTCCACCAGAGTGTTCGCTTTACACCCTGGGCCAATAAAAACGATAACCTTCACGGCCTCCTTTTTTCTACCGCATATTTGATTTTTAACTCAACCTCGGTTTTTCTTTATTGTTTATTAGGCTCGGAGAGAAAAGTTAATATAAGGACGCATGAAGAGCAGAGCCTTTTCAGCGGAAGAATTTATTTGGAGAAAGTGGGGAGGGAAATACTGTTTGGCTAACTTGAAAACTGAAAGTGAAAGTGTTAATTATTCAGCGGTGGAATCTTGCTTACTTTAATACTGATGTTTAGGCGGGTACCATATTTATCTTAAAGTACCCCAGAGCAAAGAACCTTCGGAACCATATTTATCATGTAAATAGCTCCAAAAAGGATACTGCCAGTTACGTCTTTAAAATACAAAAATGCATGCATTTCACTATTTTGTAAATGCCAGAGAGATGCAGCATCCGTTAGAGTTAACGGTGCGGCACTTTTGTGTTCAATAGCATGAATCATTAATCATGAGACAGGCCATATTCTTGTACTGCCTCTGCTTTCATTACTTGGCCTAATTAAACAGTTCTCTGAACTGGAATCTCAGATTCCTCTGTTACAGATTATCATTAATTATGGTGAAAGTGCTCAGAGATGTTGGACTCAATTATATTCTGCTCAACTCTGGCACTGTGTGATTCATTGCACAGCCTGCTTTGCAGATGTACTCTTTTCTTATCTTGCACTCCCACTTTTGTAAATTGGGCTCTGCCAGCCAACAAACTAAGAGTTATGTGCTGCGTTTTCATTAAAAACATGTTGGAGAAGCACAGACCAATTAAGGATTCTGTATTTTATATGGAGTGATGAGGTGAACGGTGAATCCTGGGAGAATGAGTTTAGCAAAGGAGCAATCTCAATCCCATTGTGGTGCTCCGGTTCCAGACGCATTTGTCGTTGTGGACTCGGTGGTTTAAATCTGCCGCCTGAAACTTTGTTTTCTAAAATACGTGGACGTGGAGATCAGTGAGGTTTGTTGCACAACGGTTAAGGAATAACGCTCAAGTTCGTATTGTCCGTGCTAGTGTGGGCTATGAATCGAAAGGTAACTGGAAAATATCAGTGAGGTCATAAACGTATGAACGCCATCAACTCGAATACTTGCTTTGGTCAGTGCAAATGGCTAGATGTATCGAAAATGATTTAAGTTTGTTTTAAAGTGTCATTGAAATCAAAGGAATCAAAATGTTTTCTTCCCTGTTGAGGATTGTCAACAGTGCTTTTGCCGATCTCCAAAATGGATTGTTTTTTTCTCCTCAAAAAAACCTAGGGGATCTAAAGCTGCACTGTGCATGTTTTCCCTGCTTTTCACCGTGGCTGAGATTTAGATGAAAAAAAACCTTTCCCTGGGAATGTGAGAAATGGTGAATATCATTGAGTAAAATTCTAATAGAGTAAAATGAAGGAACCTTGTTGGAAAACGAAAAGTTTGAATAGAGATGAATACATTCTGACTTCAAAGGACCCATTGAGAAGTTGGATGGGCTTTGATTTCACCCTTTATTCAAAATGAATGTTTTAATATCAAAACTGATGCCGCATGCTGCACAATAATCAAGTATACAAGCACGTTTGGGAATAATCCAGGAGGGCTATTTCTCATGATTTTCTCTCATGAATTCTAAACTAATGGAGTAGTGATATGCTTTTAAGCTCAGCTGTTCTCAAACTAAATGATTTACCAGTCCAACCGCCTATCCTGTGCCTCATCATCACTTAAGTACAATCTGTACCGATAGCAAGCTAGCATCATTTACTCGTAAGGTGAGGTGAGGAACACCTTTTCAGGTGAAGAAATGTTAGTTTTGCCTCAGTGTGGAGGGTTTACGTTTATCACCGCTTGTTTGCCGATTATGGTTGACCGATAGCTAATAAGTGATCACCTCACAAATTTACTGTAACTGGATTTTTTGTTTTTCAAAAGCCAAACATGGTTCCGGGCTTTTATCTACACTAAGGAGAATGCTAAAGGACACTGTTAATGCAAGAGGATTGGAGGTTTTAGTCCAGTCAAAATAGTGTGCAAGATTGACTGGGAACCGGGAGAGAGAGAGACCGATGAGTGTGTTTATGAATTTGGGAGCAAAATATATCAAAGTGATTTGTGACTTGGTAGAAAAGTGCTGAGGGCATTTCATTTTTCTACCTCTGGTAGCAGCATGCACTACGCCTCAGTGTGGAAATGGGCTTGGTCGTCTCCCTTTGGCTTCCAAATCTGCAAGTTACAAAAGCATTATGCAAATTGTTGTGATGAGGAAAGGGATCTGAAGGTGGCAGCTGGCAAAGGTGAGGTCGCTTAGAGTCGAGAAGCCTTGGCAGAGTGACCTGGGGACACTTATCTGCCAGTAATTCCCACAGCTTGCTCTCACAACCACCATCGCCATAAAACCCCTTTCCACTCCTAGTGTCCGATGCTTGCCCCTTAAATGTAGCTTTAATTTGCCGTCCGCCGGCCTCCCGCTGCCTTTATTAGGTACCCCCCTTTCGAATCTGTCTAAAGAGTTGTTTGTTTGCTATGATTTCTCTTGACTAAATGCCCGTCTTTTCAGACTGCAACTCAGAAGCCGAGTAGAATGAAAACAATGCGGAGAAAAAAGTTCTAGATGGTAAGCCTTTTGGCTCAACTGTTCGTGGGATTTCATATCCTGCGGTAGTTGCAGGTTTTAATATATATGAAAATCAGTGGTCTTGTATCCATGCATATGTGCCTCCTATAATATCATTTTGACAGATGGTGAGCTGGATATTTCCAGCTCCTGACGAAACCTTGGTTTGACTAGCACCTACCAAAGTTGTTTTAAAAGGCATTCTCATTTATTTAGGTTTTAATTCATTTTCTTCGGCCCGCTCTTGTTTTGCCAGCCGAGATGGGTCATATCTCTCATCCCCGACAGATTTCCACGGACACATTTTACCTGGGCCGCTGTGATTTTTTTTTTTTTTTGATAATCTTATCCTATGCATAATGCCCGCGACTCTCCTATTCTACATCTCCTCCTTATTAAAAATAAATATGTTCCCCTGCCCCCGTTTGCACCATCTAAAATTCCGACAACAATATCCTACCACAAAACCCCCCACACACCAGGAAGCGGTTTCCTCATTTGGAAGCTCCAGACAGACTGCTCATTGAAAATGTAATACACTGCTGCCATGTCACAGGTCAGCTGGCAAATGGCAATCTGAATTTTAAAAGGAATATGAATAAAATTCTGTTTTATTTTGAAAATGAACTTTCTGCCCTCCATCATGAATCCAATATATGTCTTAATCTTCTATGCTCTTGAAGCCTGCGGCTCCCGGTTGAGTCCTTTGACTCCTAAACCTAATAAGGAAATAGGTTGTTTTCTCATCCTCGTCTCATTTTTAGAAGGGCTGAAACAAACAGTCCCCTATTTCAAATGTAATTGACAAAGCATAAAAACATGTGTGTTATATAATTTTAGGTTTACCGCCGAGCTCAGGGCCGGGATGTTTTATTTTAAAATTTGATTAAGATGTTATACCTTTGGAAATGGGGCTGTCAAGATTCCAAATCAAAATTGGCCAAGTGTACCACTGCGTGTTTACCTTAAGACCGCACACGCGAAACTGATAAAGGAAAGAAACAGATCATGGTACACTTCAATGGGGAACATTTTCATTTAACCTGCCTGCTGTTTATAGCTCGGTAGTGATAGGTTTGAATTTATAACCACCGATGTGATTTTAAAACAGCCAGGGTTTCGTGGTGGGAGAGGCATAGTGTCGAGTACGTGCAAAACTTGGTGTGCATTTTAACACGCATTTTCACGTGACGCAAAGTGCTATTAAGCACTAAGACCTAGGAACTAAAGGAGTCCCTTCTTGGACTGAAAAGATAAGAAATTGTTCTTTTCTGGACTCAGCCTGTCCTTCTACACAACTGAGTCTAGCGATAATGTGGGATCATTCACTTTGATTTACTTTTGTTCTCTTCGGTAAGATGATTAGGGAAAACCACCTTATCATAGAAATGGTAGGATGCATATGCCTTTCATAGAAGTTTAATCAGGGATGACAAGGGAGGGCAAGCATTATGCTCTTTTTCCATACTTTCTTTGTTACCGTGGTGAGAGTCAGAAAACTGGGCTAGATGGACCACTGAGCTCTTACTTTCAGATGGAAAAGAGTCCGGACCCAACTCAAAGGATCTGGATTCTAATGCCGGCTCTGCCAAGCCCGTACCTGCTGTGTGACCTTAGGGAAGTGCTTCTCTTTTCTGGGCCTCAGTTTCCTCATCCATAAAGTGGGTATTTAATGCCTGTTCTCCCTCCCACTTAGACTGTGAACCTCATAAGGGACAGGGATCGTGTCCAACCTGATATCTTTTACTATCCCAGGGCTTAGTACAGTGCGTGCCGTAAGCACTAAGTAAGTAAGCACTTATCAAAAAAAAAAACCATCATTAGGCTTCTCAGTTGTGTCTTGCTATCCTCTCTCAAAATCACATCTGGGTAGCCTCAAACCCTAGCCCATCAGGGCTTAAAATTAAAGTTGGCATGCATGGGTGTGTTTGTGTTAGAGCTATTTTGGATAGTGTTCACCTAAAAGTAGTCAGTGCTTGTTTTGCAGAATTTATGAGTCTTATTCTTCTTTTCTCAAGTAATGATTAAATACCAAATTGGCAAGCTTACAATAAATGCCCCGATTGGAAAACTGCCATAATTGTTATCACTCAGAA
Source organism: Ornithorhynchus anatinus (assembly GCF_004115215.2). Taxonomy (NCBI): domain Eukaryota; kingdom Metazoa; phylum Chordata; class Mammalia; order Monotremata; family Ornithorhynchidae; genus Ornithorhynchus; species Ornithorhynchus anatinus. The sequence continues at coordinate 8,061,925 of NC_041736.1, read as the reverse complement.
CTACAGGAAACTCTGGGAGGACGGTATTTACATTAAGGCAGTTAATTCCTCAATATTTCGTACAGTTTTTAATGAGGAATAAATTTCAGCACCCAACAGCGTCAGTGAATGGCTACCGTCACTATCAGTTACCATGTGAGGAGTAGGAAATGGGGTGAGACCAGGGGGAGATAGAGGAAAAAAGCATTAAACGTACTTAGCTTGTTTTAGGAGGAGACCGTTATGCTTACCTGTTTTGTACTTACCTGGGAATCAGTACAGTGCATTGCTCCCAGGGTGCTCAAATTCATGTTACTGCTACTGTAATGGTATTTATTGAGCATCTACCCAGTGTGCTGCACTCTACTAGGCGCTTGGGAAAGTACAAGCAGAACAAAACACATGCTGCCAACCCACAGTCTAATGGGAGAGACAGAATAACCATCGTCACAGCAGCACGTAATTTGATTACTATATTTTTTTTTAGTGAATACATATTAAGGATGTATTGGTATGTTTCAGCAAAGCGCATACTAATACATGATAATATATATATCATGCAGTATTCATTAATACTTAGCTAATACTACTATATATTAATATAATTTCGATTTAATGTGCTATGCGTTAATATTGTCTATGTATTAGTATCTCTCTAAATACTGACTTAATGAACTACAGACATATGTTGATTTATACCGATATATTAACGATTGACGGAGTCTCCTGTCAAAAATGACAGGCTATCGCTATGTATATGGGTAGATGCGTCTAGAAATGTATATTGATCCAGAACTCGATATAGCATATATACATATAAATATATTTGTGTGGGTACAATAAAATTTCTCATTATATTTCCTTGACTGGATGGATTACCATACCGTAGTTCACTCAGAGATGAACATTCATCAGTTATTTAATATACAGTTCCTTCTGCAAAAATATGACCAAGCTGTAGAAGCTTCACACAGTTGTTTACCCACCCCTATGTAGGCAAAAGTGAATTCAGGCCAGATCTTAGAAAGGATTCTCACATCACCTTAAGCATTGTCACAGGAAGCTAGTCATTTCACACCCTCAGCAGGGGAATTTTGCCCTCAAGAAATATCTTGATGTTGATACAAGGTCTCTTAGCTACTTAAACTCATGTCCATCTGCTGGCATGGCATGGGGCCAACTCATAAACTGGTCTGCTCTTTTCAGTAAAACGGGTGCCAAAACAGTGAAGAGTTTAGACCGGCAGATTGCAAGTATCAGTTATAATAATTATTTAGCCATTTGCCGAAGAAGCTTGATCTGTAAATCACTTGCCACACATTTGTTAATCTCCAAATACTCCTTTGAGGTAGGTGAGGCACTGTCAGCTCTACTTTTTAATGGAGATTATGAGACTGAAGTCTGGGCTGAAGTGCTTTATTGCAGGGCAGCGAATCAGCAATCAGGAGGGTGAGAAATGACACTCTGTTCAGAAACCAGGTTTCCTCTGGTCTGAGCTTTTATATTTTGGAAGACTCAAAAGACAATCCCTGTATTGCTTGCACCTGCAATTGAGAGGAGGCCTCGGTAATGCCTTGAATTTTGTTTAGCGCTTCTCTATTTCTGAAGCGCTTTCATATCATAGATCTCACATTTTGTCCTCAAAGCATCCTTTTGTGATAGGGGGAGGCCGTTATTATCGTCCCCATTTGACAGATGAGGGAAGTGAAGTCCTGAGAAGTTAAATGACTTCACTGAGCAGGTCACTGAGCAGGCCAGAGCAGGGACTAGAACCCAGAGACTAGAGAAGCAGAGCCATACTCTAGAGCACACTGCCTCCCTAGATAGACCTCCAGATAAATATTAATTCATGATGGTGATCACTTTAGTTGGAGCAGGAAGGTGTTCACATAGAAAATCTCAACTGTTTTGGAAGGGTTTGGATAGGTCCGTGGATCAGAGGTCCATAACGGGTCATTAATGAACAAACTTGAGACTTTAGTAAGCTGAAGCAGGGCGTAGAGAGATTCCTGGACAATAAATCCATGGAAAATTATTATAGTGAAAATTTAAAGGATCCGGAAGGTCCATCCCCAAACAAAAAAGAGGACAATTTACGGTTGTACCTCCCAGAATCCTCTGGGGCCAATGCCAGCTGAAATACTAGGCTGGATAAACCATTGTTCTTATCCATTCATGGCAATGCTTAGGCTCATAGGTGTTGTTCTTTGTATTCTAGTAGAGTGCGCTGAAATGGGCTGAGAGTGTGAGAATCCAAATCCTTGAAAACAAATCCAGCCGAAATGTCCATATTGGTCTCCCAGTCTGGAACTCCTTCCTTTTCCAAATCTGACTGACCATAGCCCATCCTGTGTTTGAAATCCTTCTAAAACTCCACCTCCTCCAACAAGCCTTCTTTGATTAATTCCAAACTCTTCAAGCGCCAATCCATCAGCAATCTCTAGAACTTAAGAATTTTGTTAATCTCCTTGGTTGATACTTGTGTGTTTATGCGTTCACTTATTTATTCTTATTGCTCCATTTCTAAGCATCTTTATGTCTATCTGCCCCATTAGAATATAAGCTTCTCTTGGCCGTGGAAGGTATTTCTCCATTCTGTGGTACTTTCCCAATTGCTTGTTCCCAGTGGGCTTTAACTACTACTAACCTATTCCTAGCATCCCTTTACTCTGAGATCCAAGAAATCTGCCATAACAGGATTTTGTGTTCCATTCGTCGTCATTTTCTAATAAAACACTTCCATATTTATGGGCATGCTTTTGTCCTCCACAGAGAGTAAAATGGTTAATGTCAGGGCTGATTCATGGAGCCCCTGAGCATTTCTGTATATATCCATAATTGGTTTTTTTCAGTAATGCCTGTCTCCCTGTCGAGACTGTAAGCTCATCCTGGGTAGGGAATGTGCCTGCCAACTTCCTAATATTATTATATTATATTCTCTCAAGCACTCAGTACAGTGCTCTGCACCCAGTAAGCATGATTGTAAGTAAGTAAGTAAGTATGATTGAACTTAGCTCACAGTATGGGCAGATTACAAGCCTCTGATTTGCTTCTTCCCGGCTCTGTCACTTGTCAGCTGTGTGACTCTGGGCAAGTCACATAACTTCTCTGTGCCTCAGTTACCTCATCTGTAAAATGGGGATTAAGATTGTGAGCCTCACGTGGGACCACCTGATGACCCTGTATCTACCCCAGCGCTTAGAACAGTGCTCTGCACATAGTAAGCACTTAACAAATAACGACATCATTATTATTATTGTTGTTCTGGAGACGTGTTCAACATTCACGCAGAGAGGAAAGACCTCAGAAGGATAGGGAAAAGGGAATCTTCGGATATGAAGCAAGCAAAAGCTTTCCGATTGGTTAGTAGTAGTTCAGGTTTGCAAGGTTCAGGTATGCACACCCATAACTTTTATACCCTCTCTAGTTCCTTGTTCTTAACTAAATGGAAGAAGAAACATAAATGGAAAACACCTGCATTATGTAGGCCTGGCTTTACAAAAAAAAAATCTTATTTTTCCATTGATTTTGATATTTTCACTTGAAAATATCATCTAGATTTAAATTACATGCTATATAAAAATTATTCTGTGACAGATTATAACTCCATAGTTGAGTTTAAAAGAGAGAGGCTTTGGGATAATTAAGTTTTGATTAATTTTATTATTTTCCCCCTTATTATCTTTATAGTTTAAAATTGATCTCAATTTAAATCCTTTCATTTTCTCTTTGTGTGTGATTAATATTCATTCAATGCTTTAATTTTTGAATACAAAGCTTAAAATACACATCTAGTTTCAAACACTATCTAGGAGTCTATTTTCTAAAGAGTCTTAAAGAGCAATTGCTAATAAAGCAGTCCAAAGTAAGTGTATATTTTATACAATTTTGACATCCTTTCCTATTCATCTAGTAGTAAAAAAGTTTAAAACAAGAAAATGGACAGAAAAGGACAATGTGCAAGTCTGTTAAATAATCAGTGAAACTTTAGTCAAGCGAGAAACGTTTATTATAATAGAAGTACCTGAAATTACATTGGAAACAGCTATGACAATTGGCAGATTATGATTCAAGTACCTGTAAATTTTTATGATACTGAAATGTGGAAAAAAATGGAAGAGAAGAGAATCCATATGCTAGTCCATTTAGGGTAAATTAATAAAATTCTGCATATTACAAACTACCTTTGCAATATTTTTGCAGTGTTTTCAGTTAAACTAAAACCACTGTAAATCATTTCAGTAATACTTGCTGATAGGAAGAGAAAGAAGATAAAATCTTGAATAAATGTACCAAGAAAAAAACATTATGATATCAGTCTGTGTGTAACTCAACAGGACATTAGGTTCACAATTCAGCAAAATATCTGTATTGTAAGGCTTCTTGGATTACTGATTTATTCCACTGCCCAATCAGACCAGATGATTTAAAAAAAAATGCTTCCCTAGAGTAGATCCATTTAGTTTTGGTTGGATAGTTCATTGAATTTGAATCTGGTTTACGGGGCCCAGTCTTTTTTTTTTTTTTTTCCAAAAATGGGCCATCGGCCATTAGTGCCAAGATCGAACCTGTGGATTTAGTTGTTCTGCAGAAAGGAACGGGGGGAAGCTACTTTTCTAGAGCCTGCTATTTATCTTTAAAAAAAAAAAACCCACTAAAGTTTGACTGACACTAATTTCCCGAACAAGATACCCTAGAAACTCCAGTTTATCTCATAAAATCATAACAGACAGGGTTTGTGATGTCCCCTCTGCAAGATTCTTTATTCTGTCAGTTTATAGCATTTGAAATGACGGAAAGAGATGCGTTCCTTTCATATGCCAGCCAGGAGAACAGAACCTGTCACCAACAGTGTAATGTGCTGTGTATTATCACTCTGACTGATCCAGAGGCCTAGAGACTGTCATCTTTTTAGACTGTACAAGTCAACACAAATAAAACTGAGGAGGCAAATGATAATGTCTGTGATAGATCCAGGCTCATTCTGGCCATTACTTTTTATTCAAACCTTAGAGATGACATGATGTGAAAAATGAGCCTGTGTCTAGTTCAGTGCCCATTAGTGTGTGAGCATATTATCTCCTACTTTTCACATTGAATCTCTCGGTACACACCATGGCAGTTCTAGCTAGGCAACCCATCAGCTTTAGGGGATTTTGACTACCTTTTTTTCTGCTTAATGTATAGCAGATATCGCCTATACGGTGATTCGTTGCAAACAATTTTCGTGACTTTTTTTTGTTTCGAGATGCAATACTTGGAGGAGGTTGCCTGCAGAATTTCCCTCGGTGAATGAACTCCATACTAAAATACTCCTTTTTGGACTTAGAAGTCCTGGCATTTTTTTTTGAAAGTACATTGAGATGGCTTGGCCATGAGCAAACATAAGCTGCCTAAGTCAATCTGCATGAAAACTAGTTTTCGCCATAAAGGATTTCCCTTCTCTATTATCAAGAGTGAGTGTGTGTGTGTGTGTGTGTGTGTGCGTGCGCGCGTGCGCACACGCGCCTCTACATGTCTGGAATTCTAAGGTGTTCTCTTTCCTAAAAGGGAATAAATGGTGTAATTTTGTTACACATACAGTACATATAAATCTTTGTTTGCTGGAGTAATTGATTACCTAAGAAAAAGAGAATGGATATTTTTACGCTCCTGTCAGCTGACACATCCCTTATACGGGCTTCAGAGCCATAAAATAAACATCTTTGTTGCCTGCTGATGTGGAGAAATCAATTAATTTCTCATATCACTCCTTAAGTGCCACATTATTTTGGCCATGGATAGCAAATTGCAGTCTGAAAATGTGCTTTTCAACAACTCTATTGGATACAAAAACTGACAGACCTCAAAGTGTACATTTGCACCCTTTCAAAATAACAGAAGGGAAGCCATACTTAGAACATGAATCAGTTTCCTGAGGAGATTTTAGCATGGTCACTAACGCCATCGATACCCAAGGAAAATTCCTATTACTCTCCTGTATAACCTTTAATTACCCCCACCACCCCAAAAATATCCCTCAATTACCTCGCGGGCAGAATTATGCATATTTTTAAAGTTCTCCTAGGGATATAACACTAAACGTTGGGTTGTTATGGTTCAGCGGTTTAAATTACAGTGTGCTTAATTAAAACAGCGTAAAAAGCTGTCAGTATTCCATATAATTCCTAAGACTTTGATTAGTGAATTTTTTTGCTGTTACCACGTAGTTAGTTTTGCCATTCTACTGTCAGATATTATTGCTTCCTTGTTCAATGATAGATACCATTTCAAAGCCATGAAAAGAGTAAAGAAGTTGGAATATATAGTAAAAGCAACACTTGTTCGTTTGGCCTTCCTGCTGCTGAAATTGGACCCAGGTCCTAACGGAAGAGAGCGATAGCCTCTTCTGAGTTCGCCCTTTTATCTTTGTGGACAGGGAGCTTACCTGTGTTTTTAAGCTTCCCCCCAGCACTTAGCACAGTGAGTGGCATGAGTAGGTGCCCAGTTCATACATTGCTACTACTTTTACCCTATAATATTAGCTAGCCATCCTTCAACCCATAGAAATGCCAGGATTTTTGAGATCAGAAAATAAATAAAAAGCTCATTTAATAAGCATTTTAAATGCATTGACTTAGAGTAAGAGTTTTACTGCACATATATTTCTCTTTTGAATGAGAACTATAAATCCATCAATCGTGTGAGGGCTTCCTGTGAGCAGGGCACTGTACTAAGCACTTGGGAGCGTACACTAAAAACAGAGTCGGTAGACACATTCCCCACCCACAGTGAACTTTAAGTCTCCTTCTTAAATGTCAGTGACTGACATTACTCTCTGCAGGGAACCAAAATAAGACCACATTGATAGGACAATGCGAATAATATTTTATTTTTATTTCTTCTTCCACTTTCTTCAATATGGATCATCATCAAGTCATATTTTGGGTTGGAAAAAAACCCTGGGTCTACAAAATGTGCAGGGTGCAAGGCAGTGATATTAGACTCACCACAGATGGGGATATTTTGAGCAGGAATGAGAATATCTTTGAAGATGTTTCTCTCATTTCCATTTTAGGAAAATGGTCATCCTGGATTCTGGGTTCTGAGACCTTGTTTCACCATACTGTTACCTCAGGGGGCATCAGCCATCCAGGAAATGCACAACCCCCAAACTATGTACATATTTCACTCTAGTCTGTATTTAAAAACAACAACAACACTAGACTATTCAGAGACCAAACTGACAGTTCAAGCCAGGAGACCTCATTCCATTTTTTTGACCTGCTTTGGAAGTCCCGAGTACAAAATGGGCACTTATGTGTATTCTGAGCACCCCAGAGGCAGAAGTAGGGCTAGTTTCCTCTACTGTTTCAATTAAGGACCCGCTGACAGAAAAACCCTGTTTTAGGTCTTTGAATTAATTTTAAAACTCCAATTTTCCAGGCTGGCAGACTTAAGCGATATTGCTAAGGTGATGTCTTTGGCTTCTTGGGTGGAGTTAGCTCTTTCTTCATTCTTTCCCCCTGTCCCTGTCTTGGGTCTTAGATTAGGTGACATATGCATATGCCTTGCAGTTGATATCAGCAGCACAGAAAAGGATCGAACATCTTACAAAGAAGAGTTGGTTGCCAAGTGCAGAGATGGCAGAGGATGTTCTCTAGTCAAATCGTGGAGTCAGTTTATTTCTAAAACGTGTCTGTGGAGCAGTCACTGCTGGTGGATTGAATCCTGCTCTGAAAAAAAAAAAGCCCACGCTCATTCAAAAGAGAAATATATGTGCAGTAAAACTCTTACCCTAAGTCAATGCATTTAAGATGCTTATTAGCAAGACACTGGAGAAATGCAATTAGGGATATATGTTTACCCTCATTTCAAGAACTTCACGTTGCCTGAGGAGGGGGTCCTCTCTTCAAAGACTTTAGACCTGGGGGGAGTCACCTATTCTAAAAGGTTTAATTGCTTGGGATGATTCCGCCTAATAAAGGCATTTATATTGCTGAAAGGGTACCTACCTCCCTTGGGGTATATTCTTTGAAACTGTTGCTAGCTCCATCTTTCTCTAAAGGTTTTACTTCATTAAAGGAAATCCGCTTGGATTTTATAGATTCTCAAATTTCAAATGAGCTTTTTATTTTGAAGAATTTTATACCACGAGAATAAGTCATCCTGCCAGGGGATTAATGGTTGCTAGAAGGGGAGGGACGATTTGTCCTCAACGAATTTGTGATTCTCGTGCCTACAGTATCATTCGTGGCAGCTGATCTGTAATGAATCCTAATTAGCTTTATGCAGGTAGTTCAACATCCTCTGAAAATGTATTATCGTTCTAGTAAATTGTCCGTTTATTATTCTTTCAGAGTCCACTGGTGCGGGGGGAGGGAGTGGATGGGGTAGATATCTGATCATTCTACTATGTTGGGCAGGAGACATGCAGCAAAATAAGACCAAGTCAACGGTGGTAAATTCCAAACTGTAACCGCGAGGATTCTGATGAGATTTAAGTTTCTTGAGGGTGGAGATTGTGTCTGTTTATTCTAATGAACCGGCCCCCAAGCGCTCAGTACTGTTCTCGGCACACAGTAAGCACTCAAAAATTACCATCGATTGGTAGAGTGATTATATCCCCTCACTACAACATGGGACACTTTTTTAACCTTGGTAAAGTGTCCCTGTGAAGTGGATATTGGTGATCAGTAAGGAGAATGTGGCCTTTGTGAGTTGAATTCAGCTTCCGATGGCAAGGCAGGATCACTCACAATGAGGGCCTGGAATGCAGCCATTTCACAGCCGTTTCTTCTCCCACTCCCTTCCGCGTCACCCTGACTTGCTCCCTTTATTCGTCATCCCCCCTCCCAGCCCCAAAACACTTATGTAAATATCTGTAATTTATTTATTTATATTAATTTCTGTCTCCCTCTCTAGAATGTAAGCTCAATGTGGACAAGAGGATGTGTCCTCTTAGTGCTATATTGTAATAATAATAATATTTGTTACTCTCCCAAGTGCTTAGTACAGTGCTCTGCACAGAGTTAGAGCTCAAAAAATATGATTGAATGAATGAATGTGAGAAGGGGATTGGTGGTGAGATAGACTCTAGAGGAGCAGAGTGTGTAGGACTGGGCTGGAGTAGGAGATTAGTGAGATGAGGTAGGATGGAGCGAACTGATTGCATGCTTTAAAGCCTAGCGGTAAGGAGTTTCTCTTTGATGTGGAGATGGATGGGCAGCCATTGGAGGTTTTTGAGGAGTGAGGAGACATGAACTGACTGTTCTGTTGATAAATGATTCATGCAGCGGAGTGAAGTATGGATTGGATGGCCCGGTGATCAGCGAGGAGGTGGATGCAGTAGTCAAGACGGGATAGACTAAATGTTTGGATCAGCATGGTAGCATTTTGGATGGAGAGGAAAGGGGTGAATTTTAGCAGTGTAATGAAGGTAGAACCCACAGGATTTGGTGACATTTTGAATATTCTCAGGCATCCCTACAAACTCCTGAATGATTTTTGTTGGCATATTCTCTATTGTAATTGTTTAACGTTAATAAAAATCCCTTCCCCCATAGATTCTTCAAATTTAACCTCCTTGTAGATATGCTCTCTAAGACAGCATCGTCACCTTTAACTTGCTTCCCAGTGACATGGAACATATTGTATATCTCATTATATATGTGTAGATATGGATACCGTGGTGGCATTCATACATACAGTTTGTGGCTTTAATGTGACCAAGATCCCCAGTGAAGAAAGTGAATTGGGGAACTGGTCGGGACTGGGTTTTGACTGTGTGCATCCAGGACTCAAATTTATCTTTTCACTTCAGAGCCTAAATGATCAGACACGGCTGTCGAGAATGCCTCTCCCCTTTGATTTACTGCTCCATCGAACGTGCCACAGTCTTCAAGGGAGACTGATGTGCGGTGGGTAACTCGATGAACTATCCCTTTCTTCTCTTTGTTGTGCATCTTCACTGAGAAGTAAGCCATCCATTGTCCATTGTATCAAACAACAAATAGCTAAAGTCAGCACCATCGGCATCATTCAGTGGGAAGTCAATCAATTGGTTATGTTCTATGCCAATGTTTCGATTGACTTTCTTTGTTCCTGGAGATAAAACTCCTATTCTACCACAAATGAACATTGGCTGACATTTGGCGTTAATAAGTGCATGTTATCATCCTCAGTGGTATTTATTGACCTCTTACTGTGTCCAGAGCACTGTGCAAAGTACTTAGGTTAGCACCAAATTCTCATTCACTAAGAGGAATATTAGCCCAACTTCTTAGAAATGATCGCTTCATAGCTTGTAATGTCTGAATTTTCCCTGCTACCTAAGACTCTTTTTTTGTCCCCCCTCAATGGCTGGTATTTATTCCATTGCTGGAAGTTGATTGTGTGGAGGGGATGAGGAGTACCTGTAAGAAAGAACAAGGTGAAGCCAAATTTAGGAAAGTCGATTTTGTCCTGCTTGTGTCTTGTGGCTTTTTAAGAGAGTGCCTTAGGATAAGCCAGTTGGTTTTGGAGGTTTAAGTGCTTTAGGGAACCCAAACTATAAGCTTTGTTTCAGCGGGATCCAAGGCTAGCCTAACAGGCAGTTTGCAAAATGGTCAGCACATCTGTTAGGAGGAGCTGCTTTGCAGCGTCCACGATTGGACAAGTTCTAAGCGTTCCACCCCAGATTGATTCATTCCCTGTACAGATGGTTCTGCATTAGACAGTGTGGACTGAATGGCCTTTTTAGCCAATTAAACAAAAAAGCCTCTTCCAAGAAATATTTTCCAAGGCCGTTGTGGTACAACCGGTGACGTAGCATTCTGTGGGCTTTGCTGGCGTCTTTGCTTTACCCAGGGCTGGGAGCCCACATCGAAGGACTAAGGCTGCCATGCTCTTGGGGATCTAAAATCATTATGTACATTCCATCTTGGGGAAAGAAATAAGGAGAGTGCTTTTAGATCATCGTGTACTAGAAAGAAACAATAACAAAAAACAACTAAAAAGCCGGTTTCCAGGAGATTAATTAATTTCTAGGACTCTAGACTGTCCCTTATCATAAATATCAAGTAAATATTAAGGAGAGAGGGGAAAGAGGAAGAGAAATTTATGAGCTTACTTGCACCTGCCTTAGCATTTGATTTATTTTAGGGAGAGGAGATCATTTATACCCATTTTGCGGATGAGGAAACTGAGGCACAGAGAGATATTTAAGTCGCTTCCCTGTGGTCATGCAGGAGGCCAGTGGCAGAGCCGAGACTGGAACAATCGGACGTAGTTAGAACGGTGCATGTGTCCTAATTCAGGAGGGATAGGGTTGGATAGGATAGTAAAGGGGTCAGGTTTAAGATTTCCTCTGAAGAGAGTTAGACTATAAAAGGGTAATAATAACAGTGGTAGTTAAGTGCTCACTTTGTGCTAAGCACTGTGTTGTGTGCTGGAGTAGATACCAGATTATCAGATTGGACAGAGATGCTATGCCATATGAGGCTCTCAGTTATTAGTAATAGTATTTATTAAGCCCTTTCTGTGTGCAGAGCACTGTACTAAGCATTGGGAGAGAATCAAAGTCAAATCTCGGTGGCTGGAGGGAAGGAGGCGATGGGAGAGTCAAAGGGGTGATAGCTTCTGATATCAGATAGAAATTTCAAAGGGAATGAAGGATGGCCATCGTATGCAAAGAAGGTGGACCGGACTGATTGCCGAAGAATATCATCAGACCCTCAGCTCATTCACCTAAGGAGCATAAGGAAGAACATCGCAACCCCAGGGATGGAAATGCAGGCTCCGAACACTGAATGGACTGTAGAAATTGACTCTTCCAACAGAAACTCTTCGTAAATCACACTCGCTGTTAGATGGGCTCTCATATTACTCTAAATTACCAAACCTTTGCAAGTAATAAATCTCAAGATACATCATAATTAACTAGATATAAATAGTGCAAATAAACAATCACCCTACCGTTGGACTGAATCTGCATGTATCACACAGGGAGAGATCAACTAGTGGTGTTTTCCCTAGGATGCTAAGGATATTTCATTCTGTTTTTACTCCAGTGTCATACCCTTTCCTGACACTAACATGGAAGTGTACAGATTGGTCATTTGCTTACAAGAATGAACGACCTGCTACCGGAAATCAGTGTCCTAATACTTTGTAGAGTTGTTTCATTAAATCAAAGTACCAAATGGGAGGAATTCCTTTGGCCAAGGCTCTTGGGTACGTTTCCCCAAGGAACAGAGGAAAATGTGGGCACACCCATTGGGGAAGCCATGGCTATCTGTTTGTTTCAATGATCGATGATAGAATCCTGTTTTTTGCACTCTCCATTTTAGTTTTCCTTGCTCCAAGTGAAATACTACTAAAACTGAGAAGCTGTATTTCATTTAGTTGTAGTCAAGAACCTCTTCAAAGCCCTACTGAGAGCTCACCTCCTCCAAGAGGCCTTCCCAAACTGAGCTTCTTTCCCTTTGCTCCCTCTTCTGCCTCTCTCCCCCGCTTCACCTCCCCTCAGCTAAATCCCCTTTCCCCCCCTTTCCCTCTGCCCCTCCCCCTCTCCCTTCCCCTCCCCTCAGCACTGTGCTCGCCCACTCATTTGTATATATTTTTATTACCCTATTTATTTTGTTAATGAGATGTACATCCCCTTGATTCGATTTATTGCTATTGTTTTTGTCTGTCTGTCTCCCCCGATTAGACTGTAAGCCCGTCAATGGGCAGGGATTGTCTCTATCCGTTGCCGAATTGTACATTCCAAGTGCTTAGTACAGTGCTCTGCACGTAGTAAGCACTCAATAAATACTATTGATTGAATGAATGAATTAGGACAGTGGGGGGAAGAAGTGGATGAAGTCAGATTTTGGCAGATGAACCCTGATACGCACTCTTATAGCCAAGGTTTTTGGTGATGAAAACTGTGTGACATTTTGTCAGAGGATCTGGGGACTGGTCTCCAATCTTCTTAACCTCCAGTTCTTGGATTGACCTGACAGTGAAGGTAGACGAAGGGGACAGTGATCCCCTGGTCCTGCTTGCCCAAGGGTTGTCACTCTAGATTGTTAACTGGGTAATTGTAGGCCATCTGGGTGCGATAGATAAAATGAGCCCAAAAGGTAAGTAACCTTGAAGTTGAGAGGGTGTTAGATGGTTTGCGTGTTTCCTGAGGGGGCTGTCTAGCATTGATTGTATCAAGATTATGAGCCTTTTCAGATTGCGTGCCTCCCACGGGACAGGAGCCCACGTCTGATTCCTACATGGGTATTCTCTCCTAGCGCTTAGTACAGTGCTCTGGAGGTCTAGAGGACCACTGGGGTAAATATAAGATAATCAGGATGTACACCGCCCCCGTCCCATGTAGCACTCACAGTCAAAGGGACAGGGCCAATAGGCGTTTAATTCCAATTTTACAGGTGATAAAACTGAAGTACGGACAAGTGAAGGTGACTTGCCCAAGGCCACGCACCAGACAAGTGGCAGAGGCGGAATTAAAATCCAGGTCCTCTGACTCCCAGGCCCGTGCTCTTTCTACTAGGTCACGTTGCGTACCGTGAGGTGATATGAAGTGCAACTACTTTCTTTTACATCGGGTGTTCCTAGCAGTAGAATGTGGGAAGTGTGAACAATGCCCTTCCTTTGGCCTATTTCGGGAAGGGCATCCGTCATTCACTGTGAGACTTGTGTTGTGTACATGTGGCTTGTAGGCCTGGAAAAAGAAGAAATATTGGAGCTTCAATGTCCAACTCCCGGGAAATAGTTATAGCTGCTCCAGGGCTGAGATCTGGCAAAGCCCATACGCTGTACCGATTCATCACTGCTTGAACTCACCCAAGTTTAGAGCAATGACTTAGTAATTCAGAATTCACCTGCTGAGCCCCCAAGTCATTATTCTGAACTTCGGCAACGTCCACCATTACGCATGCATGCTCTGCTCCGTCATTTACAGATGCAATGAGTGAAAGCCTGATAAGATGAGTCTTTGGGAGAAGGAAAGGCATATGACAAATACAAAAATTAAAACACTCGGGAATAAGGTAAATACTGAGAGTAAGAACTGGGAATGAGACAAATATTGGATTAAGACAAATACTGCTGCAGATTCCAATGTCAATTCTAACAGTGCTGTTGGAGATTGGAGTGTGTTGACAGTTGAAGATGAGGGGCTGAAGCAGAAAGCAAAAAAAAATCTTCGAGACTTGAATCCCATGTCATTGTATTATTTGACTCAGTTGACTTAAATTACTGGGACATAACAGAATAAACTTAGGCACAGCCAGTAGCACACTTATGTACATCAAGACTAATAAATTAATGCAAATTTTTGATAACTCTGAATTGACAGCTAATAGTAATCTGCGAAAGCCATCTGGGGGTCCGACATTCTTTTATTATGATTCTTGATAGGTGAATGGGTCAAAAGAAGGGGAAAAAAAACTTTTGGAGGGAATAACATTCTCTATATAGAAAATGCAGACCGTGAAATGGAAACAGCCCACTTTATGCACATAGGATGGAATTTCAGAATCCTCTATTCTCAGAGATTTATATTTCCAAATTTTTTGTTGTCTAAGTAAAAGCGTGATGCCATGCAGTTTGTGTTTTGCTTGCAAACCCCTTTTGTGTTTCACCTCATGAGTGGAATGGTGAATCGAAAGAATCTTGGCAGTGGATAATGTGAAAGTACCACTCCGCCCTCGGAGAGAAGTGACAGTAGCTCCTGTGGCTGATGAAAGCTGTAGGAGGCATGAGGGGAGACGGAATCAGTCGATCGGTCCGTCATCCGGTCTGCTAGTCCACATTTATGGCACCGTAGTAGGTGCGTAAGTGTTACTGAGGCAGAGACGTGGCGCCGAGAACCAAGACGTTTACATCCTGCTAGAAGAGACAAGACAAATAGACCTACGGCATAACTATGTACCCTTAGGGACAATAATGGCCACGAAGAGATGAAGGAGGGAAATGGGTTGTGGACTGTACTGACTCAAGGACGGGCCGTAGAGACCCGAGCCAGATATCCAGATTCTGCCTGACCCAGCATTAAATGTCCATACGATATCAGCGTTGCCAACCTACCTGACTCAAGTGACCTCGTGTGTTTATGTGAGTTGTGTGGAAACCATATGGAAGGTCTTGTGTGCTAAATGTCATGACAGTTTCACTGCTAGATAGGTACTGTGAGCACCAAACATTGTCTCGGCGAGGCTTTCACCCTTTTACTCTTTAAATGACCCTCAGCCCAACTTCTGGGTGTCCTTGGATTAGTAGACTGTAGAGAGGGCGGGTTTATCGAGAAGAGCTGGTATGAAGGAGGAGGGAACCTTTCTCTGCAGTTTAATATTGGGGAGAGAAGTGGAATGGGTAGCAGCAGAGGAGTGTGATCCTGAAGTTTCAATATTAGTGAAAATATTTAATGAGCAGCTGCTGTCCAGAAAACACTGTATAAAGCTCTTGGGAGAATGTTATATTAGCCAACATGATCCCCACCTTCAAGGAGCTTCCAATTTAGCAGGGGAAACAAATACTGAAAGAAATTACAGATAGCAGTTACAAAAGAGTATGGAGATATGTGGAAAAGCACTCAGGAGGTGGGTGTGAGTACTAAAGTGCAAAGGGAACACAGAAGTGCTGAAGTGGCAGAAGGAGAGATTCTAGGGTTGGGGAGGAGAGATTAAGCAGGGAAATCTTCGTGGTGGCGATGAGTTTTCAGAAGGGTCTTTGAAGATGAGATCTCTAATCTGCCCGATGTGAGATCAGAGGGAGTTCCAGGAAGGAGGAAAGGGTGAGCAAGAGGTTGGAGGTGGGAGAATTTAGACCAAAGTTTAAGGGAATTGAAATGTGGGAGCTAGGATACAGTGCGGTAGAAGGGGGTGGAAGTGCTTAGTACAATGCTCTGCACATAGGAAGTGATACCATTGATTAAAGGGAAGAGCTCATGGAGGGGGTTAAAGCTGGTGGCCAGGAGTTTCTGCTTGACGAAGAGGAATAGGTAGCCATTGGAAGTTTTCGAGGAGAAACGGGTGCAGAACGATGTTTCGAATCAGCAGGGCATAGTGGATAGAAGACACTTGTCTGCTCTGTGACCTAAGGCGAGTCACTTCACTTCTCTGTGCCTCCGTCAACTCATCTGCAAAATGGGGATTAAGATTGTGAGCCCCATGTGGGACAGGGACTGTGTCCAACCTGCTTGTCTTGTACCGCCCCAGTGCTTAGAAGTGTGCTTGGCACATAGTAAGTGCTAAACAAAGACCATCATTATTATTATTATGCTTTGGAAAAATCATCTGGTGACCGAGTTAAGAATGAAGCGGCCTGGAGAGGAGAGACGAAGGGAAGGGAAAAGAGCAAGGACAACACAGTTGTCAATTTGGGATATGACAAAAGCCTGGACCAGCTTAGTGGCAGTTTGGATGGAGAGGAAGCGGTGAATTCCGGAATGATCGTGGAGGAGAAACGTGGAGTTGGAAGAATCCTACTCCCAGGGTACACAGGCAACTGGCTGGATTAACCTTGTAGTATCTAAGGATTTACTATGTTCCAAGGACTGTACTAAGCACTGGGGTAAATAAACGGTAGTGGAGTAAGCATGGGCCTGGGAGTCAGAAGGACCTGTGTTTGAATCGCACTCTGCCAATTGCTTGCTGTGTGACCTTGGGCAAGTCATTTAACTTATCTGTGCCTCAGTTTCCTCAACTGTAAAATGAGGGTGCCTGTTCTCCCTTCTACTTAGAGAAGCAGCGTGGCTCAGTGGAAAAAGCATGGGCTTTGGAGTCAGAGGTCATGAGTTCGAATCCCAACTCTGCCACTTGTCAGCTGTGTGACTGTGGGCAAGTCACTTAACTTCTCTGTGCCTCAGTTCCCTCATCTGTAAAATGGAGATGAAGACTGTGAGCCCCACGTGGGACAACCTGATTTCCCTGTGTCTACCCCAGCGCTTAGAACAGTGCTTTGCACATAGTAAGCGCTTAACAAATACCAACATCATCATCATCATCATTACTTACACTGTGTGCCCCATGACGGACAGGGACTGTGTCCAACCTAGTTGATTTGCACCTACCCCAGCACTTAGAAGAGTGTTTGACACGTAGTAAGCGCTAACAAATGCTTTTTTTTTTTAAAAAAAAAAAGGTGTGACAAAGCCCCTGTCCAACATGGAGCTCACAGTCTAAGTAGGCAGAAAAACAGGTATTTCATCCCTAATTTGCAGTTGAAGAAACTGAGGGCCAGAGAAGTTAAGTGACTTGTCCAAGGTCACACAGGAGGCAAATGATGGAGCTGGGATAAGGCGGGCCTTCTAACTCCCAGTCCCGTGTTCTTTCCTCTGGGCCATGCTGCCAGGGTGGAACCATAAACACTTTCTCAGCTCCAAGGCAGTTAAGAACATAAAATTGCAAGTGGTGTTTTTTCTTGGATCAGGTCAAGAGTCCATCCAAACGAGTATTCCTCCTCTGAGGGTGGCAATTGCTTTAGTTCTTTTCCTGGGAAAGATCTCATCCTTGTAAAAGTACAGCTTCGGCTCCCAGCATGCATCTTTTTCCTTTATATAGGTGGAAAGGGTCCTTAAAAAAAAATCTATCTGTGACCTGCTCCTTGGTTCATTGGGGAATTGAGCCCTTATTCTAAAATTTATTTTTTGCAGAAGAGCATTTGAACTGAGCACAATTTAAGCAATTTTTCTAGGGGATGATCCCACATTCGATGTCATTTTTGGTCATCGAAATGTTTGCAACCTCTGCGGAGATTTTTTTATTCCCGAGTGTCTTCTGCTCAGTGTGTCACGAACACAATACGGCATTTCCCGTCTGTGCTGCCCTAGAAGCGGCCATGTGCCTTGTAAGAATACAATTCTCTCCCTGACATATAATGATTTTCCTTTATCCTTCTAGGGAGACTCAGCTACAGTTCCCTCTTCCATCTCTATGTCTTCAGATGAGTGTCAGACTCAGGCACTATGCTCCTGTGAAAATCAAGAATCATATGCGGAGTTGTGGATACATAAAAAAATTCCCATTTTGGCAGCTATCAAAAACAAGGCCCCGACCCTCTTTGGCATCCCATCCCTGCTTAGTTTGAAAATTACTTCTGTCATTTTCATTTTCTTAGCATTTTGCTTCTTGTTCCCCTGGACCTTTATACCTAAACAAGCATGGGACATGCTTGTTTTGAACTGCCAATTTATTCTAATGTATTCAGTATATTATCTGTTATGGCAGACTCATCCAGGGCAGGAAAATCACTTGATTTTCATGCCGAATCAGAAAACACAATGAGTTTTCTCCCCGTCCCTTAGCATTCTTAGTGTTGGGGAAGTTGTAACAAATTCTGCATATTGGGTGGATGAAGTTTTCTCCTCACCTCCATTTATCCTATAAAAAACAACATTAATGGCCCCATCCCGTCCTCCCTCCCATCTAAGGAATGGACCAGTCCAAAAGTTGGAAACACTTTTTCTGATGTCACTGGAAGAGAAAGAAGCAATTTTGGTCTTGTTGGCCGTGGGGAGCCGTGTTATTCCCTCTTGCTTCTAGGGTGTCAGGGTCACAGTTCACGAATGCCTTGCAATAGGGAAAATTTATTTGCCAGTCACTACTTAATGCATGGCCTAGTGGACAGAGAATGGGCCTGAGAGTCAGAAGGACCTGGGTTCTAGTCCTGCCTCTGCCACTTGTCTGCTTTGTGACCTTGGGCAGGTCATTTTGCTTCTCTGTGCCTCAGTTACCTCATCTGTAAAATGGGGATTAAGACTCTGATCTCCATTTGGGACATGAAATGTGTCCAACCTGATTACCTTGTATCTACCCCAGGAATTCGGGTCAGTGCAGAGTTCCCTTAAGGTTGAAGAATTTTGAAAAAAATTAAAAGGAAGAAAATAGGGCCTCATTTGGTGAAAGATGGGAGGGGTTTGTGGGGTGAATAAACTAAACTATGTAGCTGGTTAAACAGATGGGGTGTTTCACAGAATTAGGTTTTTCGCACAAGTGAAAGAATGCAAAGACTTCCTGCCATCAGGAAGAGAGTGGCCTGTGTAACCCTGTATGCCCTGCTCCGCAAACTGCCTCAGGTATCAGGAATGGAGGGAGAGAGTGGCAAACTCAGGGGAAACTTTGGCCATGTTCCACTTCCCTACCGCTGCCTCATTATATGATCAGCAAAATGTAAAATACACAGAACAGGAAAACTGCCTTATTAAGTCTTCCCCAACTCTTTCTGGAGGCTTGATGGTGTGTTTGAATAATGAAAAATGTATAAGGATTTCATAGAAGGATTCTGTCAGGAGGAAGCAAGGTTTTGTAACTCCTGGGATGGCATTGAGTGGTACAGCCTCCTTTATCACTAATTGCTAAGTCTGAAGGAAATGAGGTAATACGCGGTATTTCGGCAATAGTTTCATCGGTGGTTTGAGACTGAAGCCAGCATCTCTTCCATGTTATAATCAGGCAAGAGAGATAACCCCGTTTGCCAGTTCTCAAAATTGGGCGAGAAGTCAGGATCTTGTCCTGTAAGGTTGTGATCCCTCTAAGAGAATAAACACCTTGAGTTAATGGTCAGCATCAGATCGATTCTCCTCTCTGGCCCGTCTCAGCCGACTCATAGCTTTGTCTGGAATATCCAGAGCTGAGTTTGACAAATTGGGACTCCCATGGTAGTTTGGTGTATGGAGCATAAATAATAATAATACTTACGGTACTGGGTAAGTGCTTACTAATTATTCATTCGGTAACAGTGAAGCACATATGCTCATGCCCATTTCCCGCTCTTAGGTGCCCTGGAGTAATCAGGTTGGATTCTGAAGTCCTCACTCAGATGATTTCCAATCACACTAGAAACTGGCTTCTGTGTCACTTAAGAGCACCAGCCTGAAATTACTTGATTTCACTCAACGAACTCAATGTAGTCATAACGCAGGGGTAGGAGGGAGACATTTTCAATGGAAGAAAAGTACCTCAGCGAAGCAAACACCGTGAAAAATGTTTTGTATAGAGAAAATGAATTTAGGAGAGGTAGAGGAGAGATGTAGGAGAGATAGGTGTCAGATGAGACGTTTATAATACTTGCAAGATGTAAACACCGGGAGTCAGTTTCTTCGACAAGTGGATTTTGGATTGACAGATGGTTGATGATTGTTTCCGGTGGAGTGAAGGATGGTTAGTTTGCAAGTAAAAACAGATAGAGGATCACATGAATAGCAGTGAAATCTTTGGTTTGTGGGTTAAAGCTTAAATTATAAATGGCTTAAATTATAAATGCTTTAAGATTGACCGGCCCCTAGCAACTTAAAATGGGTGTGTATTGTGCTGCACATATGGGGAAGTCGAACTGCAGTAGCATCAGAGCGGCTGAATGCGTCTAATCAAATAAAACCAGATATTTAATGGCAAGGGAGTGGGGGTGGGAAAGGAGATATTTGGAAAGCAGAAAATGTTCAAGACTCCTGAAGGTAAGAGAAAAGAGAAAAAGAGGGAGAAAATCGGCTGCTGTGTCAGTGTGGAGCACAAAGACTGATGAGATTAGGGAATGTTCATTTTGAAGTTTGGGTGGGGGGCACCCCAGGGAGAAGACCACCATCAGGCTGTTGGAGAGCTAGTGAAGTGTCACGGACCCTGATAGGGCCTTGAGCAGTTAGTTAACTGGTCTAGGCCCTTGGACTGTCCAGATCATCTACTGCTCTGAAATCTCTGTGCTATCATAAAAGAATTCCCGCCCAGGAGTTTCCACAATTCATTCACTTTTGGAATTGCCGGCATAGTGGATAGAGCACGGCCCTGGGAGTCAGAAGAACATGGGTTCCAATCCTGGCTCCACCACTTGACTGCTGCGTGACCTTGGACAAGTCACTTTTCTTCTCTGTGCCTCAGTTACCTCATATGTAAAACGGGATTTGGTTGTGTCCACCCCAGCACTTATTACAGTGCCTGGTACATAGTAAGTGCTTAATAAATACCACAGTTATCTTTATTATTATTCATAATAATAGTTGTTGCTTGGCCTTTTGCTGTGGACCACAATTATTATTGAAAGCTCCGGATTGTTTGGTACCAGTTCACGAAGGAGTAAAATTACTGATTGGTGAGAATGATTTCTGAGGGAATACTATAGGGATGGTGTATTCTCCCTATTCTCTTCGATGCTCATATGACCTCAAGATAATAGCACAAAAGAAAAACATGCAAAGACTTTTTAAACCGCTGGCTTCCATCCTTAGTGCTTGTGCCCCTTTAAGATCAATGCTTTGTGTAGGTTTCATGCTCATTTTGTTGTCTTATCAGAGTCAATGCCATGCTTGGTTGAAGGATTTGATTTTCCAATTCTAATATTTCCTGAATATTACTTTAACCAAACTTTAACTCACAAAGCTCCTCATCTATATGGCCGACGCCTACTGTTCTGTGGACAATGTATTCCTTATTCTACTAGACTACTTATGAGGCACTGTATAATTTTATTCTTGTTGAAGAACAGAGAAGTTAAGTGAATTATTCAAAGTCCCCAGCAAGTGAGCCACAGATCTGGAAATACCGCATTTGAATAAGAAAGAATAGTGATAGAAGGAAGACGTTATTCAGGGTCCTTAATGGAATAACAACTCAGAGCAATTTTATTTTTTAATTCTGTATTTAGGATACGGGAAAAACATAGCTCCAAATTGTATTCTGACAATGAGAGATAGTCTAAATTGAACGTCTCTTTCCCGTATATAATTTACTTCCTGAAGTGCACACCAACATCCTAAACATAAATAAAATGCAGATATATTGATTAAAGTGTAATTTGTCTATAGAAAAGCAATAACGCTCAGAACACATCATATGAAAGAGAACTATACCGTATCGTTTTATCTTCTCGGCACTGAAGATCACAAGGGAATTGTTTAGACATTTTGTTTTTCATTATAAACATCTGAGAAAGATAGGACTTTTAGAAAATGCAAGTGAAAAATTTTCATGGTTATGTTTTTTCACAAGAAACGATGAATTGGATAAATGTTATTTTAAATATAAATCCCAGCAGATCTCAGTGCTCTTAAGTATCAGCCTCCCTGCAACATTTTCTCACAGACAAAACGCAATTCTTATAAACTAATATCACAAGTTTGAAAATGTACACAAGGTTTAAATATCATAGAAACCAGCTTGTGAGAAGTAGAAAATCTCAAAAGATTTATCTTTCAAATAAAAGAACCCCAGAACGAATGGCAAGAGATACGGTCGTTATTTATCCAGCCATATGAAGAATTCAGTTGAAGAGTTGCGTGGAGAAAGAAAACAGAACATTCACAGGGAAATTCAGAAGAAACTTGAATAAAGGGAGATCAGATTCATAGGCTGAATTAATTTGGTTGGGACTTTTATGGTGAGGAGGAAGCTGTTGATTGGAAGATCCATGTTCTGTCAGTGAGGAAAGTCCATTTCAATACACTGGTCACAAGCAGTGTAGCTTTAATTCTGTTTTTGTGGAAAATAATGAGCAAATTGAATGGGAAATTTACTCCCATTGAAAATCTTTGAAACATTTCATTTCTAATGCGGTTTGAACATAGCTGTCCTATTCGATATGAGCTGTACTACTTGGTTGTCTCATCATGCAATAAACTTAAAATATTATTGATGGCAGTTTAGGGTGGTAAAAGGGGAATTGGACTGGAAGTCATAATGAGTCAATCAACTTTTAGTGCTTACTATGTGCAGATCACCCTACCGAGCACTTGGGAGAGTACAGTAGAATAGTCGATAGACACTTTACATTGGGTCTTACAGTACTAAGCACACAGCAAGCGCTCAGTAAATATGATTGATTGACTGTGGGACACTGGGATCATACCTTCCCTGGGGTTTCCTGTATACAAATCTGAGCCCTCCTTTCTGAACCTTCCTTTGCTGTCAGGGATGCTGTGATGAGGAAGTAGACAGGCTCCTTAGCAGAAAGGTGGTTAAGCAAGCCAAAGGATTGTTATCTTGGACCAGATGTTCCGTAGAGATGAGTCAATCCATCGTACTGATCGAGCACTTACCGTGTGCAGAGCATCGTATTAAGCATTTGCCAGAGGACAGTACAGTAGAGTTGGTAGACTTGATCCTTGCCCTTCACTCTAGATAGCACAAAGCAGGATTCTCACCACAGTGGATTAATTTGGGTATGGGTCTATTAATGGGATATTTAGCCACATCCTCCCCTCTACGAGAATGGCGGGAGGAGAGGAGAGTAAGGACCGGGGCTTTGGGAGATGAGCGACGGTGACCTTCACAGTTAACCAGGAGCCACTGAAGGCAGTAGTAAGCCGGAGGTCCAGGCCGCACGCGAGATCGGAGCTAACGGGAGTGGAACAAGGAGCTGGAGTTTCATCTGCAAAAGAGGTAAGGACCAGTGGGTAGAGTAGACTCTAGCATTAAACTAAATTTATCATCATCATTATCATTAATGATATTTATTGAGCACTTACTCGGGACACTGTAATAATAATGGTGTTTGGTAAGCACTTACTATGTGCCAAGCTTGGGAAAGTACAATACACTGGAGTTGGTAGACGTTGTCCCTGCCCACAAAGAACCTACAGTCTAAATGGGGAGACAGTCATTACTACAAAGAAATACTTTAAAATGCATCATTCATAGATTGTTCCATAAATGCTGCCCAAACTAGAGCAAATTGACTGCAGACCAATTGAAGATCCACAGATGATGAGCCAGAACCCTAAAATGTCTGGCTCCCCTGCCTAAAGGAGGATGTCTGGTCCAACAGTTATGAAGCAATTTGCCGCCATCCTATCCAGAAGGCATAGGGACAGATTTCTGGAGAAGGAGTGAGGCTTCATTGGGCTCTCCTATTAGCTCTAACAGCTCTCAGTTCTTCCATAAATCATGACGCAGCATGGCCTAGTGGAAAGAGCACGGGCCTGGGAGTTGGAAGACCTGGGTTCTAATTCTGCTTTGCCATGTGCCTGCCGTGTGACCTTGGGAAAGTCACTTACCTTCTCTGTGCCTCAGCTCATCTGTAAAATGGGGATTCCGTCCTACTTAGACTGTGCACCCTATGTGGGACAGGGGTAGTATCCGACCTGATTAACCCGTACAGTGCTTAGAACAGTGCTTGGCACACAGTAAACATTTAACAAAAAAACATTTATTACCATTATTAATAACTGTGAGTGTTAAAAGTGTCCCTTGACAATTTCCAGTTTAAGTCAGTGTCCCTTAACAATTTCCAGTTTAAGTCAGTACACCTTAACAATTTCCAGTTTAAGTCAGTGTGTCTTTCTCAGCGGAGTTTCTAGCTAATGGGGATGACTCCAAAAAACAAACCTATCAGTGGACTCTGTTAGCAGCACAAGAATTATCCAGGATATCAACAGGTGACTCTGATGACTGCGGTAATGGTATGAAGTGTCAAAGTAGCACTGAGGCAGGTGAGAACTATCACCACTTAGATAATGTGAATTTCATGTATCTAGATGATGCTCTCTTGGAACTTAATTTCAAACAATTTTGCAAAAAAATCATACCGATAGGGCCCTGTAGCAATTTCCCTTGCCTTTGCATCCATTACATCTTGCTTTGAATGAACTCTTTTGCCTTGGGGACGGGGAGAAATGGAACTCAGAGTTAACAGTGTATTAATAGTAAAGCATGAACACTGCACACTTCTGAAATGGCAGTAAATGTGAAACAGAGCAGAATGTGATCTTCCAAGCTGGGAATGACTGGTGGTGAGCAGAGTGGGAATAAATAGCAAATGTCTTCTCTTCAGCATTAAATGTAAAGTTTTCCAAGTCATCTTATTCTCAACCCTCAGATCTTACTGAGATGTAAACACCCATCTTTAATGTGGTAGTGGAATTTTAATTGCTGTGTAGGACCAAATCCTATTGAATACAGCGCTTGCGTACATGGACTTATACTCTTTTATTCCCCCTACCTGTAAGCGGAGTGGATAGAGTCAGAAGGTCATGGGTTCTAATCCCGGCTCTGCTACTAGTCTGCCGAGTGACCTTGGGCAACTCACCTCACTTCTCTGTGCCTCAGTTACCTCATCTGAAAAGTGGGGATTGACCCTGTGAGCCCCACGTGGGACAGGGGACCTTGTCCAACGCGATTTGCTTGTATCCACCCCCAATCGCTTAGAACACTGCGTGGCACATAGTAAGCACTCAACAAACACCGTCAATATTATGATTATTTATTTTTATGTCTGTCTTGCCGTACAGACTGTAATAATAATAATGTTGGTATTTGTTAAGCACTTACTATGGGCAGAGCACTGTTCTGAGTGCTGGGGTAGATACAGGGTAATCAGGTTGTCCCACATGAGGCAGTCTTCATCCCCATTTTCCAGATGAGGTAACTGAGGCACAGAGAAGTTAAGTGAGTTGCCCACAGTCACACAGCGGACAAGTGGCAGAGCTGGGATTCGAACCCATGACCTCTGACTCCCAACCCCGGGCTCTTTCCACTGAGCCACGCTGCCTCTCTGTAGTAACCTCCTTGCAGTTAGGGGTCACCTCTACCAGCTCGCCTTTACTGTACTTTCCCAAGTGTTTAGTTCAGTGCTCTGCACACAGTAAGCATTCGATATCAATCAGTCAATCGATTGTATTTATTGAGGGCTTACTGTGTGCAGAGCACTGTACTAACTGCTTGGAAGAGTACGATATAACAGGGTTGTTAGATACCCTGCCAAATACCATCCATTGCTTGAGTACCTGTGGGACAAAGCTATACTGAATGTTTTCAGGCTCAAGTGATAGGCAACATCGTGTCCCTCTAAAAATACATCCTAATAGAAAGAGAGCCATCTCTCTCACGTTTCTATTTCATCTCAATTTCAATCACATGATAATAGAAGAGTTGGAGGGAGATTGCTGCTTGTAGCTGATCATAATCAACGGTATTTATCGAGCGTTTTCTGCGTGCAGTGCATCGTACTAAGCGTTTGGGAGAGTACAATCCACCCGAGTTGGTAGACATGTTTCCTGCTGGGTTGCCATTCATTTATGGGCTACATGTTGGCATTCACCGACTTAGAGCTGAAGACTAAGCTCCTGATGTTGGTCATCAGCAAGATTGATTATGCACCGACCGTGTCCAGAGCCCTAAATTAGGCTCTCGTGAAAACCTGGAGGTTCTCCACCACCTACCAGTTCAATCTGTGGTATTTATTGAGCACTTAGTAAACACAGACCAGGGTACTGTTTTAAGCATTTCACTACGTCAGTGCATACTGGGCCTTAGTGTTCTCACAACCACCCTGAGAATCTCCTTCTATTTCTAACATAGCCTATTACGTAAGCACCAACTGATCTTCAGATTCTCTTTTCCTCCTCCCTCCTCTCCTGGCTTAATTTGGTGTCTGTTTCACCCTCTCTTCGAGGAGCATGAAGACAGGGATCCAGCGACTGGGTCTGCTGACTCTATTACACTCTTCTAAGGTCTCTGTGCACGATGGGGACTCAATAAATGTTATTGACTGATTGATTGATGAAGATGCTTACCCCATGGCATCTGTCCACATGGAGCTTCTAATCTATGTTTTCTTATTTCAAGTTTCTCCTTTGAAGCTTTCTCGTGGGAAGATAGGATCTGTCACTCTCCTCTGACCCTGAGGTAGCTGGTTCATAGAGCAGGGAATCCTGAGTAGGCAGAAGTTCAGGTCCCCTGTGGTGACATCCTCTTGGGAGCCAAGATCAGCTGGACCAGCGTAGAATCTGCCTCTACACTTCAGAGTCGGACGTTATATCTGCCAACCCTATTTTGTACTCTCCCAAGTGCTTTGTACAGTGGTCTGCACTCAGTAAGCGCTCGACAAATGCCATTGATCGATAATAGTAATAATAATAATGATAATGGTTTTTGTTAAGCACGTACTACGTGCCAAGAAACAAGGCGATCAGGTTGATCCACTTTGGGGTCCGCAAACTTGGTTTCGTTTCTGTTGTGATGTAAATGGACATTTAGGCAGCAAATTGTTTTAATTAGCGGGCCATAATCCATCTTGCCTGATTTTCACCTTTCTTGTTGATTTCAGGTGCTTACATACAGAAGGTTTCAGTGCAACATTTTTTGATGAGATTTTATTCGTTTATGGGGAATGTTTTTCCCCATTATTTCTCTTTAAATTAGTTTAGAGGGTTATTTTTTCCCAAGTCCCTTAAATTTGATTTTTCCCATATTACTCTCTAAGCTCTAAACACAATTGAAAAATTAAATATCTTGGAACTTCTCCTGAACTGCACACAATGAAGATTTCAGGGTGGGGGGAATCAATCTCCCTCCTCAAAGATTTTTTTTTTTTGTCTGTAATCCTGTTTGAGCCCAGGGCAATATCATTCAACACCAAACATATCACTTATTGTATGTCCATCCGATGCTTGGTTGCTCAGCTGAGACTGCCAACAAGAAGTCTTATCTTTAATCTCTAGCGGAAAACATCAGACCTTTAAAATGATTTTCAGTAGATATTTCCCTTTGGTGTCCGTAGTTACTTGTATCCATCTTCTTCCCCTCTTTCCTTCTCGACCTTCTATTTTTTTTTTAATCCCTCACTATTTTTATTTCGACTGAAAATTTAAAAATGAGTCAGTGCCTTAATCAAATTGAACCTTTCCAAGCAAATAGACCAATTATTACTGTCACGTAGGTAGGGGGGAAAACGAATGCTTTACCTGCCCGAGCTCGGCTTGGAATTGGATCATTATTAAAATGTCTTTACAGCTCCAGCGCCACCAAGGAGCAAAGGAGGCTTAGGCTGAGGCACTGATATGGGTAAGAGGCTAATTAACTCTTTCAGAGCATCAGTTTCCCACTTAGCATCCTCGAAACAGTATTTATGTAAAGGACCTGATAGTTTGAAAAATTTCATTTGACTCAAACAGCCGAACGATTTGTCCACGGGTTTACCGGTGGGATGTTGTGTTTATGTGATCAAGTTGGTCTATACAAGCAAAGTGATGTTGATGAGAGACAGTAATCTGGATAATTAACTCGTTTGTGCCTGTTTCCTCTTCTGTAAAATGGGGATTAAGACTGTGAGCCACACATGGGATATGAACTGTGTCCAATTTACTTAAAGTATATCCACCCTAGCGCTTAGTACAGTGCCTGGCACATAGTAAGTGCCAAACAAATAACTTAAAAAATAGAATTGAGCCCACAGAGTACTTTTGCTTCTAAATGGGACTACATTAATACAGTAGTCTGAATTTTTTGTTTTTGATTCCCAAATTAAATTAGTCTGGATGTAACTGGGCTTTTTGTTTCAGTTCTCCACTTTGCTGCCTTAGATCTGTATTTTGATTTATTCAAGATCCCAGCCAAGTGTGGCAGATCTAGGAGGAGGAAGGCCTTGTCCCAACTACTTGGTAGTTAGATCTCTCTTAAGCTTTACCACTGTCAATTCCAGAGGCCACCACGAGTATGTTCAAATGTCATCATCGTCATCTCTTGTCCAATTTGGGGACAGGACAGAGGATTTCAGGAGATAGAATGATCAAATATTTTGGGGAGGAATTTCAATCAGAGGAATATACTTCATTTGGAAATTTTTATCAACAGTACATGCTTAAGAACTTGAAGTCTGAAGTAAGAGAAACATAACCCTGATCAGACATCACCTTGGTACATCCCTTTCCTATAGAACAAGAAGAAGTTTGCTGCCGTGGAATCCTGCTTTGTAAAGAACAAATAAATCTTTTTTTCTTTAGGTTTTATTTGACATTTAAGTGAAGTTTCATTACACTGTTAACTGCATCAACTGCCATCTTGGTCTAAAGTACCTTTATAATCCATACATGCTTTTGGGTAGGTGCGGGGGAGGAGTGTGAGGGAAAGCATAGATCCAGGGCCTCGTATATGTCTGGTTGGAATTTCATTGCAACTTTTGTAGCGAACCTGACCACTTTATAAATGACAGCATTCCATCTAGCCCATTGACACACTGTGGTTTGGCTGCTAAAGATCAATATTTAAGAAAAAATCGACAGACCAACATAAGCAATTCCAAGAGATTAGAGATTAAAAGGTTGCCAGAAAGATAATGTTATGAACTTCAAAATTATATGTCCATTTTTTTTATAGACAGACAGCTAACAGCTTAAAAAGGATAGTTGGCTAATTTTGGGAGAAGTTCTTTTAAGACTATTAGCATCAGCCATACTTCTGTCCATAAAGCATTAAAGTTTTTCCATCATCTTCCCTCATCCCAGGCAACCTTCTAACTGTCCCTGGATCTTGATTTCCACCCCACTGTCTAGAACACTTTCTCCCTTCAATGTCACCAAATCATCCCTCCCCTTGCCTCTAGGTCCTCCTCTGATTAATCTCCCACCTTTCCATTCAAACCGTCAAGTCAATCAAGCAATCGGTGTTTTTTTATTGAGTGCTTACTGAGTGCAGAGCACTGTACTAAGCACTTGGAAGAGGACAATTCAGTAGTGTGTGCAGACACAATCCCTGCCCTCAAGGAGATTGCAATCTAGCGGGGCACTCGTATATCTATTCATTGACTAATGCCTTTGATTTATACACATTTTCTCTTTCTTAGCTATGGTATAGTTCACCTTTTGTGCTCACTGTCCTGATAGATTGGGAAGTTTGTCAATCTGGAAAGAATCCATCGAGTGACCCAAATGTCTGGACTTTAGTTGCCATTCCCAGGGATTCATAACATATTTCATCCCTCTTTATGTCCACCTCACTTAATTTGCTAGTGCTCACCATGTCTCATAATTCCTGAAGTTATTTCTCGAATTCTGTGATAGTAACACTGTAATTCTCTGACACTAAGCCAGCTGTAATATTGGTAACATGCCTAGAATGCATCGTAACACCAGACACTAAGGCATCACAGACCACAAATTGTGGAGTCCCAGAAGCAAACACAGGCTTTAAAAAATTGTTTGGGGGAATTATATTAATTTTGGTCATAAATTTTCCATCCAACTGACAGGAAATGAGATTGTACGCTCCTTGAGGGCAGGGATTGTGTCTACGGTTCTCTCCCAGGCACTTAGTAATAATAATAATAATTATTATTATTATGGTATTTGTTAAGCACTTACTATGTGCTAAGCATTGTAGTAAGCACTGGGGTAGATACAAGATAATCAGGTCCCTCAAGGGGCTCACATTCTAAGTAGCTGGGAGCACAGGTATTGAATCTTCATTTTTCACATGAGGGAACTAAGGCACAGAGAAGTTAAGTGACTAGCCCAAGGTCACCCAGAAAGTAAGAGGTGGAGCCAGGATTAGAACCCAGTTCCTTTGGCTCTCAGGCCCGTGCTCTTTCCACTAAGTCATGCCACTTCCCACTGCTTAGTATAGTACTGGGCACACAGTAACCACTCAAATACTATTTTTGATTGCTTCTCAGCTCTTTCATATTACATTCAATTGTGGGCTCCTCAGGAAGAGAAATTCGAATGGGTTCGAATCCCGGCTCTGCCACTTGTCAGCTGTGTGACTTTGGGCAAGTCACTTAACTTCTCGGTGCCTCAGTTACCTCATCTGTAAAATGGGGATTAAGACTGTGAGCCCCACGTGGGACAACTGGATTCCCCTGTGTCTACCCCAGCGCTTAGAACAGTGCTCGGCACATAGTAAGCGCTTAACAAATACCAACATTATTATTAACATTATTAAATTGTGTCTTAAACTTCCTTTATACGTTTCCAAACACTTTCTCCGAGGATGTGCTTAAATAGTTTTTATGCCGATACTGGCCTGGCTTGGTAGAAAAGAAAAGATTTTGCATTTCAAGGTGAAGAAACTCTAAATATTCTTCCAAAATGCCCAGTAATTGAACTAAAAACGCATGGGTCTCCACTGTGGTGGCTAAGCAAATTCCCTCTGTAAATTGTCCCGTTTCCTATATTAGTCAGTCGATACCTATCAGTTCATCATTCTCGAGTTTCTGGTCTCACAGATAAAGCAGGTTTGACTCCGCGCTTCCAGGACGAACAGTTTACTCCCTACCTGGGAACTGTGCTCAGCGCAGAGGTGGCTGTTAGGATTGTTCAGAGTAGATGTTGGAGATTCCCCTGCACTTTTAGTGTTGAAAGAGATTCCCTACTGTGACTTGGACAGTATTCTCCTCCAGAGTGCATCCTCTCTGCAGGTTCTTCTAGGCTGGCTGCATTTCTCGCTTTTGTGTCTCTTTTGGGGCACAGTTTTGGATCTTTCTGGATGAAATATTAATCGAATAACAAAATGCAATTCTGCAGGGCCAGTGAGTCAGTGTTCAATAGGGCTAAATGGAGATTCACGAAGGATTTTTTCCCTTTACAATATCGCCTGGCACATTTTCAATGCTCTTTCTGGGTTTTGAAAACACGCTGCACAACAAACTGTGATTTAAGGAGTCGAGCTAGGAGAATGTGAAAAATACAAAGTACAACATTACTGTTCTAAAATGGGCTGTCTATTTAATTCAGTGGCTTAGCGGCTTTTAAAGTAAATTTTAATTGAATTATTTAAGAAAAATGAACATACTGCCGCATAAAGTTTGCATGAGTACATGATCTGCATGAATGACAGATACTTATGCCATAAACCTCTTGCCTCCATGTTTGTAATTGAGATAAGAGTGTAAATATATTCTGTGTTTAGACAGGAAGAGAGTCGTTCCAGCGCTTTCTCTTCTGGAGGAATTATTCCGACGCTAATGAAATAAATACTCAACTACTTTCTGAAAGCTATGCTTTTGAAGGATGAGAAAAATGCTTCTTTCACCTGCGTTCAAAGCCGGTGGATGTATTGGCCTTTGCTAAGCACAAGCTAACTTCCCGTGAATTCCGGGAGGATGGGCTGCCAAGATGGACATAAAGGATGAAGGTAGCTGCCGTCTCGGGAGCGCTCGACGACTCAAATTTATCTCCCCCGTTTTCCCCGCCCCAAATTCCTTGGTCATCACCGGGCGAAGTATTCATGAATGCCCAGGCTAAATTTTGAAAGCGAAGAGAAAATGCAAATCCAATTGCTGAAGGGTTAGAGGAGGTGAGGTCAGTGGGTGTGGAGACATGACAGAAGCCATTTGCTGTGGCTAGAGAGAAGTGGAGTGGTTGGTTTTTCTTGCAACTATAACTCATTCAATCCCTCAGGGCACACTTCCGATACCTGCTGCCCTAATGTGGGAAACTATTGCCGCCTTCTGTCCGGGTGTCTGTCCTCTAAACTGTAAGCTCGCCGTGGGCAGAGAATGTTTCTTTTGTTATATTAGACTCTCCCAAGGGCTTCTGCCCACAGTGAGTGCTCAATAAATCCGACTGACTGACCGACACATGTGATGCCACGCACTTCTGAGCCTACCCAGGGTGAAGGAGGATTCCCGTCGGACTCCACAGCACCCAGGCAGATTGATGATTCGATGCAGAGAGCCCGGAGGGATTATCTGCCACGTCCATCTGCTCCCCCGTCATAGCCAACTTTTAATGAGCAGGAACATTTGATCAGTCGAACAGTCCCAATATTCATTAGGCCCTGAAAAAGTGCAAAGCACTCCACTAAACACTGGGAAGAGCCCAAGCCCAAGGTGGTTATTTCGTCCACAGTCTCTCACCCACAAAAGCCTCGTGATCTAAAATGAGGGGAAGAGGGGACAAAACAAGCCAGAATTTCACAGCAGGAAGAGGGAGGTTTCATTCCTGATCTCTTTAGTATTTCAGTCTTGGCCGCACCAGTCCGATCTGTCTCAAGGACATTGTGCGTGAGGGAGAGGGAGGAGTGCTTCTCATAGTGTCACATGGGAGGATGGGTAGGGGAAGCAGCATGGCATATAATGGATAGAACATGGGTCTGAGAGTCAGCGGGTCATGCGTTCTAATCCTGGTTCCACCACTTATCTGCTGTGTGACTTCAGGCAAGTCACTTCACTTCTCTGTGCCTCAGCTCATCTTTAAAATGGGGAATTAGATCGTGAGCCCTATGCGGGACAATGACTGTGTCCAACCTGATTTGCTTGTATCCACCTCGGTGCTAGGACGGTGCCTGGCACGTAGTAAGTGCTTAACAAATACCATTATTATTATTATTATTATTATTATTCAGCCCTAGACTGTGTCCTCAGGCATCAGGAGGATGGGGAGTGGGGAGCTCTACACTGTGTGAGAGTTTGTTTCACGAGTATGAGGTGAGCATTGTGACTTTTATACTCCTCTGCCCGGGAACAATGGAACACAAGCAGTGAGGCCTAATGGAGCATGGACGTGAGAGTCAGAGGACCGGAGTTCTAATTCCAGCTCGCCACTGGCCCGCTGTGTTGACTTTCGTTCATGCGATCGTATTTATAGAGAGCTTACTGTGTGCAGAGCACTCTGCTAAGCATTTGGGAGAGTACAACACAACAACAAACGATATATTCCCTGCTCACAATGAGCTTTCAGCCTAGAGGGAGAGACAGACATTAATAGAAATAAATAAATTACAGATATGTACACAGGTGCTGTGGGGCTGGGAGGGGGGATGAATGAAGGGAGAAAGTCAGGGTGACTCAGAAGGGAGTGGGAGGAGAGGAAAAGGGGGACTAGTCAGGGAATGCTGCTTGGAGGAGATAAGACTTCTTGGAGATGATCTTGGGAAAGTGCCTCAGTTTTGCCATCTGTAAAATGGGGACAAAATTCCTGTTTTCCCTCCTATTAAGACTGTGAGCCCCGAGTGGAACAGTGATTATGTCTGACTTGATTATCATTTATCTACCCCCAGTTCTTAGTACACTTTTTGGCACCTAGGAAGGGCTTACCGATACCTCGATCACTAAGCCACGTTTCTGCAGTGCTGGGAATCATGGAGGTGACTGGGATTCTTCTAATTGGAAGCTAGTGTTGGGCTCCTCACTTAACATGTGAGAGGTCTCTTGGTTTGCAGCTGCTCCGTGGTTTCAGAATGAATAAATGTTCCTCTGCCCTCCCTCCCCGCACAAATCCCCTTTTCAGCTCACATGTCCCTGTCTGTGTGAAATCATCAGAAACCCTCAGGTCAATCAGTCTGTAGTATTAGATTGCAAGCGCCGTGTGGGAGAGGGACTCTGTCCAACCTCATTATCTTGCACCTCTGCACTTGTCCGCTGGGTGACTGAATTTCTCCATGCCTCAGTTACCCCCTCTGTAAAATGGGGATAGAATACCCATTCCCCTTCCCTCCGTACACCTTGAGCCCCGTATGGTACAGTATTTGGCACATACTAAGCACTTACCATGAACCGTAATTGAGGATTTAGTGAAGAGCCCTATACTAAGCTCCTGGGAGAGCATATTGAGTAAGTAGATACAATCGCCGTCCTAAATTCAGTCGTATTTATTGAGCACTTACTGTGTGCAGAGCACTGTACTTAATGGGCTCATAATCCAGAATAAACTACCAACCACATAGCAGCCACATTAGTTTGCACAGACCTGAGGAGAAGAGAATGTCTCCATCTTTCTTTCATGCCTGGAACCTCATGGTGGCTTAGACTAGCAGGTTCTCCATGAGTTCATCAAAACATCTACTTGGGATTTACAATCGGAGTCTTATTTAAATCGGTTTCTGGCCACAGACATAAAGCCCATGAGTGTAATCTGGTTCCATTTAAATACTTTCATTAAAAGAAGACAGAGATGAGCAGAAAACATTCCCCTAATTCAACTTGTGGCTGTATTCTCTCTTCTGTGGTCCTCTTTCATATGTCTGTGCCGCCATCATGGGGAGCCAAATTTGAATAAGCTGTCAGGTTTAATTGGGCTTTACCACAGGAATAAATAAAACTCTCCATTTGAGCTTGACTCTTAACAGGGGCAGATTTGGGATCTCTCGAAACAAATCTTTAAACATTTAACCAGGGCAAAAACCCCTCTAAACCATCTCAAGCGGAAAGTCATGAAAGGTACGAAAGCTGGGTTTGTCTGGTTTTCCTCTCGTCTGACACTCTGAAAGTTATAGACATTAAGACTCTCTCCAAACCCCCCACTCAGTACACACATACTTCCCTCCCCTCCACCCCTTTAAGAGGAGCATCAGAGGACCGGAGTTAATTTGAGAACCAGTTCCCAATCCACTTCACAGGAGGAGCAGTGGTGCAGCTCCAGGGACACGGTCCCTAAAGAATTTTCTGTCAGTCTTGTGCACTGCCTAGTGTCCCTGGATCCTTCCTTCTTCCTCAGCTTCTGTTCCTCACTTGGCACATCT
The DNA here is from genome assembly GCF_004115215.2 of Ornithorhynchus anatinus. Classification (NCBI taxonomy): domain Eukaryota; kingdom Metazoa; phylum Chordata; class Mammalia; order Monotremata; family Ornithorhynchidae; genus Ornithorhynchus; species Ornithorhynchus anatinus. The sequence goes on along the minus strand of NC_041736.1, from coordinate 8,026,832 downwards.
CCTTGTTAAACAGCCTTCACTAAAAGTCTGTTTCTCTAATTTCTTAGTAGAAGTAGCAGGGGTAATAATAGTAACTTAAACCGCTCCTGCGTGCGAAGTACCGAACTACGCAATGGACGCTAATACTCTCCTACATCTTTCCCTGCCTCTTCCCAGATCCCGGGGATTCACCAACTCCTTAGCTTCCCTGTTTATGGCTGTGAGGGATCTCTTCCCACACAGGGCAGCATTCCCAGATGTCCAGATGCTCTGGGGTATGGCCTCCTCCTTTCTGACTGGGGCGATCTCAAGAGCCAGAGTGTGAGGTGATGGTGGAGTCCCATGTTCTATTGCTCAGGTTCAGAAGAACTTAACTGGCTGGTGCGGAGGGGGGCGCGCGCAGAAAGTAGAAGGCCGATCAATGCGGATGAGATCTGGGCAGATAGAAGATCCATCAACCGATGGATGGTATTTATTGAGCAATTTTAATGTACAGGGCACTGTCCTCAGCACTTGGGAGAGTACACTGCAACAGAGTCGGTAGACGTGTTCCATGCCCATAAAACGCTTACAGTGTAGAGAGGAGTTTACGACGGAACAGAATCAGCAATGAGTAGGTATCAGGGCAGGTGGAAGCAGGACAATCAAGCAAAGTCAGAAGCAATAATTATGTATGCAAGGATGTGCAGAAGTGCTAGATTCGGGGGAAGAACTCAATAACCTAAGGACAACTCCGGGGAGGTCGGAGGTTGTCTGAAGCAGGACGCCCTTGTATCCCAGGGTGGATACAAGATGCAGGGCTCTGACAAGGTCTGAGCAGCTTCCCCAGATACCCGGCCTTTCTTTCTTCCCTCAGTTCCGTTTCTCTCCCCATTGCTGAGTGGCAGCCAATCCTGAGCAGTGGGCAGATCAGAGAAGCTGGGAGAGGTGTCAGTGAGAATCTGAACAGAGAGAAGTTTGTACATCCGGGTTTTCCAAGTATTTTTTGGTGTTTTAAGCTTGTTGGAAGCAGGAAGCCTGTCTACCAACTGTCTTGTAGTGTACTCTCCCAAGTACTTAGTACAGTGCTCTGTACACAGTGAATGCTCAATAAATGCCATCTTTCTTTGTATCAGCCTAGTGGATACATGGGACCGGGAGTCAGGATCTGGGTCCTGATCTCAGCTTTGCCATTTGTCTGTTGTGTGACCCTGGACCAGTCACTTAATTTCTCACTGTCATAGTAAAATGGCGATCAAATACCTATTCCCCTTCCCTCCTTACACTGTGAGCCTTATATGGGTCAGAGATTGTGTCCAATCTGCTTATATTGTAGTAGTCCCAGCTCTTACTACAGTGGTCTGCACAGGGTAAGCATTTAGCAAATACCACAATTATTATTATGTCATTATTATTATTATTATCATTGTGCAGTTTATCGTTTGCTACTGTTTGCTTAAAGAGCTTGTGAGGACCCCTGGGAACACTGAGTCTTTCCTTTTTAGCCTCATCTTAATTTTGTTGATTCCTTTCCAGAATGTAATTAGGTACCGTGAGAGTTGACGGGGAGGCCCGAAGCACAGGGCAACATCAGGGAGGGGCCGGGATTTGTGGGAACTAGGAGGTCTGGTTTAGGAAGGGCGAGATGAAGTTTCATTTCCAGCGAATTGACTAGTGTAGAGATCTCAGTGCCAGTCACTTCAAGAAGTTTCCTCCTCTTAAAATTGTCCCCAGCATCCCTTGCAACCCTTCAACTTCCCACCAAATCTATGAAAATGTAAGCAGGCAATCTCCGAGTTCCCGACTCCGATCTGCAGTTAACTACAAGATTTACGTAACTAAACTAATTTGTTTACCCGCGGTCAACTGTTTTTTGTAAAATTTGAAACAATTGACTGCTTTACAGGGAGATGTAAAAGCTCTGGCTTTAACACCACTAGCTTTTGTTGCAAGGTAAGCCTTTTTCTCCCAGGGAGGTTCTGTAGCGCCTGGTTATTAACAAAGCTACCCAGCCCATGCTGTGTCCACATCACTAGCTGATCTGGAAAATAATATGGGTGCACTGAGGAGAATCTGGGCAAAGTCTCTACCAACAAGTCAGCTGGGTTCATTTCAGGGCCGTTCAACCCAGGGGAATACTAATCTTTTCCAAATGTCTGGAGCAAAGCTCCAGAAGAGGATGTTTCAGTGCCCCTAGGGATGGTCCTGCCGAATAATAGGACGGAGACTGAAGAGGAAAGGCTGTCGGTCGATGGCTTTGTCAAACACGGGAGTTCTGAAAATAGGGAACAAACTTCCTTTCCCTCCTCTGGACAGTCTGGACACTGAGAGCCCTTGGGCTGCCCGATTTCGTTTTTCTCTCCCTTTCAGCAGGCCGCACTTGGCCTTTCCCTCTGCTTCACATGATCAGCACAGCGCACAAAGGCAAAGGTTAGCATGAGGAGAAAAATCTATTCACCCAAGATAATTGAAAACCACTGACTGGTTCTCCATTTTTTCATCCTGCAGCCTTTCTCCTCTCTCCCCGCATTGTGGGAGCTAAGTTTTGTGAGCGCTAGAGCCTTCTCCAATCTGATTCTCCCGTTAGCCAGAGACTCACCACTTTTGTGGACTGCGAAGGAGGACAAATTACAGATAAAAATTTTCCACTTCACATATACAGAGTGGACTAAGGAAAAGAATGATTAGAATGCCTCGGAAAGTCGACGCACGGCTTCATTCCGCGTTTCCGTGGCGGTAGCATTCTCATTCAAGTCCAAGAGTACACACTTCTTTGGTTTGGTTCTTCCCCGATAGCATACAGCCTGCTCAAAATTGCGGTTGAGTGGCTCGTCAGAAAACAAATGAAAAGCAGGAAATGGAATCAGCATACCTTATCTGGCTCATAACCACACACACAGCAGAGGAGAATTTTTTGAGGAAGTCGTAGCTGCTCGAGTTTTAATGGGAAAATGAGGTAACGGATTATCAGGAGCTGAGAGTCTGGGACAGTGAGGCAACAGTTTGAAGATGAAACGAACAGGCTTCCTCTTCTTCCACTCTCCTGTTGTTTTTTTTAAATAGTGGAGGTTGCCGCCTAAGTAGTGGAGGGTTCTCCATCTGGCCAAACCTGGCACCCCTTCTCTCTCTATTTATTGAGCTCGATGTCATCAACTTCTCCTTTATCCTGACTGGAAAGTGAAACAGTCTCATCTCCTGAGCCACAGCAAACTCAATACACTCTTGACTCTGTCTAGTCTGCTACCCTCAGAGACTGGAACTTATTTGGGTTGAGAAATTTTAACAATCTGGGGGAAGCGAGGCTATGTAAAATCCGGGCTATTCACATTGTTGTTATTATTATTTGGAGTATTTTTATTAGCACATTTCGATTTCTCGGACTATGTGATCCTTACGCATTATCACAGTATGGGCATTGGTAAGTTTATTAACATAGCCATCTATTGTTGAGAATTAATCGTATGTATTAACGGAGAAAAATGCAACACCGTGAACCGAGAGCAGATTCTTAAGGGGGTATGACTCAGTACCACCTTCAAGATCTTCAGTGCTCAGCAGAAAGAAAGGCCTCGCTTCAGTTGTTTGGAGGGCAGACAGATAACCTCACATTTGGAGAATTTCCCAGAGAAGTCAGAGATGGCAGGGGACGAGCAATGAGAGTATGTTTTCCCTATCAGAGAGAAAGCAGATGAATTGGCCGTTTCTTTCCCGATTTTGTTCTAAAAATTTTTGATTCCACCCCAAAACCCTTTCTCTTTTAAACTTGCCTAATGCCGTCGTCCGTAGCATTTGTGTAATCAAAATAATTGCAATCGCTGCAAAAAGGAAGCTTTATGATATATGCTTGTGGCTCCCCCCCCCCCATTCTTCTCTGCCCTACCCTGATTTATTCCCCTACTCAATAAAAAAGTTGTACGTACCACACCAGCACCTTTGTGCAACACAGTGCGCATATCAATTTCCTTTAGAAAAACTGTAAATTCCTGCATCTCTCCTTTCAATCATCTGATTTGTATAATTTTGAGAACAAGCCGCCCTGCAGCAAAGCGTTAGATGAATTATTAAAAAGTGCTGAGAATTGCTTTGTGGGTGCAAAGAACTAAATAAGGATCATAAAATTTCTTGCAGTTATTAACATATAAATGCAAAAGGAAAAAGTCCCCGCATAGGTATTTTGTCCCAAGTGATTGTTTCTTACTTTTAACAAGGTTATAAGAGCAAACAGAGGTAAACTTTGGATACACTTCAGTTCCCACACTTAAGTATGCTTCAGTATTTCCGTAAGTCATCCTTGTAATAGAGGCCCAAGGAAATAGAAAGATTCGCTGATTAGGCAGGGTAGGAAAGGAACAGAAAGCAAGAGCAAAAACTACGTATTTCTGAGAATGTGGCTATATCTATAGGGGTGTGTGTGTTTGTGTGTTTGTGTGTGTGTGCAGAGATATATTCGTTAACAAGAAAATCAGCTAAAATGGCGTGTACCTTGTGCTGGTATTGTTAATGTCTGCGCACAGGCCCATAAATGTACACAGGGCTGACACATTTTGAAAAAGACCCAGACGAATTGAAGGGAGTTCAGAGGAGAGCAACAAAAATGATGAAAGGTTTGGAAAATAAGACCTGTGAGGAGAGGTTAAGAGAACGGGGCATGTTCAGGCTAGAGAAAAGACTAAGGGGAGACATGATAGCTGTCTACAAATACATTAAGGGATCTTTTAAGGAGGAAAGGGATCAATTATCCTCATTAGTCAATGAGGACAGAACAAGGAGGAATGGGTTTATGCTGCAGCAGGGAAAACTTAGGTTAAATATTAGGAAAAACTTTCATTATGATAATGGCAAGGAAACAGAGTTATATGTTGTCAGGAGACACGTGTGGAGCTGAAATAATTGAACGTTTTCAAGATGGAGTTTAGATCCCTCTCTAGGAAAAAAATTGCTTATTTATAAATAAGCCCTGACGTGATAAAGGAAAGTGAACAACATGTCTAATCTGTGCGTTTGACTCCCATTGTAGGAGTAGTAGTATTTATTGAGCACTTATTGTGTGCAGAGCACTTTACTAAGCCCGGGGAGGAAATACACAGGTGGGAATTAAACATGGTCCATGTTCCTTTCTGAGATATTAGTTTATTTTTTTTTCACTGCAGATTCCTATTATAAATTTATAATTAACACAAAAGACAGGCACACGATTTGGTAAATATATAATGCTTAAACAGCATGAGAATAGAAAAAAAATAAAACAAGATGAAATATATTGGGACAAATCAAAAAACCCGTTTGTGGAGGGGAAAATAGGGTTAACTCTATTTAAACCCGGCAGGAAAAGAACTGGAGATCAAATTTTTCTTCTTCTTTTTGGGGTATTTGTTAAGCACCTACTAGGTGTTAAACACTGTTCTAATGCCAAGGAAATGCAAGACTAAATGTGTGTCTGCAATGTTGTGTTGTTGCTAAAAGATTGAACAAAAAATGTATAAACAGTAACAACCCACAGACTCCAGGATGTAATGCTTCCCTTTGTACTGAGCATCAAGTCTCACTGACTGGCTGAAGCGGTCAGTGCAGTGCTCGACACAGAGTAGAAACTCAAATACTCTTGATGGATTAGAGCGGTAACAGTAAGTGGTCAGTTGGGTGAGATGTGGAGATGAGAATTGGAAATCCTGGAGCGGACTTTAAAGAGGAGACAAACCTAAATGAAGAAAGGGTAACCAGATGATCGGACCTAAAGAAGTGAAGAAGAAGAATTCGGTAATGATTTTTAGGTTCGGGGAATAGTAGTGTAGAAACGATAGTGAGCCACCGTCAGCCCCCGCTGAGCAACTCCGTAAGAGAGTCTTCTTCTTCAAATGCTCTCAGCTCGTTTCCGACCCGTAGCGACTCCGTGGAGAAACCCTCTTCAGAACGTCCCATCTTCTGTCAAAAAGTTGTTCTGACATGTGTATCCAGAGAATCTTCTCGGTAAAGATACAGAAGTGGTTAGCGTGGCTTAGTGGAAAGAGCACGGGCTTGGGAGTCGGAGGTCGTGGGTTCTAATGCCGGCTCCTCCACTTGTCTCCTGTGTGACCTTGGGCAAGACACTTCTCTGTGCCTCAGTTACCTCATCTGTAACAATGGGGATTAAAAAAAAATGTGAGTCCGACGTGGGACAATCTGATTACCCTGTATCTACCCCAGCGCTTAGAACAGTGCTCTGCGTGTAGTAAGCGCTTAACAAATACCGTAATTATTATTAAGTGGTTAACTGTTGCCGCCTTCTGCGTAGTACTCTGTACACAGTGAGTGCTCGATAAGTACGATCGAATGAATGAGTCTCTACCGTTGTCTTTGATCAATGTTTTGATCACTTGATCTTCCACCTTTGACTCTTTTCCATGCTGCCGCCCAGCACAGGTGAATTGACTCTGATACTCTGGCGTAGACCTTTCCATCGTGAGTAACCCCGAATGGCATAGCTCTAAGCTTCATCAGCGCAAGCAAATTCTCCTGCCAAGGTAAACTGTGGATTTATGAGAGAGTAGGCTTAAATTAAAGCAGAAGAGATTAAAGCAGTTAGTCCTCAGGAAGAATTTTTGCTTGAAGGAATTTGGTCGGGTTTCCTCCACTGGAGATCTTCACGTAAAGGTCAGATGTTTTTCAGGTTATCTAGGTGATACCTGGGGATCCAGTCCGGACTCTGGGCTCAGCTTTTTGGAGGTTAATATTTTTCAGAGGGTGGCCAGGAGAAAAGGATTGTAAGTTGAGAAAATGCTCCGTGTTTGGGGCGCCTCATCTCGGAGGTCCTTAGGCAATGTTCTCTGTGTACTGAAATGATAAATGAGAATGTGACAGAAGAATTGACTCCAGATCAATTGCCTTTTCTCAGACTCTTTATTCAAGCTCATCACCAATATACATATTGGCTTAGTGAGCTCATCTCCTCCCTCCTTTGCGACTGAAAACAATCCAGAAATAAGGCAAATATATGCCAACATTCTCCTGGTTCCCTTCCTCCGGACAGCCTTAGCCCTGGACAGGCATCCCTAAAGAAAGACAGACTGGTGATGTCTATTTCTATACTACTTGAAATCACTTCTTTCACATCCTAATTGTTTTAGAAACAAATTCGATTTGAAAGAGGAAACTGTGCCTTTAAGTGCTTATTCTGGCACAATTTTTCCCTCGTTAAATATTTTTATTTATTTAAAAACAATATAACCACATAAATATTTATTTAGACATTTTTAGAAATCATTTTTCCTTTTCATAGGAAGAGATTACCATAGGCTAATTCAGTGAATGAAGCATTTCACATACAAATTTTTGCATTATCTGATAGGTTTTCATATGTAAATCACATGCATCTGTTTATCTCTGGTGAATGGTGTCAAATATTCTCAATGCGAAAGGCACCTTAAGTAACATTATCTTCCTAATGACTTTTCTTTTTCTGAGGAAAAATTGGTTATTTGTGCCAGGTATTTAGAAATTGTCATTCAAAATCAGCTTTTGGTGTTTTTATTAAAATTGGCTTTGGGCATAAAAGGAAGCTGAACTCTTTGAGGTAAATTTCCATTTTGCATCATTTATGCAAACCTTTTGGAGTTGTCCAAGATGATGAAATTCAGTCACTAAGCATTTAAGGAGCACCAAAGTACTTCCAGTGGAAACATTCCACTACACTGATAGGACTTTATGAGTCACTACTTGTTCATATTGGATTTATACACACGCAGAGGACTAACGCTTTTCCAGTGTCTGAAATGGTGCATGCCCCATCTCTCTCTCACTCTCCTCTCAAATAGACCTGTATTCTTTGAATTCACTCTGTGGGTGAAATCAAAGCAGAGAACAAACACCGTTTTGATATGGCTTTGAAGATGATAACAGCTCCTAACAGAGAAAAAGGCGGCTCAGGTTTGTGCAAGAGCAGTGAGCGCCGGGACGACCAGCCCAAGAAAAGTCTCCTTTTTAATGAGCGTGCTGTGAGACGGTCTCAAAGAATTGCTTCATTCTAAAAAGATGCATCCTCGCTACGGTCGATTTCAATCCGCTATTGCCGAGTCAGAGTGTGACACCCATTCTTTTCCAGCAACAACATTTTTTGAACCAACTGAGCAGACAGAGGATCACGAGCCCTACAGAAGAATTTAAGTTTGCCTAAGGATTAGAACTTTTTTTATCCTTAGAACAAAGCTTTCTTGTCAATTCCTGTAATGCTCTCCCCAGGTGGCAAAGCTTAGCTATGCATTCTGGTAAATATTGAGATAATGGATAGGTTGGAAGAGAAACTAAATTCCAAAACTTTCCAAAGAATTCAGAAAACTTTTAAAATTTGCTGGAAATCCAAGCTGACATTTGAGTGGCGTACATCGATTGTTTTTCAGGTGAGGATGGAAAAATCTTTGGAAGACCTAGCATCAAACGCATTTTGCTTTAGTGTGCATGTATTTTACTGTAATCAATCCATCAGTGGTATTTACGGAGTGCTTACTCGGGGCGGAGCACCCTACTAAGCTCTTGAGCGAGTACAGTACAACAGAGTTGGTGGACACATTCCCTGCCCACAAATAATAATCATAATGGTGGGATTTGTGAAGCACTTACTATGGGTCAAGCACCGTTCTAAGCGCTGGGTTAAATGCACGCTAATCAGGTTGGACCCAGTCCCCGTCCCACATGGGGCTCACAGTCTTTATCCCCATTTTACAGATGAGCAAACTGAGGCACAGAGCAGTGAAGTGACTTTCCTAAGGTAACACAACAGACAAGTGGCAGAGCTGGGATTAGAACTCAAGTCCTTCTCACTCACAAGCCTGGTTTCTATCCACTAGGTCATGCTAGTGGGGAAGCAGCGTGGCTCAGTGGAAAGAGCCCGGGCTTGGGAGTCAGAAGTCATGGGTTTGAATCCCGGCTCCACCACTTGTCAGCTGTGTGACTGTGGGCAAGTCACTTCACTTCTCTGGGCCTCAGTTCCCTCATCTGTAAAATGGGGATGAAAGACTGTGAGCCTCATGTGGGACAATCTGATTACCCTGTATCTCCCCCCAGCGCTTAGAACAGTGCTCTGCACATAGTAAGCGCTTAACAAATACCCACATTATTATTATTATGCTGCTTCCCTATAAGAAGGTGTCAGAGAGAGGGAAGGGGCATAAAATCAAAAGGGAAGCCATTACCGGATCAGACCAATGGCCCACCCAGCTCAATACTCAGTATCCCAGTGGTGCCCATTGGACACCTGCGGGAATCACATAATGGTAACCTCACTGTGGGCAGGGAACGTGTGTTCTAACGCTGTTGTATCGTCCTCTCCCAAGCTGTTAATACAGTGCTCTGCACATCGCAAGGGCTCAAGAAATACCATCGATGATGATGGTGGCTATCGTTCCTGGCATCCACCTTCAATCAATCAATCAATCAATCAATCATATTTATTGAGTGCTTACTAGATGCAGAGTACTGTACTGAACTCTTGGGAGAGTACAGTACAACAGAATGAGCATATACGTTCCCTGCCCATAACGAGTTTATAGCCAGAGGACTAATCCCCACCTACCTCTTCAAGTGATCTCATCAACTTCCGCTCACACCGATGTGGTTCTGTGTATGCGAGTGTCCGTTGAAGAATTCCTTTTTTTGGCTGGCTTGGTGGTTCCCCTTTGACCTCTGTTTTAGCTCTAGTCCCGGTGCCTGATTCTGCCTAGATGTTAAGGCACAAATTGGACTGGATGTTCTCATGAGTCGGTCATCCACAGAGATGTTTGAGAATCGCTTCCTTCGGAATCTTTATTACGTATAGAATATCTAATAATAAAAATAATAATAGTGGTATTTTGTTTAGCATTTACTACGAGCCAGGTACTCTACTAAGCGCGGGGTGAATACAAGTAGATTGGGTTGGACACACTCTTTGTCCCACACGGGACTCACAATCTTAATCCCCATTTTACAGAGGAGGGGACTGAGGGAACGGAGAAACAGGGTGGTCTAGTGGATAGAACACGAGCCTGGGAGTCAGAAGGACCCGAGTTCTAATCCAGACTCTGTCACTTGTCTGCTGTGTGACCTTGGGCAAGTCACGTAATTTCTTTATGCCTCAGTTACTTCATCTGTAAAGTGGGAATTAAGACTGTAGGCCCCATGTGGGACATGGACTGTGTCCAACCTTATTAGCTTGTATCTACCACAGCCCTTAGAACGGTGCCTGGTACACAGTAAGTTCTTAACAAACACCATTAACCAAGAAAAGCAGTATGGCCTGGATGATAGAGCCTGAGTTTGGGGGTCAGAAGGACCTGGGTTCTGGTACCGACTCTGCCCCTTGTCTGCTGTGTGACCTTGGGTAAGTCACTTGACTTCTCTGTGCAACAGTTATCTGTAAAAGAGGGATTAAGACTGTGAGTTCCATGAGGGAAATGGAATGTGTCTAACCCGATTATTTGTATCTACCTAGTGTTTAATTCAATGCTTCTGTCTCCCAGTGGGGCAAATACCTACTGTCTCCTGGGTATCCTATGCCATCCAATCAGATTGATGATCATCAATGCCCTGAAGATCTCTTTTACCTTCCTGGGGGATGCCGGTCGACAGATCTCTCTGTTCCTCGGTTTTTCCGAGAACAGAACAGAGATCGTGATACAAGCCATTTGCCTCCCTTGTGGGTGTCCTTCCTAGCCTTTTTTCCATTTCTAAAACACTGCGTTTTGCAGTAGATTCACCTCGGGGTGAAAGTACATGTTTAAATATTCACTGCAATACATAAACCCAAACAGCAACATCTGAAACCCATGCTGTGTACCTCCTCATTAAAGAGATATGTCTGAAGGTCAATAGGTCGTAGCTCTCACAGACTGAAGTACATATCCATTTATACAAACTCCTCAGTACCGAAGCAATTTCAGAAAATACAAATATCGGATCAATCAATAACATTGGGGTGGGTTAATTCAGACCAATCAATCAATAGTATTTATTGAGCACTTGCACCTTTCCAAACACTTACTCTGCAAACAGCAAGTCCTCAATAAATACCATTGATAGATTGATTGAGCGTATTGTTTCTAGGGTGGCCATTTGTCCAGTTTTCAGCTGGCCTTATCCTTGTACATACTGTTTACTGTTCCTAGAAAAACATTATGCAAATATTTATCCGGAGCAGCAAAGTGTAGCGGGACATTATTACACCGTGGAACTGGTAGCGACGTGACGCAGGATGTGATGTGTCTCCCTAATGTCGTTCGTAGACTCGGGGGCTTGATAGCTCATCATTCCCGAGAAACCAAATGTCTCCGATAAATGTAGTCTGCGGACCTGGATTGTGACCCCAGTCATGAAACCCCGAGATAGGTGTCAGTCAGTAGCCCCGGATAGTTTATTTTCCTCACTTTTGGCTGGTGGCCGTGGTGCATAGAAAGTTTTTTAATGAGACTGCGAAGGATTGAACTGTAGAGAATGCGTTTCCTGTTTATGGGCCCAAGTACATGCAAGGTGTGGTACATATATTTAAATAAAATGATGCTGACTTTCCATAAAATGCTCAGTTAAGAGGGGCTTGCATTCTCTGGAGCAGATTCTTGATAAATTAGATGGCCCAAATTGGAGCCTCCTGAAAAGGCTGTATGTGGGAAGGTTAAGGAAAGGCCCCTGATTATGAAGTAAAAACAAATTGTTAGTGTAAACTGGAGTAAGCAATTTCCTTATAAAAAGGGCCCTGGGGTAGCTAGTTTCAGAGCTAAAAACATACATGTATAATATATGGGAAGGACACAAGACAGAGAATCCTTCCCAATAAATTGTACATTTTTCCTGGTCTTTCAGGCTTGGAGGAGCAAAGAAATGTGGACCTAAAATGTTAGTCCTTGCCCTCTTTTCTTAAATTAACCTGTTCCCTGGGATTGGGATTTTTATATCAATCAAATTCATCTAACCTGAGAGACTTTTACCGGAGGTGGTGAGGTTTGATGGAAAGCAGTGTTGTCTAGTGGCCTGGAAGTCAGAAGGACCTGGGATCTAATCCCAGTTCTGCCACCTGTCTGCTATGTGACCTTGGGCAAGGTACTTCACTTCTGTGTGACTCAGTTACCTCATCTGTAAAATGGGGATTAAGATTGTGAACCTCCTGTGGGGCAGGGAATGTGTCCAACCTGATTTGCTTGTATTCACCCCAGGGCTTAGTACAGTGCCTGGCACATAGTAAGCACTTAACAAATAGTACAATTATAATTATTAGTATTAATAATGAGAAGAGTGCACGTGGAAGTCAGGCATCCCAGGCTCTGCTGTGTGATATCAGGCATGTCACTTAACCTCTCTGAATTTGTTTCCTTATTTGTTAAATGGAGATATCTGCTCCAATCTCTCTCACTGGGATATTGCTGGATAAACTGAGGTAATCCCTTTCCCCCTTAGATTGTGAGCCTCATGTAGGACAGAAACTGTGTCTAATCAGATATACTGCCTCTACCCCAGTGCCTAGCATAGAACATTGGCCCAAAGTAAGGACTTGGTAAATAACAAGAAAAGCAGTGTGGTTCAGTGTGGGTAAGAGCCCAGGCCCGGAAGTCAGAAGGACCTGGCTTCTAATCCGAGCTCCGCCACATGTCTGCAGTGTGACCTTGGTCAAGTCACTTAACTTCTCTGAGCCTCAGTTTTCTCATCTGTCAAATGGGGATAAGATTGTGAGCCCCACAAGGAGCAGGGACTCTGTCTGACCTGATTAACTTGTATCTACCCCGGTGCCTAGACCAGTGTTCGGCATAGAGTAAGTGCTTAATATAGGTACCATAATTATTAGTACCATAGAAGGGAAGAGATTCTCTAAAATTGATCTCTTAGGGCTCTCCCTCTCTCTCAACAAGTGGTGCGACTTTCCTTTTGATGTCTCCTTCTTAGTCTCTTGCTCATTACCTCCAGCAGATTAGCATAATGTGGAATCCCAAAACAACGATCCAATTCATCCTCCGCAGACTACACCAGAAGCGTTTCATTTATCATTTCCCTTGATCACGTTTGGAGCACAATGATAAACTCAAAGGTTACCTTACCTGTGCAGTCAGTCTGAGAGTAATCTACCCACCATTTTCCTGAGTTATAGGTGTGCTCTGGGGAAATGCATCTCTAAAGCAGCAATAACTGTATATTTCAGGAAAATAAATTGCTAAGTAAGATGTACAGAAGACTCCACCTATTCTTCTGTCTTACGTATCCCTCCCAAATTACTATTCTGAGACTAAGGCACTCAACACTTCAAGAAACATGGCCCTTTGACACTACTGTGATTTGCCATAATACACTCACAGAGAAACATGAATTCAGTAAATTCCCATAAAATACCCCATATAGTTCTCCCGAACAATTTCATACAAGACTGAATGTGAACTCTTCTTTCACACCTTGAAAATGGGTTTAAGTATTTTGAAGTGGTTTTAATGAAGAATCTGTGAAATTCAGCTGAGTGAACTGCCACAAGAACACCATCTCAACGAGAAACGATTTTATCATTATCCCGTCGAGTCAGTGCTTACTAAGTGATGAACACTGTGCTCAGTATTGAGGGAGATACAAGATCATTAGTTTGCATGTGGTTCCTATCCCATGTGGGACTCAACCGTTTAAGAAAAGTTTTTCTTTAAAGTTCTTCTTACATATGTTTCCTTGCTTGAACATCAGGATGGAGAATATCAACCTCATCAAATTATTTTCATAACGCCATCGACTCTCACTGGAAGACTATCTGGGCAATGTCTAATTGAAGCAGTTCCCTTATAAAATTAAGTATTTTGTTAGCTCTTTGAAAGAAAAGTTTTTGATGTGCGTTTTGCAGTCTTCTAGCAGTCTAAGTGATGAATTCTTGGGACCCAGCTACAATACGTTTCTTCAAGGAATGGCTGTATCAAGTTAGCAGATTGGTGGTTTGGCTGCCTGAAACCACATGGAATTAAGGACATGGGAACTGGAGGGCCACAAGTAGACTGACCAAACCAAATAAAACTATATTAAACGTCACAGCCCCTGCCAGTTCATTGGTGGCAGCAACAACCAGAGCAAAATTTTAAGGAACGTTCAAGGGAGGTCCAGTGAGACTGCTGTGGAGTAAAAGAATGAAGGGACTTGACTAAGGAAGGAAGAAGCAGTTGTGGAACTTTCCACAGAAAAGAATCTGTATTGTTTTCACTGTGCATACTAGTAAAGAAGAGAAGCAGCGTGGCTCAGTGGAAAGAGCCCGGGCTTGGGAGTCAGAGATCATGAGTTCGAATGCCGGCTCTGCCACTTGTCAGCTGTGTGACTGTGGGCAAGTCACTTCACTTCTCTGTGCCTCAGTTACCTCATCTGCCAAATGGGGATTAACTGTGAACCTCGCGTGGGACAACCCGATTACCCTGTATCTTCCCCAGCGCTTAGAACAGTGCTCTGCACATAGTAAGCGCTTAACAAATACCAACACTATTATTATTATGATGTGTAATGCCTCATTCTCTTTGGTAGTACCCCATCTACTAGTAGTGGCGGGTTCAGAAGAAGGAACAGCTCAAGATAACCTCGGAGATACAGATCTCTTTGGAGTCCAGAAAGAACTGAAAAGAGAAGGAGATATTCTGCCAAATGAAACCAATTGACAGGTGTGCTGTCCAAACTATTTTCGTCTCTGCTCGCAACGTCACAGCAATATTACACCGTAATAGTCTGGGACCAAAGTCGATTCAGAGAGATTAGTAGTTGAAGCATAAGACTCTGGTAGATTTTTCTGTACTTATCTTTTTCTTCAATGTATATCTCCTTACATGTTCCTCACAAGCCTCCAATCCTTAGCATTGGGAACAAAATAAGAGGGGAAAAATATTGACATTGTCAGTCTGATTTATAACATGCCCACTGTGTGCAGAACACTCTATTAGGCATCATATGGAGTTGAATGGAAGCCAATGAAGTCCTCTACTCCCTCCAAAGAATCTCATAATCCAAAGCGCGAAATAGGACAGATGACCCTACTTAAAGGAGAGGTTTAAATGACTCAAATGTCTACAGTCAGAAGAGTCAGTCTTGGCAGGTTAAAATTTGGAACCATTTCACGTTCAATCAATGGTGAATATATATATATATATTTTAAGTAGTAAAGTAGTCCCAAATTTGAAAGGATCTTGCACAAATGGGGAATAAAATGATCATATACATCCACATTTCTATAACCTAATATTTCACATTTACGAAAAATGTATATAATGCTTCTTTGGTCCTTGGCATCTTAATCACAACCATTAAGTTGAATTGTACAACATTGCGGGTGGGGGGAATATTTGGTTGTCTTATTTTATAAAACCTGCCTTGATAAAAAGTAAAATGCAAAACAAAAACTTCCTCAAAGGGAAACATGAGATTATATTAGACCCAGAGTTGCATTTGTGGAAATTGAGACACTTTTGGCAAGGTTAATATAACAGTTCAATAACCAGTGTATTGCATATTCAGTTAATGAAATGAGGGATCAAAATGAGAGGGGATCAAGGAATGTGTCTTTTATATTGTTACATCGTACTCTTCCAGGGACTCAGTACAGTGCTCTGCACAAAGTAAGCGTTCAGTAAATATGACCGACAGATTATATGTCTGGCTCATGCAGTTCTCTTTACCTAGGCACCAATTTGAGGGAAAAAATGGAAGTATTTTATGTATGGCCGAGGAAGAGTTGTATTTGAGCAATGAGGGATCTGGGTCATTTGAGGCAAACTTCTGGTGTTAGAAATATTAATTCCCTTCCTGATTTGGTTAGTATCATTCCACCAGGTCAATCCAACTAAGTTAAGTGGATGGTTGATAATTCTGTTCTTGATGAACTGTGGCAGAGGAAGTTACTGGGAAACTCAAGGGGGAAAGATCTACTTAGTTATCAAGATGAGTTCTCTCTGTTGCCTAAATTTACTAGATAATCTACAACCAATCATCGTTAATTGGTGATTATTTTACAAAATCCTCACTCAAGTCCTTAAGTGCTATGTTAATCAGTGGTATTTACTGAGTGCTTTCTGTTTGCTCTCTTATCAAGAGCTTTGAAGAGTGCAATCCAATAGGGTTGGTAGATATGTTCCTTGCCCACAAGGAGCTCATCAGGATGAAAAACTATCTTGGGCCTAGACCTCCTATAGTTACTTTTGTTTCTTATTAAAGACTATCCCAAATCAAGTGGAACCCCACAGAGAAAGGATGAATAAAATCATAAAAGTGCACATTTCATTTTGCCCACAGGCAACTTGAAATCGAAACTGAAATATGGGCAGAGAAGATGCAAGTCGCTGGTGGCTCTTTTCAGTTGGAAGGGGCTCCAATTTTACATTCTTATCTGCCTCAGTTCCAACCAACTGTATTTTGGAAATCCCTTACAGAAATAATAGAAAGCCATTGACCTACAGGGATCCCCAGGTATAACACTTTTCTCTGAGCACTGTTTCATGATAGTGCTATTTAATTTTAATACTGGAATTATTTAATGCCAGGGTTCTCACTTTGAGATAATGCTCAATGCCTGTGCAGAGTTTACCTTGCCTCCAACAGCTCAACCTTTGAAGTATTCTGATTTTAGTAAAGCGTATTTCAGTAGCTCTTTGTTCTCAGGTTGGCATTATGAGAAATCTCTAACTTATTAGCACAAGGTGTCTTTTTGCTCCAAAGGATATGACAATTAAATATTTATATGCGTGCGTGTAAACATCTAATTCATATAATCCATAATTATTGGTGCATATTTTCATCGCTATTTGATCATTGAACTATTTTGTGTTTTTTATTGCTGTTTTATATAATTTTTGGCCATTTGGAGGGATTTAGGAGTGCATTAATACATTTCACATTATTCTGTCACTTGGCACCTTTTTGCATGGAACCAATTAATAGTACTAATCGGGGTGTATCAATATCATGGATTACGGTTGAATCGATGAATTAATCCATCATTTACATCAATATAACCTTCCCCAGAAATTTTTGCTTATTTGAAATGTTCCGATTAATTTGATCAAAATGTCATTTGTTGCATGCCGGAATAACATATTTTATTACCAATTTGGTATTATGTTGAATACAGATACAAACATCTGTTTTCTATCTAGCTGCCAAGGAAGGTGAGAGTGCCTGGATAGAGAAACACTTTAAAAAAAAACAAGAAAAACAGCAACTTCATTCTTGAGGAACAAATCTTGCACTTTTGTGGGTTCTTATTTAGGGAATCTAATGATGCTTGGCTAGCTGAGCTATGATAGTAGTCCAGGTGAATAAGGATTACAGGTTTCATTTAAGAGCTGTATACAGTTGAAAGTCCATAATTTAGTCCCAGCAACATCCCTGAGTTGGACTGGGAGAAAAATACTTTTATCCCTCTTGTGCAGGTGGGAAATCAGGGGTCTGAAGAGCAATAAACATAGCCATGGCCTAAAGACCGTAGATCTGAAAGAAATAAGGCAGTGCGTAAGGTGTTGTTGATGGTTTGTGATGTCATCCTGCACTCCTGCCCTTTCCCCTTACAGTATGGCAGCACCACAAGGGTCAATGTTTGTGTGTGCCCATTGTAACCGGAACTGTGAATCCCCCGTTGGTCTTTTCACAAGGATGGTCTAATAGAAACAGACCAGGACTGAGAGTCACGAAAGCCCAGTTCTAATTTTGGCCCCACCCCTTGCCTATTGTGTGATCTTGGGGAAGTCATTTCACTGCTCTGGGCCTCAGTTTCCTCACCTGTAAAATAGGGATTCAATACATGTTCCCTCTCCCCCTTTATGGATCAGGACATATCTGTAATTTAGTTATTTGTATTGATGTCTGTCTCCCCCTTTCTAGACTGTAAGCTTGTTGTGGGCAGGGAAAGTGTCTGTTTATTGTTGTATTGCACTCTCCCAAGGGCGCTCTGCACACAGTAAGCGCTCAGTAAATACTGTTGAATGAATGAATGATTGAACTGCATCATATGTTTGTATTGCATCTTCCTCAGCATTTAGTTCAAATGCTTGGCGCAAAGTAAGCACTTAAGAAATACAAATATGATTATTTTTATTATTCATTCACCCATGCAACCATATGTGAATTTCACTGTCAATTACATCCTTCTTGAGCAAAGGATGCGTGTGTGTGTGTGAGAGAGAGAATTTTTATACTTAGGCAGGTATATCAGTCAGTCAATCTCTGGTATTCAATGAGTGCTTGCTATGTTCAGAGCACTGTACTAAGCATTTGGAAAAAATTCGATACAGTAGACGTGGTAGATACGATGCCCTCTCACAAGGTAGCTTACATATACATATGTAAGGAAGCTTACATTCAAGCAAAAACCTGAAGTGATTTTTGAGTTTCATGACCTCTCTGTCTTCCTGTGATAGTCCCCATCTTCTACAGAAAGTGGGAAGAAATAGCAAAATGGCCAAAGGTGAGAACAGGATGAAAATGGCCAAGCATTAAGCTTGAATCTTGAATCAAAATAGTAAATACCACATTAGTTGTATTCTGAGTCCAGGTTGAAGGTTTTTTTTCTTTTTGCATTAGAAACATTTTAAAAAAGATTAATCCTTACTGTCACAGTTATATTTGCAACAAATCCTTTTTTAAAAGTTTGTTTTCCCACAAGTAGATCCGTAATTTGAAAGTAGATTATTTTGTCCTTCTGAAACCGAGTTGCAGATGAAAAACAGTGAGAGGGTCGTATCAGCGTTCATCTGAGGCAACCTGTAATTCCTCTCTTGGTTTTGGACAAGAAATGCATGAAAGATATTTACCGTCTCACTATTTTGGCAGAAACCCAAAACAAACATATGTCACAATTTTCAAGAGAAATATTGGGCTGGCTGGGCCAAATCAAGGCATTATATTTAGTTTGCTGTAAATAATTCCGTGTTTGCATATACTTCATTCTGAGACCGGTCTTGGGTACTTTCTAAAATTAGCTGAAATATCCAACCACACCTTTTTGGAACACAATTGTAACTCATTTCTGATGCAAAAGCAAGGACAAAGCAAACGTGAAAGTACGCCCCAGCGTCACAGTACAGAGTTAAATGGGAATAGTAATACTAAAGAAAAAATAATTTTGTCATGGATACCTTTAAAGCTGGTCACTCAATGCTTCTGTGATTATTGTAGACCATCAGGAATGTCCAGTCTTCATGTTAATTGGGCAGTTCACTTAATTAAGCGAGTAAATCACCGGATTTAAGATCAATCTTTGGAGATACACCAGCAGCAAGACTGAAAACAGGAGAGCCTGAGACCCTTGAGTAGGCATTGGCAGAATGTTGTTGCTTTATTAAATCTCTTCCTAGTAATGCTGTCAAATTCAGTCCGAGGCATTAATGGGCAGTTCCCCAGATCAGAAGATCCCAGAGAAAGGATGACTTGAGTTCAGTGCTTAGAACAGTGCTTCGCACATAGTAAGCGCTTAACAAATGCCCTCACTATTATTAGTATTATTATTCTCATTTCCTAAATAGAGAAGCAACGTGACCTAGTGGATAGAGTATGGGCCTGAGAGTCAGAAAGGCCTGGGTTCGGATTTCGGCTCCACCACTCATCTGCTGTGACACCTTGGGCAAATCATTTGACTTCTCTGTGTCTCAGTTACCTCGTCTATGAAATGGGGATTAAGACTGTGAGCCCAATGTATGACATGGGCTGTATCCAACTTGGTTTGCTGGCATCGACCCCAGCGCTTAGGTCAGTACCTGGCGCGTTACCAAGATAAATGGATGAAAGCCGATAGTAACCTCAATCAGTCCTTTAATCGATTATATTGAACACTTACTGTGAGCAGAGCACTGGACTGGGCACTTGGGAGGGTACAATATAACAGTTGGTAAATGCTTTCCCTGCCCATTATGAGCTCACAGTCTAGAGAAGAAGAAAGACAGTTATATAGATAAATATATTATGGATCGGTTCATAAGTGCTATGGGGCCGAGGGTGGGGTGAATAAACGGAGCAAATCAGGGTGACGCCGCAGGGAGCGGGAAAAGAGGAAAGGAGGGCTTAGTCAGAGAAGGCCTCTTGGAGGAGATGTGCCTTCAATAAGGCTTTGAAAGGGGGGAAGGTAATTGTCAGATTTGAGGAGGGAGGGTGTTCCGGATCTCCCCTTAAAATACTGCTGGGGAAAACGGGAGCGTTGATAAAGGTGCAGGAGCGGGGACGGATTGGAGAGGAGCAAGGGAGATTTTAGGGAGATCCCACCTGACAGTTTCAATTTTCTCAATAAAGAAGGTGGCCGGGTCTTTGGAGCAAGAGATGGGGGAGGCGGCAGGGCAGGGGTTTGGACGAGGGAGTTAAATATTTGGAACAATTGTCAAGGGTAATGGGCGTGATTGTCAGTAAGGATGGAGAAATAATTTTACTGGGCAGAGGAGAGGGCAGTGTAATGGCACATAAGGATAAACCGTAAGTGGATGAGGTCGGCCTGATATCTAGGTTTCTGCCAGCAGAGATCTCTAGCTCTTGCACAGGAGCAAAGAAAGTAGATGCAGGAGGCTGAGGGCTAGCGGTACGAGATCGGTGAAAGGATAGAGGAGCTAGTGATTTGAGTTCATTCATTCAATAGTATTTATTGAGCGCTTACTATGTGCAGAGCACGGTACTAAGCGCTTGGAATGTACAAATCGGCAACAGATAGAGACAGTCCCTGGCCTTTGACGAGCTTACGGTCTAGTAGAGAGGGTGGGGTTGAGAGCGTCCGTTTGGTCATCAAGGTAGTAGGGGTATGGAGGCTAAATGGGGCACGATGGCTTGAGAAACTTGGATGGAGTCAGAAGATTGGGGGTCTCTGTGGAGGAACGGCATAGATTCGCGGGTAGGAGGTAAGTGGGAGAGAAGGCAGGTGAGGAGGTCGTGCTCAGATAGAGGGATTTTAGAGTTAGTGAGGGTAGAGATTGTACAGCCACTAGAGATGATGAGATCGAGCGTGTGTCCGAGTCGGTGAGTAGGCGAGCTGCGGAGGAGCGGGAGGTCAGAGGAGTTGAGGAGTGATAGAAAGTGGGCAGCAGAAGGGCCCGAGTTTTCATTTCCTTAATCTATTTAACTTCTTATAACCACCGAAAGGGTATTTGGTGAGGTAATTTTTCTCCCTAATAAAAATTTTACTTGACGGATTTCTGGAATCAGTTGACTGGGCCTTTAAACATTGATGTCCCAGGGGCCCAGGAGACTCAATCCAGGGGATGGAGCTGTCCGCTGCATTCAGAAGACCTGGCCCTCGACGCAAGAAGGTCAGGCGGTAGGATTAACCCCTCCCAGACAAGTAATGGTTTTAGAAAGAGTCAGGAAATTTGCCGGTGATTAAAAACACCCAACCGACAGGCGTTGGAAGAAAAAGTTCAAAGCCATTGCATTTTTTTTCCACGCAGTTGTTGTGAGTGTTGGGGTGTACCAGAGCTAAGTGGGATAGGCCCAGAGACCCGAGTCACCCCACAAGCCGTGACAAAATGGAATAGAGAGCACGTCAAAATCCTCGTTCCAGCTCTTTTGGTCGTTTGGCTTTTTGAGAGCTGTTTTGGTTTTGCATTTTGCTTTGTTCTTTTTTTTTTTTTTTTTTTTTTACTGTTGCTGCCACGGAACTCAGTTCTTCCATCCAGACCCTGAAGTGGATGGACTGGAATGACCTGAGAGGCAATATTTCAAGCCAGGATGAAATGAGGAAGAATTGGAAATCCTACACAAAAGAGCTTGATTTTTCTAGTCTTTTTGTTAACGTGACCCGAGGGAGAGCCCAGGGTCCTGCCTTGGCTCTCACTCAGCGGTTGCCCATAAGTACATGTTGATTCTTCTAGATAGCTTTGGTCTAAAGAAAGGAAATACTGCTTAAAGCTAGTATTTTAACCAGTATGGAGACTCTGCATACATTTAGCCTCTTAA
The DNA here is from genome assembly GCF_004115215.2 of Ornithorhynchus anatinus. Taxonomy (NCBI): domain Eukaryota; kingdom Metazoa; phylum Chordata; class Mammalia; order Monotremata; family Ornithorhynchidae; genus Ornithorhynchus; species Ornithorhynchus anatinus. The sequence goes on along the minus strand of NC_041736.1, from coordinate 8,005,016 downwards.
GAAATAGTCCATGAGTGAACTTCAATAAATTACTAGTCTTGATGCCTTTCAGTGAGTTGGTTTGGTCTTGGAAGACTTGGGGACAGAAGTAAAGCCATTTCTGGGACAGATCAGTGGCCCATCCAGCCAAGTTTTCTGTCTTCAACACTTCAACTGCTGGAAGAAACAGGAGGGTGGAGTGGGGTGGGAGTTTTTCCCTGGTGCAAGAAGGCCATTCCCAGGGGAAGAGGGCTTGAGAAGCAGCATGGCCTAGTGGATAGAGCACTGGCCTGGCCCCTCCCTAGGAGACTGATGTAATAATAATAATTATGGTATTTGTTAAGCGCTAACTATATGCCAAGCACTTTTCTAAGCACTGGGGTAGATACAGGGTAATCAGGTTGTCCCACATGGGGCTCGCAGTCTCCATCCCTATTTTACAGGTAAGGTAACTGAGGCACAGATAAGTTAAGCGATTTGCCCGAGGTCACACAGCAGACAGGTGGCGGAGGCGGGATCTAGAGGAGTGAAAAAGAGAGGTACAACAAAGCTGAGGCGTATGTGAAAGAAACGGAAGGAGGATGAAGATGGAATTTTTAGGGCAGAACCAAGGAGCCATCCTCAGAGAATAAGGATATGAGTCCCTGGGATTTAGGAACGAGAGGAGAAGGGAGTTTTGATGAAGGCTACCCACCTCCTCCCTAATCTCTAATTTCACTTAAATGATCAGACGTCACACTGCCACTGCTTCTGGGTTTTTGGTTTCTCTCTGATGTGATTCCAGGTAAAGAATCCAGCATCTCCCATTCAGTATCTCTTTTTTCCTCCCTGTCTGATGACTCTTGAGCCTGCTATGCTGCCATGGGAACCTGCAAAAGACAGTAGGCTCCCATTACATTTATTCCCTTTCATCCCTTTTTGAAAACAAATTCAACGCGTTTTGTTGAGCTTGGCAAACGTGTCCCAACTCGGGGACCTAAAATTTGCACATTCTAATCAATTTTGAGTTGATAAGCCAACAAGATGAAACTACTGAAACAATTACCCAATTGCTATCGCTTCAAAATGGGGCAGTTGGTCAACAATTCTGAATGGACACATTTCAATACTGTCCCTAAATGGGTGACCTAGTAGAAGGAGCAGGTTGGGATTCAGAGGATCTGATTCATTCTAATCCTGGCTCTGCCAGTTGCTTCTGTGTGACTTTGGGCAAGTCACCTAACTTCCCTGGGCCTCTGTTACCTCATCTGTAAAAAGGGGATTAAGACTTTGAGCCCCATGTGGGACATGAACTATGTCCAGTCTGATTAGCTTGTGTCTACTCCAGTGTTTATTACAGTGCCCGGTACTTAGTAAGCACATAAAAAGTACCAGAAACAAAACCAAAAAAGTAAGATTGAAGGCTTGGCCCATTGAGAGTCTTGAGGATGGTAACTGTGAGACAACACTTTGACATTTGGTTACCCCAGTGAACATGTTTATGTTCACTGTGGATGAGGTATTTGGAACATGACAGAAGAAATCGAAGGGAACCTGATTAATAATATGGAATTGTGTTCCACCTGCTTTAATTTGAGTCCCATTTAGCCCTCTTCTTTGGGAATTTAAGAAGGATATACGGGAAGAGGAGAAAGTTAAAAACTACCCTTCAGTACGTCCAAATGATCACGTCCTGCAGGATTGATAGACTATCAAGGAAAATATCCCTCTGTTGAAGTTTAGTTTTGACTACTCTAATTGGTAGTCAGATTAGATGGTTAGGGAAGATTGGGCTCGGTTGAATCCGGTAGTGCCACCTAATCCACCGTAGCCCTGTTTGAGATTACACCAATACCTAATGATTGACACCATTCGTAAAAGAGGATAGACCTGGGAAAAGAAGAGTTTTGTTTTTTTTTTTTCCTGAAAATGATTTTAGAGCGGTATCACCAGGCTGATACCATATCTAATTAGTAAATTGCACAAATACAACAGGAGTTTGAATAACATGTTATGAATTTTCATTTGTACACATGTGGCTTTTGGAATCCTGCCATTTCCTGAAATAGGAAGATTGTTCTGAATAGTAAATAGTAAGAATTTCTGTTTTAGCTCCAACTTTAATTTGTATCTGGCTTGAGAAATGTGATCAAATTATCTAATCAAAATCTTTGACACTGTCAAAGGGCTTTTTAAAAATAAAGACAATATTAAAATGAAGTCTCTAAATTAATCTCGTTATCTGCATCAAATTGAATGAGGACTAAAATAGGACTTGCGTCTGGCAAAGTTTGGTTTACAGAGATGATGTTGACACACACATTTGTCTGTTCCGTTGTGGGCCCTGGCTTAATTTCAAATCCGATATTCAAAATGAAGACTAAGTATCTGATCCGAGAATGGTCTTTTTTCAGTTTTCTCTGTTTCAATTTTGAGGAATGGATTGGTGAGCATGTGTTAGTTTCTGTTAATGAATATAATATTATAAGCTGATATTTGTGGAAGAATAAGTGGGCCAGTCCAGAGAGCGGAATGTCTCCAACTACAGGCTATTGGTCTTCAGATTTCCTACCCACCAGTCTGCCTGTTCATATCGCTGACTGACAGTTGAAACGCAAACACAAAATATCTGACTCTGGCCATCAGAACTTGGGAACTTGTAGCCAGGAAAGAAAGTTGTGCTTGGAAAAAAAAAGAATTAATGAGCCTCAGAAAAAATTTATCCTAGTTGATTTTGGATAAAGCAGAAAATCAGTTGATTGTATTTGTTGAGCACTTACGTGCAGAGTACTGTATAAAGTTTTTGGCAAAGTACAATATAACAGAATTAGCAGCTACGTTGCCTGACCATAACGAGCTTACTCTCTAGAAGGGGACACAGTCATTAATGTAAATACATAGGTAATTTATAACATATGATTTAAATATATATATATAAATGTTCTGGGGCTGGGGGTGGTGCGGATTTCAAGTACCCAAAGGTCACAGATTGAATTGCAGTGATGATGCAGAAGGGAGAGTGAGCCAGAGAAAAGGGAAAATGGTAAGGAGTCTCTGTTTGACATGGGAGGTGTAGGGGCAGCTACGGGAGGTTCTTGAGGAGTGGAGAAAAACGTGAACTGAACGTTTTTGTGGCTAAGTGATTCGTGCAGCGGAGCGAAATATGGATTGGAGTGGGGAGAGACAGGAGGCTGGAAGGTCAGTGAGAAGGCAGATGCATAGTGTAGGATAGAATGTAGGATAAGTGTTTGAAAAGACAACCGTTTAAGAAATTAGTGAAATCCTCAAAGCTCAGGCAGACTGCCCCCATTGCTGTCATGAAAATACTCAGGGTTATATGAGCGAGTAAATGTTATAGTATTGAGTGAGTACCCACGGGGTTCAGTGACTGCGTTAAGCACTAGGGAAAGAGCAACAGACACATGAGATAACTTTCTCTGCCCATGAAGAATTTACACTCCGATATAAACGAAACTACTCTTAGAGTGACCAGCGTGATTTCTGACTTGTTAATGTTCATCCACTCTGGGGATAAAACTAGATAACCAGGCAACACGAGCATGGGATCCAATATCGCCATTGTACAATTCCCCCCTTCTAGACTGTGAGCCGTTGTTGGTTAGGGATTGTCTCTACTTGTTTCCGAATTAGTACAGTGCTCTGCGCACAGTAAGCGCTCGATAAATGCGATTGAATGAATGAATGAATACTACACCTCGTCGGCATGATTAGAAAAAATAGATTTCAAACAGAACTAGGTTATTAATGCCTCACATCATATCTCAATCTGGTCTCTGGCATTTTCCCTTCCAAGTTATTTATTTTAACATCCAATGGCAGATATTCTGGTGGCATTGACAGTTTTACACGCTTGTAATTGTGTTTGAATTACGACCATTGAACAATTAAACAATTATTTCAAGAAGCCATCCTTTACGGTAAACAGCCATTCGCTTCAAACATCAGTTGCACTGGAGACTCAATATGTTTGATCTTACCACATGTAAAATCTTAAGGAATGTGTAATAACCAGACGTCCTTCGTGAAACCAAGTGGTTGTGAGCCCCATGTGGGTCAGGGACTGTGTTGGACCTGATTATCTTGTATTGATCCCAGAGCCTACGACAGAGGTAGACACATAATATACTCTTAATGAGTACCATAACAATAATAATTATTTTTATGAAAAGGAATTCCATTTGGGTTCACGTTCATTCGGTCATATTTACTGAGTGCTTACGTGCGCAAAGCCCTGTACTAAGCGCTTAGCACTGTACTTAGCATTATTCACGTGCCTGGATGCCCTCTCTACAGTGCTCTGGGTTTGGAGGCCCATTTGGAGTTAGAGTCCAATTTATTTTTAAATGGCATTTGTTAAGTGAAGTAAAATGGCTTATTAGATAGAGCCTTTGGCCCTGAAGTCAGAAGGACGGGTGTTCTAATCCTGGCTCTGCCACTTGTTTGTTGTGTGACTGTTGGAAAGTCACTTCTCTGTGCCTCAGTTACCTCATCTGTAAAATGGGGATTAAGACTGTGAGCCCCATGTGGGACAGGGATTGTGTCCAAAGTGATTATTTTGCATCTACCCCAGTGCTTAGAACAGTGCTTGACACACAGTAAGTGCATGGCAATATTTTGAGCATTTTAGGAGGAGTGTGAACTCCTCAGGAATTAAAGGACTTTCCAATGCAATCAATTAATTGGATTTATTGAGCACTTATTGTGTGGAGAGTACTGTAGAGAATACAATATAACAGAGTTGGTAGACATGTTCCCTCCCTAAGAGGAGCTTGCAGTTCAATAAGTAAGTCTGTGGAAGGTAAGCACATTGCTACTTCCATTGCATAAACACTGATGTAGTCGTAGGAACGGGATTTTTTTTGAACACCTGTTTGATGCAACACACTGTACTAAGGCTCCTGGGAAGGACTGAATAAAAAAATGACCCGTTTCCTGCCACAAGGAGCTTGCATTCTAACAGACTCGCTACTAGTCAGCAAAAATCAGTGCTTCCCCTAAAATTCTAGCTTTCACCAGGGAGTAAGAGGAGGCCCAAGGATAAATGGAATAATTGAATATTTCTCCATGAAAAGAAATGCTATTACAATTCTAAGATTATAATCTCTATTAAGAGAGACAATGTTGCCCAGCAGAAAGAGCGTGTGCCTGGGAGTTAGGAGTACTGGGACCCCAGGTTCTTGTCCAGCAGTGCCAGGGGCGTGCTGTGTGACCTTGGGCAAGCCGCTTGACTTTTCTGAGCCTCAGATGAGATAGCTGTCAAGTGGGCATAAAATACCTGCTCTCCGCTCTCTTAGACTATGAGCTCCACGTTGGACAGAGGCTGACTGCTCTAATTATGATGCATCTAGCCCAGCGTTTGGCACATAGTAGTACTCATTTTTATGCTGTGGTTATTTTTCTTGGTGATATAGGAACCACCCATTTCTTACTTCCATCAAAAGGCATCCCTCCTTTGGAGCATTATTTTAAATTAGAACATCTGTCCTTTGACTTGTATTTTAATATGAATTAGGGTCATGCTATGGTTTCTAGTACAAATAAGCACAGTTATGACATACGTGCAAAATTCATGTTTATCCTCAACTGCGTGGATGCTAACCAGGAGGCATTAAAAATATCTGGCCCTGGAACATCACAACTAAAACTTTAATTTACTGAACGTACGGTTTATCTGAGGACAGTCATCCGTCTGTAAGAGCAGCCGCAGCTGGCTGCATGCCTAAGATCAGAGTCGCCTGGTTCACATGAAACCTTAAAAGCCCACCGCTAAAAAATGTCTGTCAACTTTCCCCCTTTTAGCCTTCCTTTCCCAAAGTGGGGAAAACTCTCTCAGCACATCCCAACCGGAACACAAAGCTGTTTAATATCCAAATGATTTTCTTTTGCGTTCTGGGTCGATTGCCGTTCTTAGCTAGTGTATTGTTTTTCTCGACTCGGATTTCAGGGGCTGGATTCCTCTCAGCCTGGCCGACCCTTATTAGCACAACCAAGTGCTTGGATGCCCCCATAAAAACAGCAAGTTCGAATTAATTGACAAACCAGCCTTCTCTTCCCCACCCCACCCCAACAGATTTACAGAAATGTGTCAGCGTTGGGAGAACACATTGTCTTTGTGGACATTTTCAGGTTATATCCCAAGGAGATTTCAGTGGGCAGCTGCTTGCGGAGTATGAATATGTTGTTTCTGATTGTGATTCTGTAAGCCATAAGTTGATCCCCTGCAGGAATTCTAATTGTACAACAGCCAGTCTATGCTAGACCATCTTGAAATGGAGCATTTTTGATTTTGGAAGTTGTTTTCTTTTTCCTTTCATGTGTTCATAATTTAATTAAGCTATGGGGAGAGAGAAAGAAAAGGAAAAAGGAAGAGAGAGAAGAAATGACTTCAGTTTTGGGAAAAAACACCATCAGCTTTGGGGAACTACAAGGAAAATTGAAAACAGTAAATATAAGTAACAATAAAAAGAAGAAAGAAATTCAGTGGTAGATGCACGAGATGAAAATGTGTTTTTTCATGTTCATAAATTGGATACAATAATTCAGTGGTGTTACGGAATTATTCAGATAATATTTCACAGATTAATTAGGATCGGCTCAAAAGAATACTGGATCTTAATTGCCTGTAGCGGAAACTTCTAAATGACAATATCCCTGGCCACACAGTATGCGTACTCAAAATTGTGACTGGAAACTGCTCCCCCTTTCCTGAGGTCCTTTCTGATTAGAGATGTCTTCAGCTTTGAACAGGCAAAACAACTGTCCACTCGATGTTTTCTTTGGCTGGAAACACAAGTCCCTGAAGAAGTTTGCTTCGAATCAGAAAGTGTCACTGAATATGTCCCGTGAAGTATTAACATGGGGGGGGGGGGGGGGCGGGGGAGGGTCTGTGAATAAGACAGAAGAAAAATCACCTGAACCCTAACACATACTTTATCGAGAAAGTGGGCACATCACAGGTTTAACCCTTTGAACAGCCCATAGTCTTGCACCCGAGTGAATTATAAATATGGATGGATAGATAGCATATGTCCGGAAGATCTAATAAGTAGTCTTCGAGTGAATCTGAAGGCGGTCTCTGAAGCAGTTAAGGAGTTAACATTAAACATCATAAGATCGGAGAAGAGGACAAGCTAAAATGGGAAATACATACATAAGGCGGCATTTCTAGCCGAAAGGTGTCTACTCCATATGAAAGCCAAAATAACTACTGTAACCTTAAGTAAGCAAACACAAATAACCAATAGGTATGTGAACCCTTCCAATTTTCAGGTTACCTCTCTTGTCTATAGACATCTCTCTCACTCAAACACACACATACGTAACTTTATATTGTAAAAATATGAAAATAGTATGTACAGTAGACACAATCATTGATGCGGGTACGAACGCAGCATTGGTGTTGTGAAGAAAAAGTGAGGGATGTTCACAATTTATAAGGTTTTTGGTATTCTTGCTCTTGTATAAATAGTCCTGTATTGCTTTTTGATAACATTTTTAATTGAATGATATAATTACCCCGTGGGTTTTCATTTCGGACAGGAAAAGTGCTAGGTGGTGATAACAGAGTGAAACAAAGCTGCAGGACGCTATTCTGAGGAAGAAAAGGGGGTGGCTAGACTTATTGAACTGGTCTTGTTGCTCTTTAGAAAAAAAATAAGAGGAGCCTCTTTCAATAGAAATGCCACTTAACTTGATTTATAGCGTGAAGTGTTAATGGAACTGAATTATAAAAATATCGTGTGTTAACATTTTCCCGTGGGTTCCGGGGTCATCCGTGGCCTGGAGAAGACCACCGACCATTTTCAGATACCCGCAAATGGACGGGAAACAATCAGCCGGTCCTTGCACCGCTCGGGTTTAATTTTTGAAGAAAAGTTTCTCGCTTCGGCGTTCGGCGGTTTGCAGAAAGCCGGTTTTGCAGGACCACGGATGCCTGAATAGAGCAAACGGTGTTTAAGGGGAGGGAAGCCCTGGCAGTAAGTGTGCACAATATTCCACATTATATACATGTCATTTCTGAGTTCTGTTGGAACGTTGCGGTGTCAAATCTGTATGACAGATTGAGGTGAAAGCCGGGGAGAGAGAGCTTGTGAAAAGCGTTCCTGACTTAGTCGGGCACCCTATAGAATTTATCCTGCGGGCTATAACTAACCAGTTTCATCACATAAAAGGAGGAGTGGAACAGGGATAATTGTCTACTAATTTAAGTATCTCATTTGGTCAGATTATTATTTCCCTAATATTCAAGTGTAACAATGCCATCTAGTGATGAAAGCCCAAACTGATGCTTCCAGCCACGTTCTGGGCTAGAGGTAACTGAGGAATTTGCCTGATTATTCTATAACCAATTAGCTTAATAGAGTAGAGGAATGGATTAGTTATCTCTAAAGTGTTGCGCGCTGGGGCACACAAATATCTAAATTCTCTTGGCTACCGTCGTTGTCGGAAAACACAGCCCGTATGGGTGAGAAACTGTCGTGCGGCAGGAAAGTATCCGAATCTCCATCGGTCAGTGACCTGAGCTTATGGCCTCTCTGATATTTGCACATTCGATGGATCTTCCCAACTACTTTTATGCCCCAAGCATCTGTTTGTGTTGAAGCTTTACTTTTCCAAAGCAGGCTACATGAAATGAGATCTAACCGAACTCTTAGGGCAGACTCCTCCGGCAGAGTCCTCTCTGCTGTCAGTTCACGGAGCCGAGCCGACGCTGAGGTAACGGAAGGATTCGATCGTGGCACGGGTTGCTCCTTCGTGATGGCCGTTTGTCGGCGTGGCCGGGAAGACTTTTTTCCCGTTTAACTCTCCTATAGGAACGGCGTGGCCCGCCATTCCGGTCGGGGTCGCCGTTCAATTGATCTGAAATCTAGGATGAAAAGTTAAAAATTTAGTTCAGAAGAGAAGAACTCTGTAGTGCGAGGTGCACTTTTTCAAAGGGGACTTTCTCTGAATCGTTGTCCACATCCCCTGTGATATTCAGCGTGCGGTTCCATTCGACGCTGGCAGAGGTTCACCCAGAGGCGCGTCTTTTCTCTGACGGACTGTATGTCGCAAACACACTTTGGAAAAGAATTAAGAAAAAGAAGAATCCTAATCACCTAGGAAAAAGAGCACATTGAAATAGGATCGTCTGGACCATCCAGAAGTATATAAAATTTATTTTGTATAGTATCTTCTGTATATATTTGATACCTAAATTGCTTTACGGTGACAATACGGCCTGGGAGTTCCGTATCAAAAAGGGTGATGTAAAAGATGTAGGATTTAAAGTTTCTCCCCCTCACTGATAATTTGTGATTATGGTGTAAGTGTCATTGTGTCTTCCTATAGGTTGCCAGATATGTTATAAATGAAATCTCAGAGTGCAAACCTCAATCTTCAACTAGTGTTACATAAAATAGAGTTCTTTCACAGAATTAGGCACTATCAGCTATTAGAGAGAATTTCTGTACATTTTCCATTTGTGCTTGGGAGAATGAAAACGCCCTCTTCATTAGCAATTTACAAACTATGTCCCAAACTCTTTTGCATTTTGACAGAAAGTCATGGAGAAGATAAGGCGGTCTTAAAAACCACCAATAGCTTTTATCTTTAAAACATCTTTTCCTCCCAACTCTAGCACATTTTACTTTACATTATGAAGTCCTACTGAGTACAGTTCACTGTCCTCTGTTATAGAGGACATGTTGGCTGTGTCTTTCCAGCATCAGTTGCAGTTTGTGAAAGGGATTTTCTGTGTGGAAAATTCAGTCTGGATGTACAGGAGAGTAGCCTGACTGTAAACCCCAGGCTGATATTAACAGAGACAAGTTGCATGTTTTGGGAATGATATCCTGACTCAAGGCCCCTCTCAGGATCCTCAAATGAAGAATAACTGGCTCATTGACAGACAGCCATTTCAGCTGTCCTAGCCCCACAGTGAGTCCTGCCCCTGCCGTATAACGTTCTCTTTTTAGGGGCCTGAGAGCCGTCTCCAGAGAGTGGGCCGCAGCTGTCAATCAGACAGCCTTTCAGACCAATCAGGAGTCTTGCCAAAATAGTCATGTTTCTGAAAAGAACCATTAAAAAAAGCAAAACAAAGAGCCCTGTCTACCTGAGCACAACCTAATTCTTTCCCGGTCTACCTTGGTTGGTTGGGTTAGGAGAGACTATTACCAAATCTTCCTATTGTTTACTGGCTGAGGCAGATTTTGTTCAGGCAATTAAAAATCGAGTAGCTTGCTGCAAAGCTTATCACGGTGATGTGAGGCTTGTCCTATGCAGAGTCAGCCACTAAGTAACTTTTCTACTATTTAAAGCTTGTTTAAGAAACACAAACAAAAGCTCTTCTCCAATTAAGATGTTTTAACTAATTCCCTAATTCTGTACAGATGCAGATTCTGATGTCAGCAGTATGGTTAGACAAATATTTGCAACAGAATGGGGGGCTAAACAATAGGAGAAAAGTCTGTGGACGCTGATACGGTCAACTTCACGGCCTCCTTGAAGATGCAACTGATATTGTATTGCGAGGAAGAATATGGAATCCATAAACCACGAAACAGACAACTGGGGGAGAGATTCCGTGGTATTGATCGTTCTGTTGACTTTTCAGGAATTTGGTCTCGGCACAGAAACAATTCTAGGTTCTTGGGATGTCCCTCGAAATGAGGAAATGTCGGTAGAGCATTTCAAGTTCCCCAGAAAAGAGGCGGTGTATGAATTTAAGGTAGAATTAGCTATTACGTTAGCTCCCGCCAGCTCGAATAAATAATCTGATCATATCAGAGAAGCTGCGGTGGCTCCAGCTGTAGGTTATCTGGTGAAGTTTTAGGAAAATTACAATTTCTACAGAATTGCAGTAGCTCTATGAGTGAATTACCTAAGAGATCCAGCAGATTTGGTTTAATGGAGTGATTTTCCGATTCAGGTTTCCTCTAAAGCATCAGCAATCCAACTGTGCAGGAGTTTTGTCTCTACAAACCAGGATGGCATGAGCTGATAATTTCATTCATATGGAGTGCTGCCTTAAACAATTCAGCAGGGCTCTGGATTTAAGGGCCGTGAGTCAGTCCCATTTATAGATGTTTAATCGTAGCACATGGACTTCCGATAGATTTGAAAGGGAAATCTCGATCTGGCCATTTCTCAAGGAATCTTTTAGATGCATGTTAATTAGCTCAAAGGAGCTCAGAAATATGAAGGGGTAATTAGTCGATCTGGATTTGGGTACTGAAAGGTGTTAATCAGTGAGGAGCATTGCAAACATTTTTGTCTTGTACGTAGAATGCATGTAGAATCCTACATCCATTATACTAATCACTACTGATCCCAAGCCCCAAAATGTGGTGATTAATTCATTATTATGTATTATTCATTCATTCAGTTGTATTTATTGAGCGCTTACTGTGTGCAGAGCACCGCACTAAGTGCTTGGAAAGTGCAGTCGGCAACACATAGAGGCAATCTCGACCCAACAACGGGCTCACAGTCTAGAAGTGGGGAGACAGACAACAAAACGAAACAAGTAGACGGGCATCAATAACATCAATATAAATGGTGATGCGGAAGGTCTCCTTTTTGGTGGAGATGGTGGGAGTTTGGAGAAGCCTCCAGTCCCAGCAACAGGACGGTTTCGATGAGTCTGGCTGGGCCCTCCTCCCCCACAAATTCCATCTCTCCATTAAAGCCTAAATAGCAGCAGCCACATATATTAAGACATCGTATTATCGTAATGTCAGCATAACGATCCTGGTGGCACCGTCCACTGACTAGACTACTGCAATTTAAGGAGGGGAAAGGGCAGTTCACTTTGTATTTCCATCTCCTCAACTCCTGTTTTTCATGGTCGTCGTCATCGTCATTCTTGGCACCTTAATTTTGTGGGGAAATAATCAGCTGGGTACAATGTTGTAAGAACCAAGGCAGAGCCCCTTACAGAAAATCAAATAAATGCAATTCCTATTAATTAAACCCACTATTCTGTGCTTTCTGTTTAATGTAATTATTTTGTCTCACGGGGAATTGTTTTCCCCACAGTACCGTTTCTATAAATACTAAGCAGTTTAGCTAAATCAATTTTGCTGCTCCACAAAAAAATTCCAACTTTTAATGAAAGGACATTTTCTCCTACCGTGGGAAGCTTGGATCTGTAGAATTCCGATGAGACCCGTGTATACTTATAAAATCAATAATTAACCAAAATTTGTGGTAGCTCTCCATGTCTAATCCCGGCTCCGCCACTTGTCAGCTGTGTGACTTTGGGCAAGTCACTTATCTTCTCTGCCTCAGGTACCTCATCTGTAAAACGGGGATTAAGACTGTGAGCCCCACGTGGGACAACCTGATTACCTTGTATCTCCCCCGGCCCCAGTGCTTAAAAGCCTTTCTTTTAGGAGACTTATTTTTTATTTACAGTGAGTTTTAAACCTAACTTGCTAGTCCTTTCAAAGAGCGTTTAGAAGTTAATTCTATCTGCATCATATAAGGCAGCATTCCCTCATTCTTATGAGGAGAAAAAGTGGCAGAGGGGTCCTTGTGAAAGAGTAGTGGCCTGGGAGTCAGAGGACTTGGGTTCTAAACCTAGCTTCACCACTTTTCTGCTCTGTGACCTTGAGCAAGTCACTTAACTTCTCCGTTGCTTAGCTTTCTCATCCATAAAACGGGGATTCAATATCAGTTGTGCTTCATTTGTATTGTGAGATAGTGAACCAGGGTCTGTGTCCCACCTGATTTTCTTATACAGTGTTTGGCGTATAGTAAGCGCTAACAATACCATTATTATTATTACTGTTATAGATGAGTACGATTATACAGATTTGAAATTTAAGGGATTCTCCCCTTAAAATTGTTTAATTATACCGTGACTCGAGAGCCCTTTTGCTTTTGTACATTACCCCAAATTTGATGAACGTAACTTCTGCTTTTCAGTTGTATCATTAGGTTTAGTAAAGCCGTTTCCATCATATGCACGGATATGCTGGGGACGGCTCATACTTACCAAGAAACCCAAACTAAATCGGGGCAGATTTTTTATACTTTAGCTCCATCTAGCAGTCGTTGAATAAATCACTGGCCATGAAATCCTGGCCGACTTTCCCACCAGGAGGGCAGAGCTGCCTGCTCATTTTGATAATGAAGAACAGCCATGTTGGGCATCTCCATTTACTTCAGTAGGTTGAGATTATGAAAACAGAATGTTCTTCCCTCCAATCTAGCATCTGGTAACAGGTCAAAAAGTTGTGATTTTTATCCCATCACCCAATCCTCCTCCATTTGGGATTACGTTCTGGACCGAGAGTGAAGTAGCCTAACCGGAAACTAGAAAAGATAACTGTCATCTCTCGAGGTCACTCTTGTGATCTCACTCTGGGGAGGAGTGAAAATTTATCGTGAAGTTGGCCCATCACCGAGCTGCAATGTTGCAGGGGTTGAGTATGTTAGATGGGTGGTTTTTTAAAAGTATTTCTAAGAGTTGGAGTAGAAGTGGTATTCATTAAACATCTATGGTATGAAAGAACCGTATGAAGATTACCTTTAGTAGGTAACTATATTTTAAAGTCTGTGGATTCTCACAAAAAGAAAATTACCCTTCCCTTTTCCCTATAACAGGGTACATGCTAGTTTTTGCAGCACAAGAGAATTTGTGTTCTCTGTAATTGCTTTAAAAAACCAAACACTTGCTCTAGTCAAAATGGCCATTCAGATCAACTGAAGCTCTTTCTTTTACTATCACGTTATGTTTCACAAACAACACCTTTTAGGTGGGAAAGAGGCGCATAATTCAAAGTAATTTGCCATGGTTGTTTCCTTTTGCTCCTTAGCTGAACTTCTCTTATCTTTCTCAAACGAGTTTACCGCCAGTGTTAGCCCTCGGTGATTGCTGTAGATCCCTTGCCAGTGACACAGGAGTTGTTTTGAATCGTTTGTAACGGCAAGCTATTCTTCAAAGGAAAAGGACATCTATTCTGAAAGGGAAAATGTTTGCCAAAAATATCAACTTTGGACCATTTCTGCCTCTCTTAACACTCAAGTGTGGATTTCATTCTATTTTCCTTACTACAGAGGGAATCAGTACGAAGAGATCGCATGAAGAGGACGGCGTGCGTGTTGTCGATTGAGTTGATATTACTTTTTGAATATTTGAGGAAAGACTCATTTCATTGCTTTCTTTGTTGCTTTTAATCAAATGGTGATTTTTTTTAAAAAATCAGAGTGAATTGAATGTCTATTTCTTGGAAAATAGCTCCCTCTAGTGTTTAGAACCGTTGACCAACATTTTCTCAAATATTATATAATAATAATAATGTTGGTATTTGTTAAGCGCTTACTATGTGCAGAGCCCTGCTCTAAGCGCTGGGATAGATACAGGGTCATCAGGTGGTCCCACGAGAGGCTCACAGTCTTCATTCCCATTTGACAGATGAGGTCACTGAGGCACAGAGAAGTTACATGACTTGCCCACGGTCACACAGCTGACAAGTGGCAGAGCCGGGATTCGAACCCATGACCTCTGCCTCCCAAGCCCGGGCTCTTTCCACTGAGCCACGTTGCTTCCCAATGCTTGGCCTCAAACACCCTTAGAATATCTGAAGCGCAGCTGAAGGACACTGACTTTAATTCCATATAAGGAGATACTGTCTTGGGGGGAACAAGACTACTAGGAAAATACCTCAAATAACGTAAGATGACCAAAGGATCCTTGCCCCCAACATTTGGTCAGTGACCTGTTGAAAAAAACAAAAACAGACAACTCAACCTCAGGCTACGTGGGAAGGGAACAGAAGCAGCATGGTTCAGTTGAAAGAGCACGGGCCGGGGAGTCAGAGGACCTGGGTTCTGATCCCGACCATCAATTGCTTGCTGTGTGACCTTGGGCAAGTCACTTAACTTCCCTGTGGCTCAGTTTCCCTTAACTGAAAATGGGGATTCAATACCTGTTCTCTCTCCTACTTAGACTGTGAGCCCCATGTGGGAAAGGGGATGTGCAACTGAGAACAGTGCTCGACACATAGTAAGCACTTAACAGATACAGTAAAAAAAGAAATCAAAGAAAACTATTCTGAGGAAAACCCTGCCCCTCATTTTCAAGGATCCGATTCCAGAACCGTCCATATCAAAACCCACTTCAAATCTGGGGCTTTCTTAGCCAAAGCGCAGCGGTGAAGCTCTTATTCATGAAATTTAGGCAGAAAAGAGGCTTTGATATGAATGATCTGGATCACTGCCTCAAGCCTCTGTTTAAGCTGTGATTCTCAATCAGACTTGTCAATGGATGTAAATATGTTTGTGATGACCACAGTCCATCTGTGTTTAGCTCCTTCATGGGATCAGTGTGGAAGGCTTCATTTCTCCCTATGAGCTTTTTCAATTCCTTGCCGTGTTAGAGTCCCAAGCAATGCATCTTTGATACCACTGCTGAAGATAGCCATTGAAGAGATACAGGTATAAACGAGCCAAACAAGAATCGCTTGCTAGAAATACCTTTGCAGATTCATGCTGACGCTGCCTTGTTGATCATTTGAACTCGTTGGGATGTTCTGTCTCCCTGCTCTGCCCTTTGGAGGTACAGTCTGTTGAAAGTTTGGTTACAAAAACAGGAGAAATGTTTCAGCCGCTCTACCTCTTGATGATCCACTGAGCAGAATCTTGATTGATGGACCGGGGGCCAATCACCACCGGCCTCCGTTCTTTACTTCTTGCTTCATCTCTCGCTTGCTCACTTATGAGCTGACCACAGGCCTCACTCCATCTTGCTACTTTCTATCCACTTCTATCCATCTATTTCCCGTGGATTCGCACCCTTTATTCCTCCCCCTCTCGGCCCCACAGCCCGTATGTGCATAGCCGTAATGCATTTAATTATATTAATGCCTCTCTCTCGTCCTCTAGACTGTAAGCTCGATGGGGGCAGGAAATGTCTCTACCAACTTTATTATATCGTTATAGCGTACTCTTCCGTGTGCTTAGGACAGTGCCCTGCACACATTAAGCGCTCAATAAATATGATTGATTGATTCATCCAGATCCCTGATCCCTACTCCACTCTGACTCTCTTGGGTCTCACTGAAGACCCATCAGTAAGTCACTGATCCCAGAGTGGATGAGGAGATGAGAGTAGCCCAAACACCACCCAATCCTCCTTACCCGATGTGTGTGTTTGTGTTCTCCATATTGCATAAGAGTTATATTCACCTGTTTAGAAATATTCCCGTTGAAATGAGGGAGTGCAGCGTTGATTAGATTTGTTTGTGTGAGATGTAGAAAGGGGGATTTGGGTGCTGTGAATTGACTCGTGGGCAGGGAATGTGTCTACCAACTCTGTTGTACTCTCCCAAGCACTTAGTAGAATGTTCTGCATACAGTAAGGACGCAATAAATTCCAG
Organism: Ornithorhynchus anatinus; assembly: GCF_004115215.2. Classification (NCBI taxonomy): domain Eukaryota; kingdom Metazoa; phylum Chordata; class Mammalia; order Monotremata; family Ornithorhynchidae; genus Ornithorhynchus; species Ornithorhynchus anatinus. Next base: position 7,988,673 of record NC_041736.1, on the reverse strand, counting down.
ATTTGGGCTCTGGGAGGCTTGAGTGAACTTGAGTGAGAAATCTTACGTAGAGTAGATAGGTGATGAGGCTTAAAGGTCTTAATGGAATGAGCATGGGACCAGGAGTCAGCAGAACTGGGTTCAATTCCAGGTCTGCCACTAACCAGCTGTGTGACTTTGGGTAAGTCACTTAACCTCTCTAGGCCCCATTTTCTCATTTGTAAAATGGGAATAAAATCATTTTATGAGCCCTGTGTGGGACATGAATTTTTTCCCATCTCATGTATGTACCCCAGCACTTAGCATGCAACAAACATTAAATAAATGCCTAATTTCATTTTTAATTATGATGTGAAGAAACAACAGTGTATTTTCAAAGATGATTACAAAGTTTCCATTCTTCTCTTCCTTTTCTGAGAAAAAGCCAGGCACGATAGTCTGACATCATAGAGTCCCGGGGATCTTCTAGCTAAGATTACGACATGTCTACAGATTCAGCTTTTAAAAACACAAGGGGCAAACCGTCGTGATTAAGACTGTCTTCACATGACCAAGAAATGTAGTCACCTCAGTATTAATGAGACTACGTTATGTTGACCGTAGGCAGCGTTTCCCATATTCCTAAAACAGGTCACCCAAAACAGCTTTTACGATGGCAAGGGCCAGGAAAATATTAAGGAGACTTAGAATTGTGCACCTTAAATTCCAAGTACTTTTATTTTTCTTAGTTGGTTAAGTGGTTAGATTTTTAAAGAAAACCACTAGGAGGATGTCTTGCATGGGTCAGGTGAGTATCTGGTGGATAGTATATTTTATATTTTCAAGGATTTGAGGTATTTTCATATCTGAATGGATTATCCCTTTAGTTTTGCAGTGTGTTGTCATACAGTGTTCAGCGTATTGCTTCAGTACTGGCGCAGATGGAGAAAGTCTTGATAAGTCACAGTGATCATTGGAGCATGGGTATATTTCCTCAGGACCTGAGTGAAAAAGAGAGGTGTCATCTGTTCAGTGGTAAGATTCGGAGAGAGATCCTTCGAGGAATAAAATCAGAAGGGAAGCAGGCTTGCAGCCGGGGGGTGATTCACCGAAGAAGAGACCGTGGGCCATGGTCGTTCACGGCTGCCTTACTGCTACGGGCTCTCGTTATATCCCGGCTAGACTACTGTGTCAGCCTTCTCTCAGATCTCCCTTCCTCCTCTCTCACCCCCCTCCGGTCTATCCTTCACTCCTCCGCCCGGCTCATCTTCCCGCAGAAACGATCTGGGCACGTCACTCCCCTTCTTAAACAACTCCAGTGGTTGCCTATCGACCTCCGCTCCAAACAAAAACTCCTCACTCTAGGCTTCGAGGCTCTCCGTCACCTCGCCCCTTCCCACCTCTCCTCCCTTCTCTCTTTCTACCGCCTACCCCGCACGCTCCGCTCCTCCGCCGCCCACCTCCTCGCCGTCCCTCGGTCTCGCCCGTCCCGCCGTCGACCCCCGGGCCGCGTCCTCCCGCGGTCCCGGAACGCCCTCCCTCCTCACCTCTGCCAAACTGATTCTCTTCGCCTCTTCAAAACCCTACTTAAAACTCACCTCCTCCGAGAGGCCTTCCCAGACTGAGCTCCTCTTCTCCCTCTACTCCCTCTGCCACGCCCCCTTTACCTCTCCGCAGCTAAACCCTCTTTTTCCCCTTTTCCCTCTGCTCCTCCCCCTCTCCCTTCCCATCCCCTCAGCACTGCACTCGTCCGCTCAACTGTATATATTTTCGTGACCCTATTTATTTTGTTAATGAGATGTACATCGCCTCGATTCTATTCAGTTGCCATTGCTTTTACGAGATGTTCTTCCCCTCGACTCTATTTATCCCCATCGTTCTTGTCTGTCTCCCCCGATTAGACCGTAAGCCCGTCAAACGGCAGGGACCGTCTCTATCTGTTGCCGACTTGTTCGTTCCAAGCGCTTAGTACAGTGCTCTGCACATAGTAAGCGCTCAATAAATACTATTGAATGAATGAATGAATGAACAAAAGTAGATAAATGAAAGCTCACGAACCTTTGAAGAACGGTTTTTGCTTCTACCTTAATTTCCTTGACTTTCTCCATTTCTAACTGTAGCGTTATATGTTCAGGAGAGCAGCAGAGATCATTCAAGTGCCTCAGTGTTGAATACTAGTAGCAGTAGTTATTTATCAAGTGCTCACCGGTCAGTCGTGTTTATTGAGCGCTTACTGTGTGCAGAGCACTGGACTAAGTACTTGAGAGAGTACAACAATAAACAGGCACATTCCCTCCCCACAGAGAGTTGACAGCCTAGAGGACGAGCTTACAGTCTAGAGGGTGTGCAGAGCACTGTACTGAGTACTGGGAAAAAATACACGGGTGGGAAGTAGACTCCACAGGGAACTGGTGACAGATACTCATTTCATATTAGAGTTCAGGGTTCACGGTTCTTGGCCGGCATTTTCATTTGCATGATGTAAGCGTATGAAGGAAGTCTGTGGGCACCCGGAATAGATCATCAGAGGGGAAAAAAAGTTAGAAAATTTGAGAAGAGTTTTAAAAAATTTGTGGGCTATCTGCTAATGAATTGTTTTCTGCAGGGGAAAATAAGCCTCTGGTAAGTCTTCAGTATACACTTCTGAATTGAATTAGATGGTACATCCGTAACCATTAGGGTAGATGCCAGAGAAGACGATAATAATCATAATAATCATGTTGGCATTTGTTAAGCGCTTACTATGTGCAGAGCACTGTTCTAAGCGCTGGGGGAGATACAAGGTCATCAGGTTGTCCCACGTGAGGCTCACAGTCAATCCCCATTTTACAGATGAGGTAACTGAGGCCCAGAGAAGTGAAGCGACCTGCCCACAGTCACACAGCTGCCAAATGGCAGAGCTGGGAATCGAACCCATGACCTCTGACTCCCAAGCCCGGGCTCTTTCCACTGAGCTACGCTGCTTCTCACATTGTTACTCAGAGCATCTTGTGGCCACTGTCAGAAACCAAAAGCAGGACTAAATGATCCTTAAGTCAGACCCAATAATGACCTTTGTTATATTCTAGTCATAACTTCTAATAGTGTGGCTATTTAACCTTTTGCAATAAGTTTTGTTTTCCATTAAGCTCGGTTCTTATTTATTCTTCTTTTTGTTCTGTTCTCTCTCAAAAGTCTCATTTGTGTCAATCAGCCCCGTTTAAGATCTAGCAACTTTGGAAAGTAGGAATTCGATATTCCCCTTGGATGATGTTAACGTGTGGAAATAGGCTTTTCCGTTCCATATTACCCAGCACTCAGGAAAAGTGTTCCACAAATACTTCCCAGATTAGCAAAAATAAATAGGGAACTCTAAAGGTAATGACGGAATGTCAGTTTCTTGCCATTAATTTCCCAGGTTATTTCTATTACTGTATTAAAATGTTTGGTACGTTAACACTTTGAGCTAAGTGTCTCAAATGTGCATTTAATTTAGATTTAATAACACCATTTTTGCTTATGAAAACTAAGTCAATTATTGAGAGCATTTCTCGAGGTTTAGCAATTATTTAAGAGGTGCATTTACTATAAAGTAATTAGCTCAAATGGCACGTTCCTGGAAGTAGCATATTTAAAACAACTTTACATATTTGTTAGGGAAGGGAAATATTTTATAGCAATATAATTTGGAAATATTTAAATGTATTTGATCTAGCAGGCTTTTTACTTTCAATAAGAGTAAATGCAGGTTTTCAAGTGACTTTTAAGTATTTTAACGCTAACTTCCCCTACATTCATCATGAGAAGTGAGACCATAATTAACAGTAATCCCATCACTTGAAAGAGCCTATAAAGAAGAAGTATTTTAAAAATTGCTCTGCTAAAGGAACCGCTGAGACTAGCTCGGCCCTTAAGTTATTTAACATACCGACCGTGATTTATCCAACGCCATTTCACGAAAGGCTCTCAGATAACTTCAGAGGGTAAAATCTAGCCAACACAACTTGAATCAATTTGATTTCTTTCTGCCTTCTTTACTCATTCATCATTAGCGATCTGGATCAGTTACAGTTTGCTAGCTCCGATCGATATTAGCTATTCATTTGATTTCCCAATTTTACAATCTGGGCGGTGTTTTTTAGTAACCCCTAAGCGTATGATCCAATGTACCCACTTGATCCCTTCAATAGGCTATTGTTTGTAATTATTCAGAGTTCGGAGTGTTCTCACTGAGAGTTGGAAACTTTCCTGGCGTCTGTATGACTGCATAGCCTGGAACCATCAAATACCGATAAAGTAGAAGGTCAGCAGTCTGTGCCCGTGTAACCTGTGGGAGGGAATGGGAGCCAAAGTCAGTTCTTTGAGGAGCCTGAAACGAGGATAAGGTTGAATCAAAAAGAGTGAGTGGGGCGGTCGGGAGTAAAGTTCCCTCAGTTGTAAAATGGGGATTCAATAACTCTTCTCTCTCCCTCTTAGGCTGTGAGCCCCACAGGGGACAGGGAATGGACTGTGTCTGATCTAATTGCATTAAATTCATTCATTCAATTGTATTTATTGCACACTTACTGTGTGCAGAGCACTTTACCAAGCACTTGGGAGTGTACAGTACATCTATGGCTGTAGTTAGTACAGTGCTTCAAACCAGGTAAGTGCTTGACAAATACTATTATTATCATTATTATCATCATCATCATCACTAATAAAGGTGAATAGGGATATGATGAAAAAATGGGTGCACACATAAGGAATCGTGCTGTCTTCAAATAATTGAATATGCTCAAGGAAGTTGTATTTCGGTGCTAATTAAATGTAGCCAATGATTTCATTCCTTATTGCAATCTTTCTTGTAGATGTTATAATCTCTGTTACTGTTCACAACGTGTTCTGCTCTGTGAGGTGAGGAAAATCTCTCAGGTTCTCAGCTTCGATACCCCTTCTGGATGGGCCAGAAGAGGATGATCTAGAAAAAAAGTCCCTACTTTTGCATCTGCCTATTCCCAGACCCCATTTCTGACGCCCACCCCTCTCCCAGCCCCCACTTCTTGACTCCCAACTCTGTCATTCAACCCCTACCTTCATCTTCCATACCTCGGGGTAGGATTCCTCAAGGCTTCAACAGTAATTTAAAATTTCGATCCAGAGAGCAGTTTTTCAGGGAGGCAGCAACTGCCCTAATGTCTTTTAATGTTCTTTTGCCATTTTCCTACCTCAGCTTCTGTTGGAAATAATCCAGGTCCTTAATAATGTACAACCATTTTGTAGGTAGGGTACAGGTATACCTGTTTCATTTCAGTACAGAGTAGGCAGTTTTGTTTAAGAAATGATACTCTGGCAAATTCCCTGACTTTATGTACACTTTCCTCTATATTTTTCAGCGAAGTTCATGACAACTACGGTATTTAAGTGCTTTCTCTGTGCCTGGCACTGTACTAGGCGAAGGGGTAGATACAAGATAATTAGATCCCAAACAATTCCTGTCCCATATGGAACTCACAGCCTAATTAGGAGGGAGTAGGATTTAATCCTCATTTTACAGATGATAGAACCAAAGCACAAAGAAATGAAGTGATTTGCCCAGAGTCGCATGGCAAGTAAATTCGGATCCCAGCTCTGCCACTTATCAGCTGTGTGACTGTGGGCAAGTCACTTCACTTCTCTGTGCCTCAGTTACCTCATCTGCAAAACAGGGATTAAGACTGTGAGCCTCACGTGGGACAAACTGATTACCCTTTACCCCAGCTCTTAGAACAGTGCTCAGCACATAGTAAACGCTTAACAAAAAAAAAAACAAAAAAAAACCCAATAGCAGAGCTAGGATTAGAACCCAGGTCCTCTGACTCCCAAGCTCGAGCTCTTTCACGCTGCTGCTCATGATTCACTGGGCGCAGTATTTTGCCCATTGCACTATTGTCTTTGGGCAAGGAAGTTTTTATAAAAAAGGGCAGACCTTGCCTGTGGGTAGGAGCTTATAAAGAAGAGGAGGAAGGAACCTGGGTGGGGTATGGACCCAGGAGGAGGGTCAACAATCATACACAGAGAAAAATTCAAATCCATAGAAACAACACTAGGAAACAAACTCCAAACCAAAGCCTGAGTAAAAACAGAAGATTAAGGAGCAGGTGAGGCCTCTTCAGTTCAAACAGAAGCTCCTCAAATCGGAAGTTTTTCCCATTTTTTTAATGGCATTTGTTAAGCCCTTACTATGTGTCAGGCACCGTACTAAGCCCTGGGGGAGATAGGAGCTAATCAGGTTGGACAAAGTCCATGTCCCACATGGGGCTCACAGTACTAATCTCCATTTTAAAGATGAGGTAACTGGGGTACAGAGAAGTTAAGTGATTTGCCTGAGATTACACAACAGAACAGTCTATCAACTGTATTTATTGAGCCCTTACTATGTGAAGAGCTCTGTACTAAGCGCTCGAGAGAGTACAACAGAATTAGCAGTGCTCTGCCCACAGTAAGGGCTCAATAAATATGATTGAATGAATGAATGATCAAATGTGTTTCTTACCCAGAATGAGCCAGTCTAGAGGGGGAGATAGATATTAATATGAATAAAGGCAAGTGGAGGATCTGGGAATAGAACCCAGGTTGTTCCTACTCCCAGTCCCGTGCTCTATTCACTAGGCCATTTCCAGACTATTAAACAGAAAGGCAATTGTTAGTATAAATAACCATTTACTTTATGATATCTTGGGATGTGATCACCAGGCCTGGGATTCTGGGGATTTTCCTACCCCTGATGGAGAGTCTGGCACAATGGCCAAGTGAAAGCAGCAAGGGCCTGGAAGGCCGAAAACCTGGGCTCAAGTCCTAGCTCTGGCACCGGCTTACCAGGTGACCTTTGGGTTAGTCACTTGTCCTCTCCGAGCTCAGTTTTCTCATGTGTAAAGTGGTGCTAATATGGGAGCGTGTCTGAGCTGTGGCCAATCTCTAGGACATCAATTAGGGCTGAATGATGGCATAATTACCATTATTCTTACTGGGAAAGGGTCTGAGAGACATGCAAGTCGGCTCCAGAAATACTCTGAAATGAGACACAGAAAGAAGTTTAAGTTTGAAGTATGAAAGAAAAAGAAGGTAAAGGAAAACCATATTTCCACATACTCTTAGATACCCAAATTACTATAATCACACAAAACCTATATCTTCACAAAGTTCTGAGAGGCTGTAGTTATAGTATGTGACACTTATGTACCTAGCTGTAATTTATTTATATTAATGTCTGTCTCCCTCTAGACTGTAAGCTTATTATATGCAAGAAATGTGTCTATTGTTATAAGATACTCTCCCAAGGGCTTAGTGCAGTGCTTTGCACACACTGAGTGCTCAATAAATACAATAAAGTGAATGAAAATCTATTTCAAAATATCATCAATTCAGTTTCAGGAAAGGAGGAAGATTGGGAGAGGAAAGCTTTTTTCTCTGGAGTTTGAAGGGCTCTTCCCAGCTTGTTTGACACTCCTTCCCAGGTGATTCTGAGAAATGTAGTCCAGGAGTAAATTTCCTGTTTCCTTCATTAATTTAATCATAGTTACTGAGCGCTTACAGTGTGCAGAGCACTGGACAAAGCACTTGGAAAGTACAATACAGCAAATAAAGAGAGACTATCCCTGCCCTCAACGGGCTCACAGTCCTAGAGGGGGGGTAACAGCCATCAGTATAAGTAATCAGGCATCAATATAAATACATAGAATTATAGATATAAATATATTAGTGCTGTAGAGATTTCCCCTCCCTCCCTTTACTTTAGCTCTTTTAATTAAAGTCTGGACATTATCGTCTTCAACAGCCTTCAAGCACCGTGGCTTCAGTTTGGCTTAGCTACATCAAAGGATTACAGCATAATGGAAGTGATTTGAGGCAGGTGGGGCTGAGGGAAAGGAATAAGAAATTAAGCACGTGGAACAATCGGAACCAAGCCTCAGTATTTGGCAGGGATTTTCAGAACCTTTCCAAGACACAAGTAGCAAATATTTCTTTCAGTGATGTAATTCTCCTCCAAATGCTATTGGATAACCTCCTTCCTATTAATGAAGTGTTACTGTGGACCCAGCACTGAGTTCTACAAGTCCTAGTTTGGAAAATAAACTCCAGGAGAAGCAGCGTGGCCTGGTGGCTAGAACATGGGCTTGGGAGTCAGAAGGACCTGGGTTTAAATCCTGGCTTCGCCACATGTCTGCTGTGTGACCTTGGGCAAGTCGCTTCACTTTTCTGTGCCTCAGTTACCTCATTTATAAAATGGATTTAAGACTGTGAGCCCTACATGGAACAGAGACTGTGTTAAACCTGATGATCTTGTATCTACCTCAAGACTTAGCACAGTGCCTGGCCCATAGGTTTAACAAGTACCACAAAAAAAACCCCAAACCTCAAAACAAACAAAAAAAGGTTTTTTTTGGTAATTGTTCCTTGAAGCTGCAGGACTGGATGAACTAATGCCATAATAATAATAATTGTGATATTTGTTAAGCGCTTAGTGTGTGCTGCTTTACCTAATGGACCTTGATTGTGTCACATTTCCTTAGAGAAGAGGACATTTTCCTACTGTGATTTCTGAAACAGCTCGTGGTTTCTGGGATCTCCTTACTGAGACACAAAGGAGGGGAACTCAGCTGACCTAAATCAAACACTTAGCATTAATGAGCATCCTGGAATTACAGGAGGAAGGGTATTAGCTGCAGTGTTTAGGTTGAGCCATGACTCAAACTGTAGGATAGCTGTTATCAGACCAGAAAGTTTTGCAGGGAGATTAAAGGGTAAGTTATTGTCTTGAATTAATTTCAGGAGTGCTTTTTCATTGTGTTTAAATTGACACTATCACCTAAGGAGATTCCTTGTAACTTCTATTAAGACTGAAGCCCTGCTTGTAATATGTATAGAAATGTCAGCCTGTGGGGAAAGTTAGGTTCTCGTTTATATAAGATAGGACTTCCTTTCAGAAGTCTCCCACAAGAAGTGTGGATAAAATTTCATTTCCTAAGCCGTACCATAAAAGTACTCTGTCATTGTTAGGTATAAACTTTTTAAAAAAAATTTCATCTCCTTTTATGCAGGGATCATTTCTACTGATTCTGTTGTACTGGACTCTCCCAAGTGGATTTTTTAGTGCTCTGTATACAGTTAATGCCCAATAAATATAATTGATTAATATGGTTTTTAGGTATCCCTTGAAAGTGGAGACTAAGGGCTTTCTAGCAAAGGTTTCACCCAGTCTGTTCCTCCCAGTATGTGGGAGTGACTTTTCCTCAACGTTACTGAGGTTCCTACTGCTTCTCTTGTCTTTTAAAAGGAGACCCTTATTGAGCCTACAATGTAGCTGTTTTCACTGTGGTATTTAGGCTCCATTTCTTCTCACATAGATCAATCAACTTGTTTCCTGTCTTTAGAAAATTGGACTTTCCCACTTGTGTGTTCTCTCTCGGGGCCTAGTACAGTGCTTTGCACATAGTAAATGCTACATAAATACTATTACTCTTACTTTACCATAATCAAAGCTGTTCTAGTCCCATTTCCTCTTCTCCCACTGCTTTCTGCAAACCTTGCATTTGGATTTTCTCCCTTTATTCACTCCTCCCTCAGCCCCACAGCACTTATGTACATATCTGTAATAAATGTATTTATATTAATGGCTGTCACCCCCCTGTAGACTCTAAGCTTGTGTGTCTACCAACTGTGTTATATTGTTCTCTCCCAAACCTTTGGTACGGCCCAGTGTAATAAATACGATTGATAGATTTCCCCTTCACCACTTTCTCTTTTCTTCTGTTTCTCCTCTCCTAGGTTAACTATTCTCATTCTGTCTTCCCTATGGAGTTGAGTCTCTTAATTCTCCCTCTCCCTTCAGCCCTTAGTTCCTTCCATGAAATGGGAATCTCTCAATCACCTCATTATCTGCTAGCAAACAATAGTACCGAAATCTTTCAGTTCCTCAATTTGAGGGTAATTTTTAGGTTACATAATCTGATAGGTTCAAGTGAGTAAATAATAGGTTGGCTTCTTTTTGTTTGACATTTAGATGTCTTGCAAGCTCTCTAAGAGGCCTCACAAATCAAATTCCTGGATAAGATATTTTAGTCACAGGCAACATTTATACTCAATTTTAAAGCTTTGGGTGCTTTTAGCGGATCCATATCTAAATGATAAGTCCTTACTAATCTATATTCTGTTTTCGGTTTACCTTTGATTGCCTGTTGTGTATCTTCACTGGCAATCGATTGCAACAATGTGTGATTTATTTAGAAGAATAAAAAATGATTTAGCTGGTTTGTTAATAGGACTTATAAGGGTGTCTCTCATGCTCATTTCTACTTCTATCCCTGCCAGGATTCCCTTACACTTCCTGTTCCTGCCTGGCATTTTTCCCTGAGTGTATTTAATTGTGCACATCCTAACAGAGAAGAAAGGAACAAAATATGGAGTCCCCATAATCTGGGCTGGAACAGATTTTCACAGAAGCTTAGGAAGAAGCATTTTCATTTATAGAATCTGCCTTAGGGGGAGCCTTTGTAATAGGTCTGTTAAACAATAAACAGAACCACAGACTAAGTCACTTCAGAGAACCATTCAAGGAAGGAATTAAATGTACCTCATATAAATAGGATCCTAAGAGAGACGAAATCTCGTGGTGCCAAAGTCACCACGTCTAATTGCAAGTTTTCTTTTGACTAAGTCACCTTTTTGTGCTTGGTTCGGTAGTTCCAGTAGCAAAATTATAGAAAGATGAGGTGAGGAAATCAGGTAAGCCGTTGGAAATGGTTCTTGGCAGCCGCACGCACAATAGGCAGTGTGAGATCAGTGGAAATGCTTTTAAGATAGTGGCATCATTATGGCTTCTATCGGAACTCTTTTTTTTTTTTAAATTTGTTTCTGTTCCTCTTTGAAGTCATTAGTTACTATAGAAACAGATCATTGGGATGGTTGGAGGATACGTAACAGTGACTGCTGTAATCCTAGAGAAGAAGAACACTAGTTTATTGTAGTGTGCTGTAGGTGAAATAAAACTGTGCCAATCTCTTTGAGCACCCATTAGAGATCAGACTGTGACCACTAGGCAGGTAGAGAGTGCATTTATGTAGACAAGGTACACATTTTTGTGTAAGGAAACAAGTTTGGGGTTTTCGTACCAGTAATTAAAACAACATATAACTACACTTGAATTTGTACCTTTTAAGCTGTTGATATTTGGCCCATCTTCAGCCCTGTAGCACTTATATTTATATCTCCACAATTTATTTTCATATCTGTCTCCCACTCTAGGCTGTAAGCTCCTTGTGGGCGGGGAATGTGGCTACGAACTCTGTTGTACTCTCCCAAGCACTTAATACAATGTCTGCATGCAGTAACCACTGATTGTTGCAACCTAAGTGAACTCTGAAACCTTATCCTTTCCTTCCCTTATCTTCTCAAAACAAATTGACTTTTAGAAGTGGAGAACTGTTTTTGATAGTCTTAATTATAGGAACCTGATGGATCTCAGGAAGTTCATCACTCGGTGATATCTTCAACTTTTGAAAAACAATTTTATAATCAATCCGTGAGCACTCACTGTTCGCAAACCACTCTACTAAGTGGTTGGGAGAGTACAGTATGACAGAGTTGATAGGCAAGCCCCCTGACCACTAAATGTAGATTATCCAGAGATGTGTTTTCTGCATTCAAAGGAGTAGGCAATGCTATCTTGTCAGTTTTTCCAGGCCAGATGATAAAATCAGTAGGTGGATCACTTCTCACCACATTGTTTACACATCAACCACTGAGTAGCATCTGAGTGTTTACTCTGTGTAGAACTCTGAATTAAGTACTTAGGAGAACACAACAAAGCTTCTAGCAACAATCCATGGGTAAAACCTGTTCTTGTTGTTTTTCCCTCTGTTATACTTTTTCTCAAAACCTTTGTTACAAAAGTCCCCATCCTTTAAATTACTGCATGCACCGCTGGCCTGTTGTCCATGCTGTATATGTGTGTGTGTGTGTAGGTAATCAGTGATATTTACTGAACAGTTGACTGGGTGCAGAGCACTGGACTTGAGCAGTTCGAGGGTCCAATACAGTAGACTGTGAGCTTACTGTGGGTAGGGAATGTGCCTGCAAATTCTTGTATTGTACTCTTCCAAGCGCATAGTACAGTGCTCTGAACGCAAGAGGTGTTCAGTAAATACGATTAAGTTGGTAGACGCGATCCTTGCGCCCAAGTTGCTGGCAGTCTAGTGGGGGACTGATAGACCCTTTCAAAAACAGCTTTTGTCCTCAAGTTCAAAGAGCCAGAAAAACATGGTCATTAGTAGATATTTTGCAACCTTAATAGAAGACAATCTTACCTGGATTATTATATCTTTATTAAGAAAACATCTTGTGGAAAAGGGCTGTGGTTACGGTCTTATGCTGTCGAGTTGTCTCAGACCCATAGTTACTCCATGGACACATCCATAATAATAATAACAATAATGCTGGTATTTATTAAGCGTTTACTATGTGCAGAGCACTGTTCTAAGCGCTGGGGTAGACACAGGGGAATCAGGTTGTCCCACGTGAGGCTCACAGTTGATCCCCATTTTACAGATGAGGGAACTGAGGCACAGAGAAGTTAAGTGACTTGCCCAGAGTCACACAGCTGCCAAGTGGCAGAGCTGGGATTCGAACCCATGGCCTCTGACTCCCAAGCCCGGGCTCTTTCCACTGAGCCACGCTGCTTCTCAAGTAGGGATGGTATCTACTAACCCTATTATATTCTCCCTAGTGCTTAGTAATGGGCTCTACGTTGCAATAATAAGTAGTAATTGTTGATGTCGGTAGCCTGAAAGACCATCACAGTACTAGGGAAGGGAGATAGAAAACAAAGTGGAAAATATACTTTCATTCAGTTCATTCGATAGTATTTATTGAGCGCTTACTGGGTGCAGAGCACTGTACTAAGCACTTGGAAAGTATAATTCAGCCACAAATAGAGACAATCCCTACCCAACAATGGGCTCTCAGTCTACAAGGGGGGAGACAGGCGTGGTGGGCAGGGAATGTGTCTACCAACTCTGTTGATTGTACTCTTTCAAGCACTTAGTACAGTGCTCTGCACACAGGAAGCCCTCAAAAAATGTCATTGATGATGATGGTGAAGGTGTAGTTTTGTCATTCTGTGAATCTCTGATCTATTCTCATTTGGACTAATGTCCGCAGTTCTAGTTGACGTATTAGGAGCCGGGGAACATGCCAAGTAGGAGCGGGGGTTGAAAAGCCTCTAGGAGAGGATAGGCGAAAAGGAGTAGGATTCTCTGGTCCAGTGCCATAATATGAGGTGAGGGGGTCCCCCATTTGGGCCTACAGATGATAGGGTATTTAAAATTCATCTTTCCGTTTGACGATGAAGACAGCGTTTCTCTGATTTCACCCACATCAGGCGAAGTGAGACTGCAGTACAATTCTCGGGGAATAGACTTTTTTTTTTATCTTGTGATCTAGGAGATTACAGGGGTCATTGATGCACCCATTACATGGACCGTTGACTTCTGTTGCCAGTGGGCACACACGCAAGCATATTCCTGTGTGTGCTCTTACAAGCCTGCATGAATTTTCGCTTCGTATTTTCTAGTCTCTAAAACATACAAAACTCATTAAAGTTTCGTATCCTTTTCAGGTGGAGGAGACTAAGTATTCAGTTGAAGTTTCTACCATCTCACTCTGCAGTTTTTGCTGCCCCCAAGTTTCGGGAAGGATGATTCAGTTCAAGGCAGAACCCGAAGGCTTGTCTGAGAAGTTGTCAAGAACAATTGACAGGAGTCCAAGAGATGCATTTTAAGGTAGGTAATCCTCTTGTATATATGGTGCATTTTCTTCTCGGAGTATTGCTAAGAAGGCCCAGCACGTACAATGTCCGCAAGAAGGGGTTTCTGTTTTCTTCGTAACGTTTGAGCAAAATCGGTTTAGTTGTTTTGGTCTAGATGAAAACCCTATTCTGAAGCGGGTATTCAGCAAGCCCTGATCGTCTCTGAATGCGAAAGTAGAAAGCTGAAGAAAACTTCCTGTGTTTATGGATACTGACAAGGGTGAGAGTGGTGGAGAAGGAAAGTACCGACACTTCAGTGAGCTTTATCTCTTGAGGCAGATGGTTAAAGTTTACAAGGAGGGCCAGGAGGAGTGAAGAAGTAGAGAAGCGGTGTTGCCTAGTGGATAGAACAAGGGCCTGGGAGTCAAAAGGACCTGAGTTGTAATGTGAGCTCCGCCACTTTTGTGCTGTGTGACCTTGGTCGAGTCTCTTCCCTTCTGTGTGCCTGGGTTAACTGGTTTGCAAAATGCGGATTAAGAGTGTGAACCCCATGTGGGAAATGGACTGTGTTTAAACTGACTTTCTTGTATCTACCCCGGCGCTTAGTACAGTGCCTGACACATAACAAGCACTTAACAAAAACCTTAAAAAAAAAAGTATAGTAGGAAGAGGAAAATCAAAAGTCATTCAAAAATTTCACATAAAATAATTTAGTATTAAAGGCTTGCTATGAGGAAAATCATCCAGTGTTTAGTACAGTGCCTGACACATAGTAAGTGCTTAACAAATACCATTATCATCATCATCTATATGCTAAGCACTAGGAAAAGTACAGGAGAACCTGACCAGACACAGTCCTCTTTCAGCATGGGTCACCCAGGCTGAGGGAGGTAGAGTACGTATCTTTATCCCCATTTTTCAGATGGAGAAACTGACGCCCAGAGAGGTGAAGTGACTTAGTCCGAGGTGCACAGCAGTTCAAGGGCAGACCTGGGATTAGAGTCCAAGGCTCCTGGCACCCAGCCCCATGCTCTCTCCGCAGTTGCTAGGGCTTTCACTTCTACATTCTTGGTTGAAGTGGTTAAAGTATCTAAAATTGGGAGCTGGGGCAGGGTTAGTGGAAGGACTGTGTTGACCAATTATAGCGGGAAGAGGCAAGAAGGGAGACAGGAGAGAGAACCCTCCCTCCAAATCCATTCACAGAAAGAAATGCCGGGAAACAGAATCCTTTCAAAATAGGTGAAGAGAAATGGTAGCCAGCATGTCGGCTCGGTGGAAAGAGCCCGGGCTTGGGAGTCAGAGATCGTGGGTTCGAATCCCGGCTCTGCCACTTGTCAGCTGTGTGACTGGGGGCAGGTCGCTTCACTTCTCTGGACCTCAGTTACCTCATCTGTAAAACGGGGATGAAGACTGTGAGCTCAAAAAAAGAGGAGTCTGGTGTTTTGGGTTTTCCATTGACCTACTCTGATTTCTGAAGTCCTCTGGCATATGGGGCCAATGTATATCTTTCAGGGCCATAAGTCACTTCAATTCTCCGAGCCTCAGTTACCTCCTCTGTAAAATGGGGAGTAAGACTGTGAGCCTCACGTGGGACAACCTGATTACCCTGTAATCATCCCAGTGCTTAGAACAGTGCTCTGCACATAGTAAGTGCTTAACAAATACCAACATTATTATCATTATTATAATTACTTGACACATCGGCAGCTGTATGAAGTCTGCCTCTTCTAACCTGCATTTAGATCGGGGCTAGAGAGAGGTTCTGGAAATGTCCCTTTTGCTGTGGCTCTTCGTGTCTTCCCCTCTGTGCTCTCTGACGGTTTTTCTCATGAGGGATCTTGGAAGGGCTAGAAATTGCTGATCTTCCAAATTAAGGTTAACCTTTATGAGTTTCTGAACCCATTGCCTAATTTGAAAATGAACAAACATTCCTCCGCGGAGCCACTAGAAGTGAAATTCGAAACTGAACCACTAAGGGGGGCTCTGACCAAAATAATAGATGATTTAATTTTTTCCTGTGCTTGTTATAAGTCAGTTGGTTTGCGCAGTTAACGTAGCTGGTTTTTCAAAAATTTGTTGGTTTTTTTCAGCTGTTCTGGGAATGTTTTATGAGTAAAGGTGTATCAGTGTTACAGTATGGTGCTGGAGGGAGATCTATTCAGAGTTGCGTAATCAGCGTGGCTCAGTGGAAAGAGCCTGGGCTTGGGAGTCAGAGGTCACGAGTTCGAATCCCAGTTCTGCCGCTTGTCAGCTGTGTGACTGTGGGCAAGTCACTTCACCTCTCTGGGCCTCCGTGACCTCATCTGTAAAATGGGGATTAAGACTGTGAGCCTCACGTGGGACAACCTGATTACCCTGTATCTCCCCCAGTGCTTAGAGCAGTGCTCTGCACATAGTAAGCCCTTAACAAATACCAACATTATTAGTATTATTATTATAATCCTTCCAAAGTGCTGCCGCATTAATCCAAGCACTTATAATAATGATGGTATTTGTTAAGCGCTTACTATGTGCCAGGCACTGTTTTAAGCTCTGGGGTAGATATGAGGTGATGAGGTTGTCCCACGTGGGGCTCACAGTCTTCATTCCCATTCTACAGATGAGGTAACTGAGGCCCAGAGAAGCAAAGTGACTTGCCCAAAGTCACACAGCTGACAAGCTGCGGAGCCGGGATTAGAACCCACGACCTCTGACTCTCAAGCCCGGGCTCTTTCCACTAAGCCACGCTGCTTCTCCCACCTTCTCCCACTGAAACAGCCTTCTTGCTGACTTCCCTTCTGTCTTCTCCCGTCCAGTCCATATTTCTCTCTGCTGCCTGGATCATTTTTTACAGAAACGTTCAGTCTCTGTTTCCCCACTCTTCAAGAACCTTCAGTGGTTGCCCAACCACCTCCAAATCAAACAGAAACTCCTTACCACGGGGCTTAAAGCACTCATTCTCCTTGCCCGCTTCCTACCTTACCTCAGTGCTTTCCTCCTGCAACCCAGCCCATCCACTTCCATCCTCTAATGGGCCGGGTTGTAGAAGGTTCTTGAGGAGCGGGGAAACAGAGACTGAACGATTCTGCTCACTGTTCCTCGATCTCGTCTCTCTTGCTTCCAACTTCTGGCCCACTTTCTGCCTCTGGCCTGGAATGCCCTCCTTCTTCATATTTGACAGACGATCACCCTCCCCACCTTCAAAAACCTTGTCGAAATCTTATCTCCTCCAAGAAGGCTTCAGCGACTAGGTCCTGTATTCCATTTCTCCCATTCCCTTCTGCGTCTCATTTGAGTCTGCACCCTTTATTCACCTCTCCCTCAACCCCATAACTCTTACATACAAATTTATTTCTTCATATTAATACCTCTCTCCCCCTTTTGACTTTAAGCAAGGAACATGACTTCCAACTATATTAGGTTGTACTCTCTCAAGTTCTTAGTAGAGTGCTCTGCACACAGTAAGCAGTCAATAAATACAATTTATTGTTTTTTATGAAGAAAATAACCTATTCCATCCCAAGTCGTGGGTATATGGGGACTGGGAAGTGAAAGGGAGAAATGGAGTATATGACCTTTGGGATTTTTGGTCTGATCTCTTGCTGTTTTTTCAGGTGAGAGGTATGTGACCTAATAGAAAAAGCATGGGATTAGGAGTCAGTTTCGACTCCCATTCGGCTGCGGGGTCATTTTAGGCATTTAACTTCTCTGTGTCTCAGTTTCCCCATCTGTAAAATCGGTATACAACACCTGCCCTCCCTTCTTTTTAGACTGTGAATCCAGTGTGGGACAGTGATTGTGTCTGATTGTATCTCATCTACCCCAGTGAGTAGAACAATGCTTGGTCTGTAGTAAGCACTTAGTAAATAATGTCATCATCATTATTAATGACAGTCCTAGTGTTATGGTAGATGGTTGTTAAGGGATTGATCCCATTTTATCCGGTATTTGTTCCATCCAAAAACTGGAGAGTTGGGAATTCTAAACCTTTGTCTTGGTCTCTTAAAGTCAAACCTCTTTTCTTTCCTCTTCAAAGTTCCTTCTTGATGTGTATTCTAGCTAAGGAGATAGTTGCTTGGAGGAGCTGAATGTATGTCAGTGGCCAGAACCTCATGAAAGCTCACGCTTTGAGTGTCAAAACACATCTCCCAAACCAGCGGTTTGGTAGAGCCAAAGATAAGGGTTGAAAAATCAAGACATGTCCCCTAATTCTTGTTTCTAAGGGTTAACTCTGTGCAATCTTGCAATCTTCTTAAAATGAAAAGGTGTCTCTCCTGAATGCACAGTTCAGTTCACAGTCCACCATTGTTTAACTGTTCTGCCATTCACGGGGTGTCCATAATGGCAGTAATATTAAGCACTCATACTTTATGCAGACCACTGTACTAAGCCCTGAAAAAGAGTACACGATGGGGAATTAGACACAACTCCTGTCCCACAGAGCGCTCACAAAATATCTTCTAGTGAAACTCTGACCACATAGGCTTCTTCAATCCTGCAATTCCTAGCCATAATTTGCTCTATAGAGTTTTTGGGGACTGAATTTTATTACTAAAAACTGGCAAAAAAAATACTATCTTCAGTTGCTTTCTGATAATGTTATAGTCCTTGGCCACATAGGGGCAGCACAACCACAATTTTTGAACCTGTGTCTGTAAAAATGCATCTTCAAGGCAAATTTCAATTAATTTAATCATGAAGCGCTATCATATTCTTCGTACTAGCATCTGTGGTCCCAACCAGAGTTGTTCAGGCCTATGTTAGAGCCCTGGTGGAGAAAAAAATTGAGAATCTACCTGGGAAATTAAACTGGTAATGTTTCTTCCCCCTTGAACAGTTAGCATTCTTCTCTGGCATGGCTGAGAGAACAGATCCAGAATCTGTGGAAAAAGCCTAACCCTGTAGCCTCAACGTGAACCTATGGGTTGGAAAAGGTATTTTATTTTTTGTTTTTAATAACATCCTTGCCCCACCCGTTTCTCCTCCACTGAAGTGGAAATGGCAGGACTAACCTAGTGAAGCTGTTCCAGCAGAGGTGTTTCAGAATCAGAAATCAAAGCACGGCAAATAAGGATGTCTGTATCCACCACACCTCGGTACCCATATTCGGGAAGAGCGATGTTTTAGGGGTGCAGAGATGTAAGCACTTGTAATAAACGCTTGGGAGAGTACAGTGCTACAGACGCATTCTCTGCCCACAGTGAACTTACAGTCTAGAGGGGGAGACAGAAATCAATATGAATAAATCAAATTGCAGAAATATACGTGCTGTGGGGCAGGGAGTGGGGACGAGTAAAGTGAGTAAGTCGAGGAGACGCAGAAGGGAGTGGGGGAAAGAGGAAAGGCGATGCATTAGAATGACTGCTGTGTTAGAGTGGGTTGTTAAAACATTCCCAATACTTCCAATTAGACTGGAATAAATGCTGAACCTGATTCTTCCCTCTTGCATTGGCTTGCATGCCTAAATCCACATGCTGGCCAGCCAGTTCCTAAGCACGAGGCAGGAGGAGAAATGCGGCTCTTCTTTTCTTATGTGGTATTTGTTAAGCGCTTAGTGGGAGTCAAGCACTTTTCCAAGTGCTGGTTAGGTACAAGATGATCAGGCTGGATACGGTCCCTGTCCCAAATAGGGCCCACAGTCTTAGTCAAAAAGGGAACGGATATTGAATTCCCATTTTGCAGTTGAGGAAACTGAGGCACAGAGAAGTTAACTGGCTTGCCAAAGGCCACACAGCAGACAAGTGGCCGAGTCAGGAAGCAGCATGGCCTAGTGGATAGAGTACAGGCCTGAGAGTCAGAAGATTTGATTTCTAATCCCATTTCTGCTACTTATCTGCCGTATATATCAGTCCTATTTATTGAGCGCTTATTGTGTGCAGAGCACTGCACTGCCTGTCTTGGGAGAAGGCAATATAACAGAGTTGGTAGACATGTTCCCTGCCCACAACGAGCTTGGGCAAGTCCCTTCTCTGTGCCTCAGTTACCTCATCTATAAAATGTGGATCCATACAGTGATTTCCATGTGGGACATGGACCGTGCCCTACCTGATTAGCTTATATCTGCCCCAGGTCTTAGTACGGTGCCTGGCAAATAGTAAGCGCTTCATTCAGTTGTATCTATTGAGCACTTACTGTGTGCAGAGCACTGTACTAAGCACTTGGGAGAGTACGATGCAACGAGAAACAGACACATTCCCTGCCCACAAATACCATATTTATTTTTAAAGTCCCGTGGCTCTCAGGGCTATCGTTTATCCACTAAGGCCGTGCTGTTTTCCTGGACTTCTACAGTCAGCCTCGGCCGTGCTGTACCCATTTCTACGGGAAGGGAGATGGGGTATGGGGGGAGCCTTTTGCCAACAGTGCTCTACTTATTCTCAAGAGTTGTCTAATTATCTCTTGCTAGTCCTTTCTGGGGCACCTTGGTTACAAATATTTATTTGATCCCCGTTGCTAATTGTCCTTCCAGCTGAAGGCCCAGACCCGGTGGTCTCCAATCCATCCAGAAACAGGCTCTACCTTGGTGGTCCAGGAGATCCTGTTAGTCTCCTCTGGACCTGAGGAGATCATGGACATCATAACCCAGTATGGACAAAGACGCAGCTGAACAGAGAAGCCACCTCCCCGAAGCCCCTACCGGCCCCTCGCTCGGCCCCTCAACCTGGATGCCCCAAGCGGGAAGAGCCTGGGCCTGGGAGTCGGGAGACCTAATAATAATAACTGTGATATTTGTGGAGTGTTTACTCTGTGCTGAGCACTGTACTAAGAGCTGGGATGATATAATAATGATGTTGGTATTTGTTAAGCGCTTACTATGTGCAGAGCACTGTTCTAAGCGCTGGGGGAGATACAGGCTCATCAGGTTGGACATAATAATGTTGGTATTTGCTAAGCGCTTACTATGTGCAGAACACTGTTCTAAGCGTGGAGTAGATACAGGGTAATCAGGCTGTCCCACGTGAGGCGCACAGTTAATCCCCATTTTACAGATGAGTTAACTGAGGCACAGAGAAGTGAAGTGACTTGCCCACAGTCACCCAGCTGACAAGTGGCGGAGCCGGGATTCGAACCCATGACCTCTGACTCCCAAGCCCGTGCTCTTTCCACTGAGCCACGCTGCTTCTCTATGTTGGTATTTGTTAAGCGCTTACTATGTGCCAAGCGCTCTTCTAAGCGCTGGGGGTAGATACGGGGTGATCAGATCGTCCCACTTGAGGCTCACCGTCTTAATCCCCCATTTTACAGATGAGGCACCGAGAAGTCAAGTGACTTGCCCAGAGTCACACAGCTGACAGGTGGCTGAGCGGGCATTAGAACCCATGACCTCTGACTCCTAAGCCCGTGCTCTTTCCAGTGAGCCACGCTGCTTCTCTGTAACTCAGTATGGACAAAGACGTAGCTGAACAGAGAGTGACAATCACCTGGACCGTGACTGGCCTGATTATCTTTAATCAATCACCCCGGTGTCTATTACGGTGCCTGGCACCTAGAAAGCACCTAACGAATACCACCATTATCACTAGTTCACGTGTGGTCGGAATGCTTGCCGATTCTTTAGGCAAGCGTGAGTGTTCTCAGTTCTGCTGCAACACCCGTTGGCACGTATCGGCTAGAATCCCGTCGGGAATTAGAATGTCCGGCCAGTGACTCGGGACTGGATATGGAGGTCCGTCGGTCGGATTCGTGGGGTGAGGGATGCGACGCTGGCTAGATTTGTTGCTTTGTGGATCACCCAGTAGAGGGCAATGGAAGTATGTGCGTTTGAAGACTTTCTACCATGCGGTAGAAGATGGATTCCATTTGGCCCGCCCTCTGTGGAGGGCGAACAGCCAGCCCTTCGATGACGCCTTACGGTTTTCCGGCGTTCGTTTGGCTGCTTATTTCTCACATTTGTAACATCAGAGTCCAACGCGAGCTACTGCTCACCCTCGCCGGTATTCTTGAATTCATTCAGCTTTGCAAAAAGTTTTCAAAAGTCTCCCTAGGCACAGGTGTGTTCCCCAGCTCCGCAACATCCAGAGCCGGACACGCATCATTTAGTCGGATGCCGGTGTCGTGCCACTGGCGTGGCGTAGAAGCAGCGTGGTGTAGCGGATGGAGCGCGGGCCTCGGAGTCGGGAGGTCGTCGATTCTAATCCCGGCGCGGCCACTTTTCTGCCGTGTCGCCTTGGTCAAGAGACTTGATTTCTCTGCGCCTCAGTTACCTCATCTGTAAAATGGGGATTGAGTCTGTGAGCCCCACTTGGGACAAGGGACTGTGTCCAAACCGATTTGCCTGTATCCACTCGAGCGCTTAGTACAGTGTCTGGCGCATAGTAAGCACTTGGCAAATGCCATTACTATTATTGTTGTTGTTATTACTTAGACTGGGAGCCCCATGTGGGGCGGGGACTATGTCCAGCCTGATTACGCTGTATCTACCCCAGTGCTAAGAACAGTGCTTGGCACATAGTAAGCACTTAAAAAAATACCACAGCAAATAGCATTTCCAGAGTATCTTGGGTATCTAGTCTGCATATCCCACAAAGAGTGGAGGGTTATCTACTCGGTTGGGTTTCAGTTGGACTCCAAATTGGACCTCTGGGCCTGAATTGTTGCCTGAGTTTCATTCCCCAAATGATACGGACTGGATAAATGAGCAGTCCTATTTTCTCCGAGGGCTGGGCCGGGGTACGATCGAGGCTGATAAACCGCAGTCCTCTGACGGGTAAACGCCACCGCCCGAAGAATCAGGTTGCAGTAGATCAACAGGATCGCATTTCATAGCATACCTGACTATCTTTTGTTTTCTGAAACGCATGCCTTTCTAAAGGTCTAAGCCTCCACTGGGCCCGTTCTGTTTACGAGTCTCACTTGATTCAACTCCTCATGTGGTTATTCGACGGGCGGGTGGAAGGAGACCCAGAGAAACCGTGAGGTGAATAGAAAGGTGTCTGAGATGAAAGCGGAGAGCACAGTGTGTTGTTGACTGAAGCGGGGCTTTATCCTGTCATTCTTGCGCCTTCTGGGAGAGATCTAGGCAGAGATGAATGACCGCAGGAGAAGTGCTTGTTATCTGGGAGACTGATCGCTCGAGTGAGCTGTAGATGGAAGCATCGGCAGAGTGGAGGTGGTATCGTAAAGCCAGAGAGCATCGTGAAAACATTCAGCCTTCAGGGACCCATCAGGATCATGGTGGAGATGTTTTTCTTATTCTGTAAGATGTGAACCGTAGAATTGAGAGGTCTCAAATTTCAAGTCCAGAGCCATCCTTTGCTTCCTTTACCCGCTTTCTTAGCAATCCCCGGGCTGTCAGGGGGCTTTGAAATCATCTGGTTTTTTCCTGTCCCAAATAGTCCTAAATTCAGGCAGCCTGGTAAAGGATAAACATGCAAAATAAATGTTGACTCACACCTAATATATTGAGTTTGCTTATAGAAACAGTGATTAAATGAATAATGGGCAGAAAGTAAGCATACTTTGAAGGTGATGGGTACAAAGCAAGATTTTCACAGAGTGGGTGGTGAGCATATAGGATCAGGGTTGTTTGAAAATGGGGAAGAACTGAGTCACCTAGTGGGAGCGAGAAAGGGCCATGGAGCCAGAGGACATGGATTCTATTCCTGGCTCCGGTATTCGCCTGCTGTGCGGCCTTAGACAAGTCACTCGACTTCTCTGTGCCTCAGTTTCGTCGCCTGTAAAATGGGAGATAAATGCCAGTTCTCTCTCCTACTTGGACTGTGAGTCCCATGTGAGACGGGGACTGTGACCGACCCGATTATAACATCTCTACCTGAGTGCTTAGTATAGTGCTTGGGACTCTGCCCCTTGTCAGCTGCGTGGCTGTGGGCGAGTCACTTCACTTCTCTGTGCCTCAGTTCCCTCATCTGTGAAATGGGGATGAAGACTGTGAGCCTCGCGTGGGACAACCTCATTCCCCTGTATCTACCCCAGCGCTTAAAACGGTGCTCTCTCTGCACACAGTAAGCGCTTATCAAATACCAACGTTATTATTATTACTATAGTAAGTCCTTAACCGACGCCACAGTTCATTATTGTCATTATCATTATGATAATAATAATGACAAAGACAGATAACTTTCTGCTCCTACCCTGCGGTGGGGGCGTGGCTTCGATCCTGGAGAGAGCTGAAACCCTGGGGGCATCTGGCTGATTGGCCACTAATTCACTTCTTGACACATTAATAATTCTAGAAGCAAACACAGGTCCCCAGGATCACCTCGATCTCAGGAAATAGTTTTACTCGCTCCCCAGATATGGCTTAAATTTACCACTGAAATGAAAATGGAAGACTGTGGTGGGATTCACCCCTGTGGTCTCGCTTTGGATCAGTTGTAGTATCCAATGCTATTTCGCGGCACGATTCGTCCATCTACGTGTCGAGGATATCGAAGAGCTGACTTTATCACCATGAGCACAAGCTACTTCAAAATGCACTTTCGAATTTCCCACCGAGACCAATTAACTTTCTTATACAAATAGCCTCCCCGAAATTTGTGACCACCTCACTCTTTCAGTGTTGTCATAGAGAATTACAATCCATTCCCGGAGGATTTAATTACGGAATTCCAAAGACAAGGTAATGTGGAAAACAGGGAAATCTCTCTGGATCTGACTAGAAAATAACCATAGAACTATATTCTTTTCTTTCCTCATGTGCCACCTAAAAATGAGTCTTTACGATATGAAGAAGGAAACGTTATTTTGTGACCTATCGCCTTTCCAATAATTCATCGTGTCTTTTAATGTAATCTATCAGGCTGAAGAAATACAAGGACGAGACAACACTGAGCACTAGCGCGACGTTTCTAGACTTTGCGTATTTGATACTGGGCACTTTTTCACAAAACGTTTTGGATATTCTTTTTCCTGATGCCATTTGAGAATCAGCATGGGCTAGCTCAGGCCCGGGAATCAGACGACCTGACTACTAATCCTGGCTGTGTCACTTGCCTGTCGTGTGGCCTTGGACAAGTCGCTTAGCTCCTCTCTGCCTCAGTTTCTTCATCTGTAAAATGGGAAATAAATCCTACTCCCTCCTACTGAGACTGTGAGCTCCACGTGGGACAGGGACTGTGTCCAATCTGAATATCTTTGATCTATACCAGAGCTTATTACAGTGTTTGGCACACAGCAAGCACCTAACAAGTACCATTTATTCATTCAATCGTATTTATTGAGCGTTTACTGTGTGCAGAACACGGTACTAAGTACTTGGAAAGTACAACTCAGCGATAAAGAGAGGCTATCCCTTATTATTATTATTATTTGGATGTTCTCTTAAAGATATCAAATTTGCTACTTTTAGGACACCTGAAGAGGGGAGTTAGTGGTTTTAATTTAATGCTTGAGACCTCAGTATTATAGCGTTATTGGTTATTTTATAATTTGAAGAGTTTCTTTTCTGGAAGCGATTTGATTTGCAGAGTATAATGTACTCAGGGTGATGGAGGTTCAAGGGCAGAATAATTAGATCTGAAAAGCAATAAGGCAACTAGGCTAAAAATATTTCAAGGGAAAAATCGTTCTCCAGAAGGTTGGGCATCTTTTTGTCTGTTAAGAGAAATTTATGAGAAATAAACAATTGCATTTGAGATGACTGTCAAAAGAAGGTCTTGTTAGAATTTCCTTAGCTAGCCTGAATTAACTGTGCATATCTACTATGACAAACCTTCTTCAGTAGAAAAATTCTTGTAGATCTGAATGAAAAGTAGCTTTCTTTTCCTGGAGTAGATCCTTATTTTGAACCATTTCTGTGTTCTGGGATCTGTTAGGTTCTGACCCATCTTCAGTATTCGGGGACATGGAGGGGACTAGGGATGACATTCCTTAGCCCTGGGTTGGAGGTTTTAAGACTGGGAACTCTCTCCCACGATGGGTAGGTCTGCTACTTAAACCATGCCTCGCAAATAAGCCCATGATGTTTACCAGCCCATGCACTGTGTTTCAAGACTGCCCTACCCAGCAAATGACATCAAAATGATCATTCTCTTCTATTCACCTTGCATATGCTATTACTTAGGATTTCTGGCAATTTCTAATAATAATAATTATGGTATTTGTTAAGCGCTTACTATGTGCAGAGCACTGTTCTAAGCGCTGGGGTAGATACGAGGTAATCAGATTGTCCCACGTGGGGCTCACATTTTTTAATCCCCATTTTTACAGATGAGGTAACTGAGGCGCAGAGAAGTAAAGTGACTTGCCCAAAGTCACAGAGCAGATAAGTGGTGGCGTCGGGATTAGAACCCATGACCTCTGACTCCCAAGCCCGGGCTCTTTCCACTAGGCCTCACTGCTTCTCTATCTAGATTACACTCGATCCTTCAACTCCTTCCCTCTCACTCATTTCTCAGGTTTGATTTGAGAGCTAAAGATCACAGGAGAACTTATAAATGGTTTTCATCTGTTGAAAAATATTGCTTGAGGAAACTACTCGAAGCTCGTCATTCATGCATTGGATAGATTTTTCTTTTAAATAATAAGGCCAGAGGCAGTACTGATTTTAAACAATGAGGTGCGGAGATGAGCTAAATCTCTAATCAATAAATCAATGGTATTTATTGAGCTGTTACTACATACAGAGCACTGATGACTTAGGATATTGTAATGGGGTTGCTTCTCACTCTCATTGCTGCTGCTTTCCTTCTTGCCCCTCAGAGAAGAATCAATTTATCCTTCACATTTAGAGTCACTCGTAAAGAAGAGAAAACACTGTTTCATGAGGCTGAGCTTTGAACAATGACAGCTTTGAAGATCCATGTAGGATCTCACCCAGGCAAGGGCTAAATAAATAGAGAATTAAATAAAGTCCGAAAAGTAACTTTCAGGAAAGTGGAAAACTCCTTTGATATTGTTTCTGTAAGGCTTTCAAAGACCTTAAAAAGTCCGCAGATGGAATACTTGGATTTGTGATCATTTAGCCAAAATTTCTCTCTTTTGCTCTCTTTCGATTGCCCACGTGGCTGTCGGGGAAATGGGATGAGGGCGAGAACACAGGGTTCTCTGTACATGGTCTTGTCTTATGCTGTCGAGTCGTCTCCGACCCATAGCGACACTATGGACACATCTCTCCCAGCCTCCCCCCACCTCCATATGCAATGGATCCGGTAGTGTATCCACAGATTTTTCTTGGTAAAAATCTGGTAGTGGTTGACCACTGCCTCCTTCCACGCAGTAAAATTGGATTCTCCCATGCCCCTGCTGCCCAGCACAGTCGAGTTTTGACTTGTTGCAGATTGCCGTCCACTCTCTAGCCACTGGCCAAGCTAGGAATGGAATGTGCATGCCTCTGCTTGACTCTCCCTCCCGTAGTTGAGACTGGCAGAGTACTGGAAACTCTCGAGGTGCGACCCTGAGAGGGACTGCACGTGGTAACCTCTGAATAAATATTCTTTTTTTAGGAGAGGATGGCTCGGGGTTCCCACAGTCCAAATGAGTTCTTGGGCCCAGGTCTGCCAAATTCAGTTCCTCTGTGCCATCAGCACCTGCCAGACTTCAGCTGTGGCTTTTCTGCTTTTAGAGAAGAGAGCATATCAATCAATGGTTTTCGGTGAGTGTTTGCTGTGTACAGAGCACTGTTTTAGGGGCGTATAGCCTTCCCCTCTAGACCGTAAGCACACTGTAGGCAGGGAACGTCTCTACCAACTCTGTTGTATTGTACTCTCCAAGAGCTTAGTACAGTGATCTGCACACAGTAAAGCACTCAGGTACCTTGAAATAGAGACACAATTCCTGCTCTCATGCCTCCAAACTCCTCCCCAAAACTCACCCTCTCAAATGTAGCATCCATGAGAGCAGGGATAATGTCTACTTATTATGCTGTCTTCCTTCAAGCGCCTAGGACAGTGCCCTGCATTTGAAGGCACTGAATTACTATTGATAGATATGGAGATAATACGTCTGTTTTGAGAAGATTGTGCTCATCCATTTCAAACTTGTGTTTTTTCTGTTTGTTTTTTTTGTAATGGTATTCGTTAAGTGCTTACTGTGTACCAGGTAATGTACTACATTTTGGGGTAGGTACAAGCTAATCAGGTTGGACACAGTCCATGTCCCACATGGGGCTTACAGTCTGAATCCCCATTTTACAGATGAGGTGACTGAAGCACAGAGAAGCGAAGGGACCGGCCCAAGGTCACACAACAGGTACGTGGTAGAACCACAGTTAGAGCCCCAGATCCTTCTGACTGCCAGGCCGCTGCTTTTTCCACTAGGCAAAACTGCTTCTCGTAGTTTGTCACCACTGTACATAAAGAAAAATCTTGGGCCTGAGCCAGGAAACTAGTTTGCTGAATGTACACTTCAAACCCTAAACACTTAAGCAGCAGAAGATCAAATAATCCCCTCTCTCCAAATTACAGACCATCCGTTACTAGTACCTATAATCAAGGTATCCAGATGGAGTGACCTGCAAATATTTGGGTACGATTCTTCCTTCTCTAGAGCAGTGTGATTATTTGCCTCTCTTAAAGGATCTTATTTCAGTTTTCAGGCCGCTGGTGGGTGAGGGGATATTTCCTGGATTTATTCAAACCAGTGAGATTCTGTATATGTGCAAGTGGTTTGTGTTCTTCACAGAAGTGGTGCTGAATCATTATTCTCTTAAGATGCTTATGTGCCCTTAGCTATCTCCCTGCTTGCCTGAGTTTTCAATGTGGAAAATATAGATTGCATAAGTATCATTGAATGAATTTTGGGTGTGGATTTTAATACCCTTCGCCTCAGAATATCGAAATCATTTGCCAACCCTTGACGCAATTTCTTCCTGGGGAAGAAACCACTCTTCGGCAGAGGTGGTAATGCTCATGGTATTTTTACCAAGAAAACTCTTTGACTACACAACCAGAACGTTTGCAGATGGATGTGGGGCGTTCTGGGAGAGATGGGTCCATGGCGTCGCTTTGGATCAGAGGCGACTCGGCTTCATAAGACCAAAAAAAAAAAAAAAAAAGTGCTTCGAACAGAACTCTGCACACAGTAAACACTAAGTGCTCAATAAATACCACTGATTGATTGATTGGAGTCATCCTCATTTTCCAAGCTGCAGCACAGTAGGATTGTGTGGCGTGGCCTTGGTCTCAGAGTGAGTCAGTGATGCAGTTAGAAATAATTCGCGGACTTCAGAGTCTGTCTCTTTTTAGCTTGAATCGTAGAGTCTACACTTCCTTTCTGAATAGGAAATCTTGAATGGTATGTTTTTTTTACAGACACCAGATGCAGTAGAGAATTGAATTATCTGGTAGCTCAGACCGAAAAATCATTTATACTCTAGTACTTAAGAACGTTCTGTTTTGCAGTGAACCACAAGGTAAGGATATTTTTCCTGCCCTCAAGAGGTGAACAGTAGAATCAGGTGAGGCAGGGTGATGTAAATTATTTACAAATAAAGGGAGCAAGGGGAAGAACGGGTTATGAGTAGGAGCTAGCTGGTAACATATAGATGTTTTGTGTGTGTGTGTGTGTATGCAGCGTGGCACAGTGGAAAGAGCCCGGGCTTGGGAGTCATAGGTCATGGGTTCGAATCCCTACTCTGCCCCTTGTCAGCTGTGTGACTGTGGGCAAGTCACTTCACTTCTCTGTGCCTCAGTTCCCTCATCTATAAAATGGGGGTGAAGACTGTGAGCCTCAAGCGGGACAACCTCATTCCCCTGTATCTACCCCAGAGCTTAGAACAGTGTTCTACCCGTAGTAAGCGCTTAACAAATACCAACATTATTATAATTATATATGTATATAATATGTGTATATATATATATTATATAGAATGATGGTATTTGTTAAGCACATACTAAGTCCAGGCACTGTACTAAATTCTGGGGTGGGCACAAGCAAATCAAATTGGACACAGTCCCTGTTCTGTGTGGGGCTCACAGTTTCACTCCCCATTTTACAGATGAGGGAGCTGAGGCACAGAGAAATGAATAGACTTGCCCAAGGTCACACAGCAGACAAGTGGTGGAGCTGGGATTAGAACCCATGACATTCTGACTCCCAGGCCCATGCTCTAGCCACCACGCTATGCTGCTTCTCTACACGCACGCACACACTATCACATAGATGCATAATTGTTGAGGGTCAGTATATGTAAGTGTTTGGGTGACTGTTGAGTTGATGCAGCTCATTGTTGGGAAGTAATTGCAGAACACTTCCTGAGGAGAGTGAGATTTTAGAAGCTCTTTGATGATGGAGAGAACTGTGACCCCGGCAGATTTTTTGCACCGGGAATTTCCAGATAGCAGGAACAGCGTAGGCAAGCGATCGGGTGCAGGGCAGTCGAGAGTCAAGTATGGTTGGAAGGAGCGAAGAGTTTGAGATGAGGATGAGTATGCAATGAGACAATTTAGTATTTATTGAGAGACAATGAGGCATGTAGTATTTATTGAATCCCTCCTGGGTGCAGAGCACTGTGGTGTTCGGGAGAGAGTATCCTAGTGTTAAAAGACTTGAACCCTACCGAGGTACCCCGTTGAAAAAGAGCCTCAAAGTCAATAATCAGTCAGATTTTTTGAGCCCCAACCGTGTGCAGAGCACTGTATTGAGCGCTTGGGAGAGTGGAGTATAACAGAGTTGGTAGATACGATAGCTGGCCACAACGAGCTTATAGTCGAGAAGGTTGTAAATACGCTCTTCGCTGTTAAACAAAAATCGGATCTCTGGATCTATGCTAACCTGATTGGCTAATGGGAGTCACGGGCTGGCTCATTCAGCGAGGGCTCAGTACTGTGCTGAACTCGATCAATAGTACGATAGAGTTAGTAGACATGACCTCCCATGTGAACTTATATCATTTTACAATCTGCTCTGTTTCCCAGTATTTTCCCACCCACATTTGCCTCCAAAATAAAGACCCCTAACCTCTGCCTTTATCATAAATCCTTTCGTCTTGTTGACTGTTCTTTCAAAGGTCACAGATGATTCTGATGATTCTGGGAGTTGAACAAATTACTATCTTTGGGTGTGACATTTGGGCATCTGGATGCATTTTTATATAGATCAATTATGCACCGATGACTTCTGTGGCTTTGAAGGAAAATCCGGAATGGATGTTATTCCATTTTTAAAAAAATGATTGTTGTTTCTGTGAACCTTTGGGATAGGATATTGATACAAGGACCTGATAGCTAATCATTCTATGTGGCCTTTTAGCTTTTGAATAATGGCCGAGAGCAGACGTTTGAATTAATAAAATGGAAACTTTAACAAATTATCATTCTCGAAGATTTCACTGTCTGCTCTCCGCGTGGCCAGGAAGAAAAGGCTGCAGAAAGCAGATGTGGAAGGACAGATTTGTGATTGACATCATTGCTAATCTTAAACCAAAGCACTCGTACTTTGGTTTACAGCCGAGTTAGACGAAAGGTCATGTTGGATGAGGATTAGCTTGGGAGGAAGCCACAGATCATGAATGATATTCTTCTATACAAGGAAATGTAAATCACAGAACGGTTATCAAGAGTGAACATCAGTGTTTGCCGCAGCGGTCTATTAACTGATGTTATGGAAATGAGAGTTTCCCTGCAAAAATAATCTGTAAAGGGATGAATTGGCCTGCCGTTTGGAGGTTGTCTAGCTTCGTGATGAATTTTGATCAAACCAAAGGGGAAAAAAAAAATAATTGCCGCAGATGAGCCCACTGCCACATTTCACTTAATCGTATTTGTTTATGCAGATGCTCTCATTGCGTGTGACTGTTTTCTTTGTCAAAAAATCTGCTAGCAAATGTCTGCATCTGCATTCCTTTAAAGAGAAGATGAGGCATCCATTGAATCTAAGTTGCTATAGAATAAAATTCTGATAATTCTCTCAAGAATATAAATTATTCTCTGGAAGAGCTGGAGATTTGGGAAACTCCCAGAAGCCACTAATTTACTCCATTTTGTATCTTCTCGGGACCTTAACTTTTGTTCTAATTAAGGGTAATCATCCCAAGTGTTTGCCTTCTTGGTGTGGCTCGGTGGCAAGAGCCCGGGCTGGGGAGTCAGAGGTCATGGGTTCGAATCCTGCCTCTGCCACCTGGCAGCTTTGTGACTGTGGGCAAGTCACTGCACTTCTCTGGGCCTCAGTTACCTCATCTGTAAAATGGGGATGAACACTGTGAGCCTCAAGTGGGACAACCTGATGACCCTGTATCTATCCCAGCTCTTAGAACAGTGCTTGGCACAGAGTAAGCGCTTAACAAATACCAACATTATTATTATTATTGATTAGGGTTTAAGAATAGTAATGGGACACTGGCTTTCGAAAACATGAGAGACCTCATCCTGGGTCAGACACCAAAAAATGTTTGGATCAATAAATCAGTAGTATTTGAGTTCCTAATATGTGCAGAGCACTATACTAAGCTCTTTGGAGAGGACAGTATAATTAGTAGATGTGGCCCTTACCCTCAGGGAGCTTAAATTCTAGAAGGAAAAAGAGGCACTAAAATAATTTACAGATGGTTGAAAGGAGGAGAAGAGGATAAGTGTATATGAGTTCATGTTTAAATCGAAGGGTAGATAATCGGGGGTATTTATCGAGCACTATACAATAGAGTTAATAGACATGCTCCTCCCCCACAAGGAGCTTACACTCTAGATGGGGAGGTGACATTAGAATAAATTATGGATATTTATGTAATCGTGATGAGGTGAATACCAAGTGCTTAAAGGGTACGGCTTAGGCAACACGGAAGGGAGAGGGAAGAGGGTAAATGAGGATTTAGTCGGGGAAGCCCCCTTTGAAGAGAGCTCTGAAGGCTGGGAGAGTGGTGGTCTGTTGTATATTGAAGGAGAGGGAGTTCCAGGCAAGAGGGAGGATATGCCATGGGGCTGGCAGTGAGATAAACGACATGGAGGTGCAGTGTGGCAGCCCTGGCTTGGCGTAGTGATTAGAGCACGGGTTTGCGAGTAAGGAGGACCTGGGTTCTAATCCTGGCTCTCTTACTTGTTTGCCGTGTGACCTTGGGTAAGTAACTTCAGTTATCTCTCTGTAAAATGGGGATTGAGACTACAAGCCCCATGTGGGACAGGGATTGTGTCCAACCCGATTTGCCTGTATAAACCCCAACGCTTAGACCAGTACCTGGCGCGCAGCCAGAGCTTAAGAAATACCACAAACCAACAAACTACGGTGAGTAGGTTAGTGCTCGAGGGGCAAAGCGTGGAGGTTGGGTTGCAGTAGAAAATCAGCATGGTAAAGTAAGAGTGGGAGAGCTGACGGATCAAGTACCTTAGAGTTGTAAATGCTATGGAAAGTTGTGAACCTAAACACGCCTTGGTGGTGCAGAAATGCCGAAGTGGCTGATGGAAGAATATAACTTGAGGGAATATAACCCTGGAGGAGTAATGTCTTCCTCGTCCTCCATCCTCATGTCTAGAGGTAAACTATCTACTACTCTGATGATAATGATAAACTCTAACTATGTGCCAGGCACTGTACTAAGCACTAGGGTGAATACAGGCAAATTGAGTTGGATACAGTCCCTGCCCACGTCGGTCTTAGTACCCATTTTACAGATGAGGTAAATGAGGCAGAGAAAATGAAGCGAGATACCCAAGGTCACACAGCAGACAAGTGACAGAGCCGGGATTAGGACCCATGAGCTTTTGACTCCCATGCCCGTGTTCCATCCACTTTGCGATGCTGCTTCTCTATGCTGCTACTCTATTTTCTCTCTAGCAACTTTTCATGCATCTCTTCCATGCATTTCTCTAAACCGATCTTGTGCCCGTTGACCTACGTGCAGGTGATTGTTTTATGTGTATTTTTTAATTTCTTTTCAGCTATTTGACGGGTCGGTAGGCCAGTGGGATCTGCCAAGAGCTAGCGTGCTAAATTGTATTTTAAATGGTATACCATCAGAATATTCGTGGCAGAACAAAAAAAAAATAGTGAATCTTTCCTATCACATGAATGCACTTCCTGAGACCAAAGATTCAGGTTCTGATCCACCTCGGGTAGTAGGCTGATACTTGGATTTCCTAGTTAAGTTGTAACTTCATCAGTTGGAGTTGATCACTGACTATTACAAGAGCTTTAAAACAGACCCTGAAATCAGGAGGAAAATAAGAAAGGAACAAAGAGCTGAATCAGATGTGGGAGATGACATTCAATCTGTAGAAAATGTGATGGTGCTGATAAAAGGCAAAGTATATTTAAAACAGTTAATGTTTTGCCAAGAGTAAATAGGGCTTAGCCTGGGTCATATTTATTAAAAGGATTAGGATCATTGCCATCTAAAATGCAGTTTTATCTAGGAGGCCATTAGCGTCATTAAGGAGGTATTTCTACATATAATGAAAACAGTGATGGCCTCGTATAATAAAAGCTGGAAAAACATCTCGATATATTTCACATAATGATGGTGCAGACAGGAAGCGACTGCAGAGATTTTTGTCACGTGCACTAATAATTGTGGTATTTAAGCTCTTACTGTGTGCTAAGCCCTCGGGTGGATTCAGACACCTGTCCCTCGAGGGGCTCAGTCTCAACCCCCATTTTACAGGTGAAGTAACTGAGGTACAGAGAAGTTAAGTGGCTTGCCCAACGTCACATAACAACCAAGTGGCAGAGCCGTATCTAGAAACTAGGTCTTTCTGACTCTCAGGCCCGGGCCCTGTCCAACAGGCCATGTTGCTTTCCTTTTTGGTAAATTACAAATGTATATTTTCCACGGCTTCCACCTCTGTGATTTTGTAAGCTTCAACCTTGTTCCCTCTCAGCCGCCACCTTCTCAGACGAGAGAGTCCAAGACCTTTTATTCTGGCCTCATTTGGAGGCCTCTCGATCCCACGTGTCGCAGTGGTCCTTCTGTGTACTTTTGCTAATTTTATCATTGTCCTTTCTAGGATGCAGTAACCTGAAGAGCATGATCTTACGGAGGTAGACTCTTTGGGCTTTTATATTGTGGCAGAATCATAACTCGTGTTTTATTTTCAGAATGAAGTTTTGAAACTTGGAAACTTATTGCTGGGAATGCTTTTAATGAATATGGAGAAACTGTTTCAGTGTTGCCATTTGCCAGGTGGTAACCAACAATGTAGCTGGTTTTGTTCAACAGCTTATTACTTTATAACCAAACTTAGCAGTGGAGTGCTTTAAATATTGACTCTTTTTGTTTCTCAGTCTCCCTATAATTATCTTTTTTCATTACATTTTTGTGCCTCCTGTAATTAAAACCTGGTAGGAATTTATGCTGTCAAAAAAATGCGATAACTTTAATAGAATAGAAGCTCTGTCCAGCCCCCTCATTTTTTCAAAAAAGGACTCATTTGGAAGTCTTCTACTTGTGATTCTTTGCTAATTAGGCTAGAATTAATTGTAAAAAAAAAATTGTCAGATCTTGTTCACATAATGTATTTTCATTTATTCATAGCCAAGTATTTCAGGACATGCTAACACCACCTAATTCTCCTATAACAGAGGGGGCATTTGTACAAAGCCTCACATTAAGGAAACCAGAGTCTCAGAAGTTACCATGTCCAGTCATATGCCTGCATACAAACCATTTCTTCTAGCGAAGTAGAATATTGTATCCAAACAGGGTTGTGTTGTCAAAAGAATTTTCCCTAATTCTTTATCAACGTTCTAGCCAAAGTATGCCATGAAATAATGTGTTAGGGAAGAATGTAGCGAACCGTCTTCATTTTACTGCTCTTCTGGTGCTGATTAAATGCTGACAGTGCATTCGCATTACTCATTGTCTACATGCATTACCTTTACAAAGTACGGAGGAGGAAATAGGAGAATATCATTTGAAATCCAAGAGATATCACTATATTCTTAATCCTAGTTGATGGTTGTGTTTGGAATGGGTTTATCTTGCCATTAAGAATTATGTGAACCAACCCACTTATGACTCTTTGTGCAAGAGCTCAAGTGTGTTGGATCAGCTTTGTCTCACCAATAATGAATCTCAAAAAACACAAATGGGAAAGTTAATATGGATAAAAACAGATCGATGTCAGAAATTCAGATTTAATTTAAATAGGTAACATCTTTCTGAAAGAGATGCCAGTGGTGAACATAGGTCATTAGATTTTGTAGTTGAATTCCATATTTTAAACTTTCACCATAATTCAGGGTTATATATGAGCTCAGTGCAAGTAGAACTCAAGTGGATTAATGGCAGCTGTACTTAATTTGCATGTGGCCTGAAGATCCCAAATAATAATGTTGGTATTTGTTAAGCGCTTACTATGTGCAGAGCACTGTTCTAAGCGCTGGGGGAGATAAACAGGGTAATCAGGTTGTCCCACGTGAGGTTCACAGTCTTCATCCCCATTTTGCAAATGAGGTAACTGAGGCACAGAGAAGTGAAGTGACTTGCCCAAAGTCACACAGCTGGCAAGCGGCGGAGCCGGGATTTGAACCCATGAGCTCTGACTCCTAAGCCCGTGCTCTTTCCACTGAGCCACGTGAAGAATGTAACAGATGATTAGAGCAGATCACTTTCTTACTATCTAGGCTAATTAAAAAGGAAATAATAGCAATCTTATCCCTAAACTGGTTTTGTCAGCACAGATGCAGGTCTTGGCTGCTGAGTCTAAGAATCCTCAATTCTTCTTCTCCCCCATTTAAAGAGCCTCACAAACACTCACATTGTGCCTGAAAGTCAGGTACGATTCTGTTAAACTGCATTGTCCTGGTCCAAGTATTTTCTAGCCATGATTCTCACCATCCACTTTAACTGTATTTGACTCTATTTATGGAGAAGCACCGAGAACTACACCCTCACAGGAACATAAAATGCACATCCGGTCCTCGAGCAGCTCAACAATTAGACCCTAACCCTAAATCCCTCGACGGTTTGCCTGGGTGAATTACGGCACTGAGATCTGGCTGGAAGTAGGGTGTCTATCCCATTTCAGGCAGGACCTAGGGGTGAGAATTTACTCCCTTTCTCATCTTGGCATCCTTATCTAAGTCCCCTTAGTTTAAATGTCTCGTGGAGGTGGGAACCTATCCCAGTGCTTCTGATTTCAGACGTGAGTTCTAACTGCGCGAATCAGAATTGTTACCTGCAGAGTTCTAACGGATGCGCTTTCAGAGAATCTGCTTCATGCCAGGCTCTCCGTGGTCCATATGTAAGTTAATAATGGGCTCAATCAAAAATAATTGATATCCTACACATCGCTCAAACTGGGCAGACCACCCTAAAGTTTTTTCCCCTCAACCTCACCCTTCCCAGATTGCAGCTGGACTGACCTGTCTGAATTTTGCTGCGTACTGAACTTTGAATCCGATGTTGGTATTTCTGCCCTTCACGGTATTTAACTCTGGAGATGAAAATTTTCAGGATTTGCTTGAAGTTAGGTTCAGTAGCAACCTTCCTATCCCATCCCATCCGGGAAGTCTGATGGGACTGGGAGGCTAATCAGCAGGCCTGCCGGATTTTGAGAAGCTTGTGCCTTTCTAAAGTACAACCCACCACAAGAAACTGTAGCTGAAGAGAACAATGGTTGGGGAAGCTTTAAAAAAAAAAGATCCTTTTTTTAGAAATTCATTTTCTGGAGGTTTTTGACTGAATGGAGATTAGTGTAGCTTTTCTGTTGCATTTTAAATACCACACTGGGTTCTCCACCTGGATATTTCCGTAGCAATCTGCTCAGAGTTATCTAGGAGGAAAATAGTGGTTCTAAAATCACTACCTCATTGCAGGAAGGGAGAGACTGCCCTGGAGTCAGCTGGCTGGAGACACAACAAACATCTGCGTTCTTGTCTCACAGAAAGCTGTGGATAATTTCGTGCAGAACAAAGAAAAGGGGAATTAGAGGATTTGCTGTGATTTAAGTTTTTAAAAATATTTTCCCTCTGCATACATTAGTGCATTCACATCACTATTAGACCGAACAATCTTTGATCAGATGGTGGAAAGTCCCAATTAAAAGTCCGTGATTAAACGTCATCCTGGGAATGGCAAGAAATATGATGCTAAGATACAATACATCCCCTTGACTTCTTGTTCCTAGCAGACTGACGCTTTGATCAACATTTTTTTCTTGAGTCAAGCTGGAATATCAATTTCCATGCCCGAGTGGAGATCCAAAATATTTCTAGGCCATGAGAAGTGAGTCCTGAATAGGAGTCTTCATCACTTAAGCACTTAGTTACAGCCCTTATGTTACTATTCTTAAAGTCAGTTGCCTCTTCCTACCTGTAATTTATTTTAGTGTCTGGCCCTGCCTGTATTGTAAGCTTCTGGAATACAGGGGTCATGTCCTCTTACTCTGATTTTCTCTCCTAAGGGCTTAGTACAGTGTTTTGAGCAGAGTATGTGCTCAAAAAGTCCTATAGATCGATCAATTGATTGAATCACGCTACCTGCTTCTGCCTAATTTTGTTTCAGTTGTCGCACCTGTAAGTCACCAGTTCTCACTGAGTTGTCTTCATCTTTCAATTGATAAATTTCAAGCCCAAATACAATAATGTATTTAGTCAGATGACAAAGGGATTTTTAGGTACTGCCACATTCACTGATTGTGAAAGAACTTGACTCATATTTTAACTTCTCTTTCAGAATAAAGATCTAGCTTTATCTTCCAAGTTCAGAATCGTCCTTTGATTTTACCAATGATTAACGAAAATGAAGGAGGAACACCTTCAAATTCACTGTCTGTCCTCATCACTTTCCAATTGCTCATCTTCAAAATCTCCATGGAAAAAATATCCCCACCCGTCCAAATGGATCTTTGACAAATGGATCCTTCAAAACCAGTCATTTGCACTTTCCTGTTAATAACAATGATGGTATTTGCTAAGCACTTTCCTTTGTACAAAGCACTGTACCAAGTCCTGGGAGAGCTACAAAATTACCAGGTCAGATGCAGTCCCTGTCCCATCCAGGGCTCACAGTCCAAGTAGGTGGAAACAGATCCCCATTTTGCAGATGAGGAAGCTGAGGCACATAGAAGTGACTTGCCCAAGGTCCTACAACCTCTTTCTTGATGGCTGCAAAATCAGGAGACTGAAGCCAATATTTTGTCACAGCCTCTTTCTAAATTGAAAGTGAATTATCAGGTATTTCACCGCTGAAAATGAACAAGGAAGTCATTCGGTGCCAGCTTTAAATTTAGCACAAAAAATATGCCAAGCCATCTTCCTTCTGCCTCTGCTTCATCCCCAAGATGCCCCGTTCTCTGAAGCTGGGAGACTGCGGGTGCCATTCCTCAGGGGAAGATATCCAAAACTCACAAATCCCTCAGTCAGTCAGATTTGGCCTTCTTTGATGACTGTTTTAAAAATAATGCTCTACATTTTTCATAGACTTGCAAAGGCACTTAATGGCTTGACAGGTCTTGCTAATGGGTAAATTGTCTTTTGAAAGGAAGTGAATCAGTCACTTTGAGTCTTGAAGCTGTATCCATCTAGCAGCAGCAAAGCTCTGCTAATCGCAACCCAAGAGGTGACAGGTCAAAGCTACCCACAGTAATGGATTTTTCTGACTACAGCAACCCCATAGATCTATCCATCCATCCTCTCACTATCTATGCCTGTTTACCTAACGCCCTTTTATGGATTACGTCGATTTTCTCCGGGAATGCCCGAAGTCCTTTTCTAAATAGGATGCTAGCCAATTAAGGCTTTTGAAAAAGGATTTAATTTACTTTCTGGCATCAAGTGGGTAAGTGAAGTAAGCTGTTTGAGATAATGTGCTTTCTTGCCTCCTTGTAATCCTGTTTATTAGCTATATTCTTCAGAGACAGTTTTAGAAAGCAAGATTAGCGTCATCCCCTGAGGTAGCTTGGGGGAAATGACTTGTACAAAGTTTTCAGCAAGTCAGTGCCTAGGCTGTTGGGTTGCTAATAAAAGCATTTGGGGCAATGGGACTTAATGGATTTCCAAGTCCAGTCAATAATTTTCTTTTAAGTTAAAAGTCGATGGAGCGTTTTATAGTCTAATACCTCTTGGGGCTGTGAAATCAACTTGGGAGTTGGGCTTCTTGGGGGCATTCTGGTTTTAAAACGGGCCAAATGGATTGGAAAATAAGAATGTGGTGAAGTATTTTTGCATATTTATGATAAATCAACTTTTGAGTGATAAACGTTTGGGAAACACTAATTCTGATCTAGAAGTAAAAGAGACCTGTTCTTCAAAGAGAGAAAATTTAATGCCAGTGTGATCTCCAGTTTCACCTTAACAAATATATTCTGTATCTCTGAATTGTCCTTCCAATTTAAGGTGTAGAGAAATCCTTTGGTGTGACTGTCAGCTTCCTTTAGCTAATAGCCACCTTTTGAGTAGAATTACAAGATTCCAGTATCTTTTAATATGGATATTTCTGAATCTAATGGAAACCCACTTGGGAAATTGAATATTTCTCACTGGATTTCACCATAAGGCACTGGACTATCAGGAAGAGCCATCAAATCCCCTTTGACAACTCATTTTTACTACTAACAGTTCCAACTTTGATGACCTGATATTCATTTTCTTTTTGTGGTGATGAATCCATGCAGGATGGTTTCACTGTAGATGGATGTTTTAGAGGAAAATCAATGGCTGGGTTTTCAGCCTGTTTCACCCTACCCTCATAACAGTGACTGAATATAGGCTTGTGTCCAAGTACCCTGGCATAGCTGTTTTGCGGTGGATGCCCGTTGGATGCCCCATTGTTTGGGGTAAATGATCAAATCTCCTGGTGGGTCTGATCTGCTTTTACAGGTTCTTTTCCTGTAATTTATGAACAGAGGACATTCCTGGGTTTGAGTGAAGTGTCTGTCCCCCCGGATCAGGTCTGTAAGCCTTACAATCAGCCACAATCCCATCTTTCCTTCTGCCTTGTAAAACTGACCATTAATGGATTGGGGGTTAGTTTTGGAGTGAGTTCACTCAGTTTAGGTACAATCATATCTCTTTAAGTTGGAAAACTAACTGATTTTCTCAAGGCGATGGCACCCAGAATGGAAGAGTCTCTCCTCTCCATTGGGAGACTAGGAAGGATCTCTGGAAGAATTAGTGCACTTCTCTCAGAAATGCTGGCAATCGCTCTTGTTCTGGCTGGCAATGGAGAGAATGGAAAGTGTTCTCAGCCTTGAAGAGCAGAGAGAGGGATTTTTTTTTGTCATTGCCTCAGAAGGCTTGCTTGGTGAGGGTCTAAAGGTTTTCTTCCTCTTTTCCCACATCAGTCTTTCAGGAATTGCCATTTTTTAAAAAGTGCATCTATTCTTCAATTCTGCCAGCTGACATCAGAGGAGAACGTGAGAGTTGGAAAATGGGTCTAAACCTCAGAGATGAAGCTACTTTGGGAACTAAGCCCCAGGTTTTTCTATTTTCTGTTCATGTTCTTCTAAAAAATGACGTTTTCCCTCTGGTGTTGCGGTAGAGGAAGGGGACAGGGTGGGTTCCACTGAGTGCCATCTTTGGCAAGGTGGAGAGCTCAGAGGAGGGTATTATTAATGAGAGGGAGAGTGGCCCTGACTGACACACAACATGACCTGTACCGTTGTTTGCTTTTGTCTGACTGTAGCTGTCCCCTTTTCAACTCTTCCTGTTACATGAAAGTTGGGTGTTGCTATGAAATGCAACTGTCATTGCTAAATTATAGCATTCCTTCTATCGACCCAGTGAAAACAAGCAAGGACTTAGCGTGTATGTAATTAATTTTTTTATATTAATGTCTCCCCCTCTAGACTGTAAGCTCACTGTGGGCAGGGAATGGGTCTACCAACTCTGTTATATTGAACACTCCCAAGTGCTTAGTACAGTGCTCTGCACACAGTAAGCACACAAAAAAGAGAAGATGATTGAAACTCTGAACTAATGCTCTGTCAATGTATTTTTTAGCATAGCATGAGAAAGGAAGAAGGATGTGTCAGAATATAGAATTGGTAAAAACTACGAAACAAACAAAAAAAGCCCGTAGAAATTGAATGATTCCAGTTCCGTGCCACACTGCCGTGACTCCATCAGGTCAAGATAGGATTTGATTAGCTTTTAAAGATTATGGATATTAAAAGTACAGTTCCTTAAGGACAGTTAAGGAATAAGGAGATGAGGACATGTGTGATTAAATGGAGATTTTGTGGACAATTAGCATTTGAAATGGTGAGGTTAATAGCCTCAGATTGAGGCAGAAAATATCAATTGGTTCAAGAAGTTGTTGGTTAAATTAATGGGTGAGAGGTCTATAATTGGTTATTAGAAAGGAGGAATCAGGCATGCTAGAAGGGAGGGTTAGAGGGGAAGATAGATATGAATATAAATAAATCACAGATCTGAACACAAGTGCTGTGGGGCTGGGATGGGGGATGAATGAAGGGAGCAAGTCAGGGTGATGCAGATGGGAGTGGGAGAAGAGGAAAGGGGGGCTAGGTTGGGGAAGACCTCTTGGAGAAATTGTGCCTTCAATAAGGCTTTGAAATGGGGGAGAGCAATTGTGTCTCAGATATGAGGAGGGAGGGCGTTCCCGGCCAGAGGTAGGAGTGGGCAAGAGGTTAGCAGTGACATAGATGAGATCGAGGTATAGTGAGGTTAGCGTTAAAGGATCAAAGCGTGCTGACTGAATTGTAGCATCCACTGTAACTGAATGCTTTGGCTTCTTCAACAGTGATGATTCTGATTTGGCCTCCTTGATTGACCCGCCATCCAACACTGAAAAAGGAAAGTTTTGTCCCTTAAAATCAGATTTTTCCCCATGAGGCTAAGTCATCAATCAACAGGGAAACTTGAACCTACAAGACAAGCAGAGAGAAGCTGAATGGCACGGTAGAGAAGCAGCATGGCATAGTAGATGGTCAGAAAGTCATGGGTTCTAATTCTGGCTCTGCCACATCCGCTACGTGAATTTGGGCAAGTGCTTTCACTTCTCTGGGCCTCATCTGTAAAGTGGGGATTGAAACCTGTGAGCCTCCAGTGGGTCAGTGACTGTGTCCAACCTAATTTGCTGGTATCCTTGCCAGTGCTTATTACAGTGCTTGGCACATACTAAGCACTTAACAAATACCATTATTATTGTTGTTATAAGGGAGAAGGGTGTGTATTGCTCAGTTTGCTTGTTTCTTCAAAGTTCCTTTTCTTCCGTAATGCAATAGTGCCTTTCACATCCGTGGTCCTCATACATTCCTCCCCCCAGCTCCGAACCCCTATCCCAGAGGTTCAAAAGGATAAAGACATTTATAGTTTTCTACTCTTGGAGGAAAGCAGAATTGGATCATTTCATTTCGGGTAAGAACTTCAGAAGGATCAATAAAATAAGCCCACATATTCTATAATAGTTTCTATTCAGTATTGCCTGGAGATGAAACAGGTCTGTACAATGGTTAATGATATCTGAAGGGTTTTAAAAATGAATATTTGAGCAAACAACCCCTTTAAAAGTAGAATGAAATAAAAGGCTGAACACGACTGCCGAATCTAGTCGACGATTGCCAGCTCTTGTTTTGAGTAACAACCTCCGCAAAACAATCTAATGCCTTGAAAGAAATGGAAATTTTCAGTAACACAGTCTCACAATTTGTCATCCCATTTGAAATGAAACCAGAAAGTGCACGACATGTTTCTCTCTCTTGCATTAGGCTATCGGGGCTTCAGTAAAATCAAGTAAGTCTGTGGAGCGCGCTTGCAGGATTTTGGAATCAATGTTTCCTAACCATTAGTGTTGTAAAGAAAATGGCCACTAAAGTCAGGTTTCATCTTCTGCGAGCTGGACTAGATTTAATTCCTCTCCATGTGCTTTTCAAAAACGGGAAACAAATGGCAGCCTAACTCTCATCCACCTCAAGCACTTGCTAAGTGAAGAAATAAGCACATAGGCTAATAATGGGTTTTTAAGTCTTCCTAGCAGATTGGTAGTCATGTTTGTTTACAGAGATCAATCAATCATCAATTAGATCGTATGTGGTAATTCCACGAGACTGTAGTAAGCAGTGTGTGCAATCTGCATAAATGAGCAGGTGTGCAGGCAGTGTCATCAAACAGAAATGAAATTGCATCTAGTGCTGATCTTCTCATTCAGTTCAGGCCTAACCTTCTAGCACTTTAAGCACTTGATAGTCACCCCACCCTCAGCTCCCTATCACTTCTGTACATATCCTTAATCTATTTTCATGCCTGTGGGCAGGGAAAGTGTCTACCGACTCAGTTGTGTGATACCCCCCCAAGCACTTAGCACGACGCTCTGCACACGGTACCCGCTCAGTATATACCTACGACTTGGAAGCAAAATCATTTGGGTAGTAGCTACCCGCAGTATACAGCGATATGGATCCTAAACAAGATTGAAGTATAAAATTGAATTGTCTGGGATCTCTACTGGAACAGAAGAGCTCGATAGAAGATATAGTTTCATTCCGAAGTATTCCAATCTCCTGAATGCCACAATCTGATCATGTGGTTGGCTTGCCATCTTGAGAGTGGACCAATGTGGATGAACTCAGGAAGAAGGAGCGTGGCTTAGTGGATAGAGCCTGAGCCTGGACGCCAGAAAGACCTGGGTTCTAATCCCGGCTCTGCCACTTGGCTGCCGGGTGACCTTGGGCAGGTCCTTTCACTTCTCTGTGCCTCAGTTACCTTATCTGTAAAATGGGATTAAGACTGTGAGCCCCAAGTGGGAAATGGGCTGTATCCTACCTGTGTCCATTGCTTCCCCCATTGCTTAGTGCAGTGTCCGGCACACAGTAAGTGCTTAACAAATACCATTGAAAAAAAAGTAGCCCAGATTTCAAGGACTAGATGTTTAGCAATCCCAGAGGTTCATGGTCAGACATGGTGGCCTACATGCCATTCAGGATTTTGTCTCCTTCAACCTACCCCCTGTGACTAATTCATGAGCCTCAGGGTCTAGCACCCTTCCAGGCTGGATTCAGGAGAAGCTGGATACCTCAAGCCACAGGTAGCTCTACTCTTCGCCCATCCATCTTCCTTTCCCCACTTGCTAAAGGCAGGACTGCCCAAAGGCCATGCTGCCAG
Source organism: Ornithorhynchus anatinus (assembly GCF_004115215.2). Classification (NCBI taxonomy): domain Eukaryota; kingdom Metazoa; phylum Chordata; class Mammalia; order Monotremata; family Ornithorhynchidae; genus Ornithorhynchus; species Ornithorhynchus anatinus. The sequence continues at coordinate 7,944,104 of NC_041736.1, read as the reverse complement.
GGTGAAGAGTTCAAGGTAGGCAGAGAGATGTCCTCCGGCTCTCTGCCTTCTGGGCATCTGTCACTCGTGCAAGGAAGGGCGGGGACCAGAAGGTGCCTCGCCATCGAATCGTACTCTCCTCGTTCATCCTTACAACTAGCTCTGCTCAAGGAGCACAGAGAGTTGACCATATCTGGAGATTCCCGGAGGGTTTACGGTGCTCCTCGGCAGGATCAGGAATGACCTTGGGATCCAGGCCCGAACGCACCCAACAAGCTTCCGCCCGACATCCAAGACAGCAACCACAGTCCACCCAGTGGCTCCAAAATTCTGGCACTGGGGCTGGTCAAGGCCTCTTTTAAATGGTATTTGTTAAGTATTATATGCTAGGCATTACTCTACACGCTTGGGTCAATACAAGATGATCAGGTTGGACACAGTTCATGTCCTACACGGGGCTCACAATCTCAATCCCCATTCGTGGCTTAGTGGAAAGAACCCGGGCTTGGGAGTCAGAGGTTGTGGGTTCTAATGCCGGCTCCGCCACTTGTCAGCTGTGTGACTTTGGGCCAGTCACTTAACTTCTCTGTGCCTCAGTTACCTCATCTATAAAATGGGGATTAAGACTGTGAGTCCCACATGGGACAACCTGATTACCTTTTATCTACCCCAGGGCTTAGAACAGTGCTTGGCACATAGCGCATAACAAATACCAGCATTATTATTATTATTACTATACAGTTGAGGTAACTGAGGCACAGAGAAGTGAAGTGACTTGCCCAAGGTCACACA